>NC_056562.1:20232397-20295253 GCF_013358625.1 Macadamia integrifolia
TTGTTTTTGATGATAACAAACATATGAAGGTATGTCACAATTTTCCTTTAAGTATTGTTTTGTAGAGACTTCATATCAAAGATCGAATTTGGTGAATGAAACGAAGAAATGAAGATTGAAGTCATCAAACGAAGAGTATCTACAAGTTGGCATCAATGCTTGAAGAATATATCATAAGAATTTAAGCTTCAAGATGTCAAGACATGAAGCTTAAAGACATGGAATTTCAAACAAGAAGAAAAGAAGATAAAGTGCCAAGAGTGGAAGGTTCAAGTGAAGAAGAAGACCACTAGGATAGATTGGTCATTTTTAATATAATTTGTAACCTCCACATATATATATATATATATGCACTCACCACATGCATGTGCATTGCATCACACTAGAATGACCATAGAGCACACCTTGACCAAGTATGGAGAGTCTCTAAGTGGTAAGGAACATATTAGGAAAAATATGTTCTAGTGAAATTTTGTGAAAACCACATTAACCTGACTTAAGGGTATTTTGGATAATCTTAAATTCGGTATCAGGAGATGAAACCTTCATAGAAGTTGTAGTAAATCGAGTCATGATTTCAACGCAACTAATTTTAGGTCATTCCGAGATCATATCAAAAAGTTATGATCAAAACACTGACGACTGGTCAGTATGACAATATTCTGTCAAAACAGAGTATGTCATGTTGGCGGTCGACTGGCTGGAAGCCCCGGTCGATCGGAACTATCCGAGACCATAGGTGATCGACCGGCTGAAAGTCCCGATCAACCAGTGACTGTCTGAAAGTACCCCAACGGCTATATTTTGCCTCAACAGCTCTTGGCAGTCGATCGGCTACCAATGGCGGTCGACCGGTGGACCCAGAATATGACCATTTAAGTGAGATTTACTACCTAAAATGCTCTCCTAAGCTCACCTATAAATACCTCTAATACTACTCATTAAAAAAAAAAATCCCAACTTTAGAGAAGCATTATTTGAGCATTAGAAGTGAGAATTGGTCTACACCATCTCTTGAGTTCAAGTTCTTCATTTTAAATTCAAGAGGAACTCAAGACCATCTACAAGTCTTCATCTACATCTTGGCATTTATATTACAAACATCAAGAAGATTTCAAAAGGTGCATTCATTCTATCATCATTGCATATTTCATTTGCACCACACTGGAGGTAATTCTCTTTTATTCCACTTCTCCATTTTCTATTTTACATTAAGTCTAGACTGTACTTAGGCTTGTGTAAGGACCCTCTCATCCTTAAGAGATTGTAAGGATCCTCTTATCTTTAAAAGAGTGTAAGGTGCCTCTCTACCTTAAAGGAGATTGTAAGGTGCCTCTCTACCTGTAAAGGAGATTGTAAAGGCGTCTCTCTGCCTATAAAGAAGATTTGTAAGGATACTCTTATCCGTGAAAAAGATTGTAAAGGTTTTCTTCCCTACCTACTGTACTGAAAGGGAGAACTAGTAGAATACCTTACAAGAGGATTCTTGTAGGGAATGGACTAGACTCGAATTGAGTCGAACCACTATAAATCTTATGTTATAGTTGTTCTTGTTTTATTTTCTCCACATTATTTTAACTTGCAGTCACACTTGTGACCTATTTATCGAAAAGAGTTAAATTCCACTAGTATAACCTATTCACCCCCCCTCTAGGTTATTTCAACTGGTATGCGCTATTGGGGAAGAGTAAATCTCAAATCCTTATCCATGGAGAATTTATGGTCTTTTATATCTGAAAATTGGACATTAGAGGACCCTGTGGATATGCGATCTCTTGGCAAGGGATTCATCTTGTTTCGCTTCAAGAATGAAGCTGATATGGCGGCAATCTGGAAGACGGGTCTTGCACGAGTCAATAGGCAATTAATTTATTTTCAGCAGTGGAGGCAATTACCTTTAGTTTGCAAACTTGGCTCCATTTAACAGTTATTGATTTGAATGATGTTGCTTCACCAGTCCAAAAGAAGTTTCGGATCCATTGCTCCATTAAAGAGATCGAAGAAGCTGGCCATAGGTACACTGAGAAGTTGTGCAAGGGAAGGCTACTCATAACCGATTTCACCAATTCTGCTCTTCCTCCAAGAGATGACAATTTCCCTTTACAGCTTCCAGCCTTCTTTTGAATTTGTCCATAAGCAACAGAATCAAGTCTTTTTTAACATGACCTCTAAAAACTTCAATACCAAGATAGAGAGTTGGAAAATTGCATTCTAAAATGCCAAGAACCTCCTTTATTCTAAGTTTTCTCGTAAAAGGGATTGCTTTGAGAAAAATCTTGTTTTTTTTTTTTTTCTAGATTTATCATATGACAAGAGCAATTTTGATCGTCTTCCAAGAATTTCTTGATATTTTTAATCCCCTTAATATCTGCATTCATGTAGATTAATAAGTCATCAGCATATAAAAGGTGCAATGGAGTGATAGTGCTACGGAGGCCTGGAATAGTCTTCACTTGACCTTTGCTCTAAGATCTATGAGACTTCTTCATAGTGCTTCATTAGCAAGAATAAAGAGCATTGGAGATAGAGGATAACCCTAATGAAGACCTCTCTCTACTCTTAAAAAACCCACAGGTCCACCATTCACTAGCACTGACAATCTGGTGGAAATTAAAACCTACTCAATCCAGTCTATCCAGGTTTTAGCAAAACCAAATCTTCTTAACACATCAAAAAGGAATTCAGTTCAAGGGTGTCAAAAGCCTTATGGATGTCAAACTTCATTCTAATGAAGTCCCCATTGCATTTTTTATACATCATATTTGTAAGTTCAGATGCAACTCCAATGCTAGAAAATATTATTCCCTTTCTGAAAAGTTCCCTGCTCTTCAAAGAAAAGGTGAGGGAGCAAGAGAGCTAACCGAGATGCCATTATTTTAGGTATCATCTTAATAAAAAAAAAAAAACTACCTAAATAGATAGGATGGTATTGACCTACCTTGTGTGCTCCATCCACCTTTGGAATCAGGGACAAAAAAATTACAATTTACCCCTTTAGTAATGACACCCTCTTGGAAGAAATTTTGAATTGCAAAGCACACATCCCGACCAACAATATCCCAACAGGTTCTATAAAAAGTACCTAGAAACCCATCAGGACCTGGATCACTGGAAGAGTCCAAATCATAAACCGCTTGCCAGATCTCTTCAATTGAAGGAATAGCAATTAACTAGCCTTTCAATCAAGAAAAGATAGAACAGAGAACTCATTGAGGACTGGAAAGAATGTCTAAGGTGAGTGCTATGGAACTCGGCGATGGACATGGTCACGGTGGAAGGCCTTCAGATCGTGGAAGACAATTCCTTCTCACGGACTTCTGGAAGCCGACTACCTATGGGATTAGGAGCTCCTGACCCTCTTCCCGATACAACTCCAGTCGCCCCCAAGGAGAAAGTCTCTTACTCAATGATCGTGGGAGGAGCGCTTCCTGTAATTGACGATCTGCCTGATCCTATACAAGTTGGATCCTTAATGATTGTAATCATCCCGCAAGAGTCTTACGAAGAACGTCTTGAAAAATTTAAATTCACTCTCATTGGGAGAACGAACTTTAAATATGTTTCCATGGATGATATTAGACGAGAGGCTAAAGACACCTGGTCTTTGAAGGGAAGATCTGCTTTTGCCCTTATGGGGAAAGGTTTTTTCCTTCTTTAGTTCGAATTGGAGACAGACATGATGGCTATATGGAAGAGAATTCGGTTCGGGTTGGATCCCAACTGATCAAGTTTCAGAGATGGAGGATAGATTTTAATGTTAATGATAAGTAGGCTATTACAAAGATGGTCTGGATTCGTTTCCAAACCTACCTCTAGAATACTGGCACGAGAAGGTGCTACTTACGATGGTAAAGGTAGCTCGTAGGCTTATGGAAATTGATCGGTGAACTCGTGTTGCTTCCATGGGAGGTTACGCTAGAGTCATGGTTGAATTGGAGATGGGCGCTGTTGAGGAAAATATTGACCGGACGATCTTCCCTGCAGTTCCTGGTGCTTTGGCCGACCTGCACAGAAGAGATGACAGGGGAGAGCCAGGCTGACCCGATGGGGACTCTCCGATGCCTAAGTCAGATCTTTCCACAACAGATGCTCAAGAGATCTTTTCCAGTAAGAGAAGTGATTAATCGATCCCTTTTGATGGAGGCTTACCTTGGTATTTATAGGCTACTGATGGAGGATAAGTGGGAGACCATTGTGAAGAGTCATGTATAGGCGTGGAGTCCTCAAGGGGAGTGGCTCTGTGATTCTGGGAAAATTTCAGGGGGAATATTCCCCACTTATCTCGGAAAGGCCAACCGTGTGACATCTATGATGACGTGTAGTGGATAAAGTCCTGTCCTCTGGAATAGGGATTACTTTCCTTGAATGTAGGGGTGGATGAAAACACATTTCTGAAAACCTTGTTGTCGACGTTGGGCTGAGGTGGCAGCACGACCTGATGGAGGCCGAGGTGGCAGCACGGCCTAATAGAGGCCAAGGTGACAGCACGGCCTGATAGAGGCCTAGGTGGCAGCACGACATGATGGAGGCCGAGGTGGTAGCACGGCCCGATGGAGGTCGAGGTGGTAGCACTGCTTGATGGAGGCCAAGGTGGTAGCACGGCCTGATGGAGGCCGAGGTGATAGCACGGCCTGATGGAGGCCGAGGTTACAACATAGCCTGTTGGAGGCCGAGGTGGAAGCACGGCCTATTGGAGGCCAAGGTGCTAGCACGGCCGGATGGAGCCGAGGTGGTAGCACGGCCTGGTGGAGGCCGAGGTGGTAGCACAGCTTGGTGGAGGCCAAGGTGGTAGCACGGCCTGGTGGAGACCGAGGTGGTAGCACGGCCTGGTGGAGGCCGAGGTGGTAGCACGGCCTGATGGAGACCGAGGTGGTAGCACGGCCTGATGGAGGCCGAGGTGATAGCATGGCCTGATGGAGGCTGAGGTGGAAGCACGGCCTGTTGGAGGCCGAGGTGGAAGCACGGTCTGATGGAGGCCGAGGTGATAGTATGGCTTGATGGAGGCCGAGGTGGCAGCACGACATGTTAGAGGCCGAGGTGGCAGCACAGTCTGTTGGAGGCCGAGGTGATGGCATGGCCTGGTGGAGGCCGAGGTGGCAGCACGGTCTGTTGGAGGCCAAAGTGGAAACATGGCCTATTGGAGGCCGAGGTGCCGGCACGGCCTGATGGAGGCCGAGGTGCCGGCACGGCCTGATGGAGGCTGAGGTGGTAGTATGGCCTGATGGAGGCTGAGGTGGTAGCACGGCCTGGTGGAGGCCGAGGTGGTAGCATGGCCTGGTGGAGGCTGAGGTGGTAGCACAGCCTGGTGGAGGCCGAGGTGATAGCATGGCCTGGTGGAGGCCGAGGTGATAGCACGGACTGGTGAAGGCCGAGGTGATAGCATGGCGTGATGGAGGCCGAGGTGGTACCACGACCTGGTGGAGGCTGAGGTGGTAGCACGGCGTGGTGAAGGTCGAGGTGGTAGCATGGCCTGGTGGAGGCCGAGGTGGCAGCACGGCCTGTTAGAGGCCGAGGTAGTGGGTCAATCTTGTTCGGGTTTGCATACACACTTCGGTTGTGCTGAGGAAGGGGACATATTTTGCCTCATCAAGCGCCAAGAGGGTTGAAGAAATTCAGGTAGAGCCAAAGCAGCCTAGAACTGATGTGCAAGTCTGATTCTCTCAAACAGTCATCTAAGAAGACAGTCTAAGTCGTTGTGGCTATTGTAAGAAGGTCAGTCATAATATCCATCAATACCACGATAGAAAACATGTTGAGCCCCAGACTCGCACAGAGATGGGAGTCGCTGGAGAGGTTTTTGTTGATGAAGGTGATGCCAACTGTGGTGGTGCTTGTCCAGAAATGGTGGCGGAGGCCGAGGACAGTGGTGGAGGAGGCAATGGGATGCCTAATCAGTGATCAGATCGGGAAGGATCTTCTTCCCATTCCTTCCCTCGATCCCCTTCTAATTTAAGAGTCTATAACGGCTCTCAATTTAGGGAGGCGGATCCTGATTAGTCTCTTTCTTGAAATGGCTCTCTGGAGATAATCCTCCTCTCCCTCAAGATCTTGCTGATTCAGCAACTAGAGGCGTAAATTTGGTTGACTGAATGACCTCTCATCCTTCAGCCGATTCTGCACCCCTTGGACACCAATTCGAGTCGAGCAGGTTGGGTTTAGGGGACGTCCATACCCACTTGGATGCCAACAATCTGGATCATGCTTCTTCTTGAGTTCTAAATCAGGTCAAGCGCCAAGTAACTTCAATATTGCCAAGTGCCATCCAGGGAGGGCGATCATCCTTCATCATGAGGAGATCACTCATGCGGATGACCTATCTATTTGAGCTTCACAGAGGGAAATTGCTGTGACAAACATCCACTGGAAGGATAAATCAATTTCAAATTTTAAGCAAACCAGAAGGTCTGATCGGTTGACAAACATGTCAAAGTGATTATGAAGGTTTTTTTTTTTTTTTTTTTTTTTTTTTTTTTTTTTTTTAATGTGAGGGGGTTTAGGAAGGTAGTAGCTCCCATGGCCTTGAGAAAAATTGTAACAGATCATAATCCTGACATTATATGTTTAGCAGAGCTAATAGTTGACTCTTCTGCGTTCCCTGCTTTATTTTTTAATAAAATCGGGTATAAGGCCGATTTGATTCACAATAATAGGGAGAACAAGGTTCCTAACCTCTGGCTGATGTGGAAAAGAGGGGTACCTAGGCCTTTTATTGATTCCGAGTCAAAGCAACAAATATCTGTTAAAGTCGTCTGGAATGCCAATAACGTTTTCTTATTTGTCATTCATGCCAGCAACTTCAGAGTGAAAAGAAGGGAATTATGGCTCGATTTGGCATCCATCCCGGTCGTGGCTGCTCCTTGGCTCATGGCTGGGGACTTCAATGCCACTTACTTGTCATGAAAAGCGTGGTCCAGTGTCCTTCAGTTTGGGTTTAGCAGCTGAATTTGAAGCTATGATAGACTCTTGCTCTCTGATTAAAATTCCCTCCCATGGTCCAAAGTTCAATTGGTCAAACAACAGGAGAAGAGGGAATGTGGCTGCAGTTCTGGATTGGGGATTCTGCAATGAAGCATGGCTCAACCACTTCCAAGATTGTGCTCAATAAGTGCTCCAGCGGGATTTCTCTGATCACTGCCCTATCTTAGTGGTCTCTGAGGCTTGCCCGAAGCCAGGTAACTGCCCCTTTCGATTGCATAAATTCTGGATTAAAAATTCATCCTTTATTCAGCTCATTCGTGATTCGTGGTCTCAATATGTTTCTAGTCCGCCTACTTTTATTTTAGCTCATAAACTTAAAGGCTTAAGCCTATCATTAGAGCTTGGGCTAGGCAATCCTTCCCAAATTTTGATGTGGAGTTGATTAAATCCAAGGAGGCTCTGACAAGGATTCAGAGCCAAATTGAAATATCAGGGATGATTGATGATTTATTTGGGAAGGAAACGGACGCCAAAACGGCCTATTTAAATGCTTTAAAGAACCATGAAAAGCTTTGGGCGGAGAAATCTTGCATCACTTGGCTGAAGCATGGTGAGAGGAATTCTAAATTCTTTCACCTTTATGCCAAGATTAGAAGGGCAAGAAACACTATCAGATTGCTGCAAAAATCTAATGGGTCAAATATTTGTGATAGAGATGGGATCGCGAGCTATATGGCAGATTACTTCAAATCTTTTCATAAAAGTTCTCGTCTCTGAGCATTTGGATCTGCTTGACTCCATTCCTATTCTAATTGATGAGGTTGATTTGCTTTCTTTGGATGCTATCCTGGGTGCAGTTAAAATCAAGAGGGTTGTTTGAGACCTTGATCCGGATAGCTCCCCGGGCCCTGATGGCTAGCCTGGGTATTTTTTTTAGCATTGTTGGGAGGTGGTGGAAGGTGATTTCATTAGAGTGGTCAGAGAATTATTTCTCTCAGGCGTCATGCCCCCTAGTTTAAATAATAATTTCTTAGCTTTGATTCCAAAAGTTGTTGGAGCCATCTCGCTGGACAATTTTTGGCCCTTGTGCATGGGGAATTTTGTTTGTAAAGTTATATAAAAAATCTTAGCTACAAGAATGTCTTTCTTGCTGTCGAGGTTGATTTCAGAAGAACAGGGGGGTTCCAAAAAGGCAATTTGATTCACATGAATGTTGGTTTGGCTTCTGAGCTAGCAAATATTATGTTTTATGCCACCAGAGGAGGAGGATTGAGAATTAAAATTGACGTTCAGAAGGCCTTCAATACTATTTCCTAGGATTTTTTGTTGCAAGTGTTGAAACGTTTTGGCTTCTCTGATAAATGGGTGAACTGGATTCATCAGGTCCTTTGCTCTTTAAAAATCTCTATTCTTTTGAATGGCGGTCCTGTGGGATACTTCAATGTAGAGCAAGGCGTAAGGCAAGGGGATCCCATGTCTCTAATTCTTTTCATTCTAGCAGAGGAGGTTCTGTGCAGAGGTATGCAAGCTCTCATTCGTGATGGAAAAATCAAACCCGTTCAGGGGCCTAGAGGTGAGGTAATGTCGGTCCACCTTTTATTTGCAGACGACATATTTATTTTCATGTTCCATGGCTATGCCTAACACCAACCTCCCCATTTTCTTCACGCTAGATGAGAGCCTTGCCAACCATGGTGGGATGAGGTGAGAATGCAATGCATTGATGTCAACATGAGTCCCTTTTCTCGACTTTTACATGTCGACATCATATCCACTTGAATACTAATTTGAAAAAGAATTTTCACAGCTCTGAAATGTCCAATTTGTCATCTCTAATTGGTAATTATTAACCCAAGAGAAGTTCTGCACCATATGAACTTTTCCTTCAAAACATCAACCACGTTGTTGTTGGTGTGAATCTTCTACAGAGAGATTACTCCATCTTCCACACATCACCAACTAACTAATATTTTGCATCAATGTGTTTAGCCTGAGAATGAAATATTGGATTTATGGCCAGATATAATGCACTCTAACTATCACCATGAGTCGTTTCACCTTCTACTTGGTTCTCAGTTCATCAAGCAATCTTTTCACCCAAACACCTTCTTTACATGCATCCGTGGCTATGATGTACAAAACCTCTATGGTAGATAATGTCACCACAGATTGTAAACGAGACATCCAACTAATTGCATCACCGGCTATAAAGAAACATAATCTAGTGGTAGATCCTTTTTTTTTTTCTAAGAATTAGCAAATATTATCATGAAAACCAAAGAAAAGAAAAAGACAATTGTTAAGCTACTAATCTACCTTGGGCATGGCCATTAGCAGAATATCAACTCAACCAAAAAGAAAAAAGCTACTAATAAAATCTATATCTAGTAGTAGATCTTCGTCTATCACAGTCTCCTGTAAAATTTGCATGCACAAAGGCTGCGTTTGGTAATTCTATTGTTCTGAGAACATTGTTCTTTGGTAGAAGTAGAACCATCTATTTCCATTTCTATTTTGAAAGTTTGTTCTTTGCCTATCCAAGAACACTTGTATAATATTGTGGTCAATATTTACATATATCCCGTTACCCTCATAATTGAACCTATAATTCGGCAACACTATTACCCTCCAAGTTGCCCCAAAAAAATTGCAAAATGACATTACAATGTCCATTTCCTTAAATTATTTTGAAATTGTCATTACAACTAAACCAAGTTTTGAAAATATAGAAATTAGTATAAAATCACCATTAATAGGCAAATAATGTACATGTTTAATATAATTCTCTGTCTGACTACCTTTTCTGAGCTTATATGGATTTACATGATGATTTATTTATTTTGAATCTAGTGGATGATACCCTGCAAAATTTTAGTTTCATCTATGGACTTGGCAGAACCTTTAATCTTACAGGCACAGATTTGTTTATGCATCAATTCCTCATTTGGGGAATTTAATAGATCTCTGGTAAATGGATCTCAAAAAGTTGTAGTTTATAAAATACCTGGTAGATGAAAAACACAAATCAACCTCTTAAACCTAAAGAAGTTTTTAACAGTAAGAAAGACTTGAATCTGTGCAAGCCTCCTAACAATTTTAAGGTGTCCCAGCACTTTTTAAGAATAATGCTTTGCCCAAGTTGTATACCCAAAATAAACAGTTCAAATACATAATGCATCCTATTTTCACCTATTTGTTTCATTGCGGTGAGAAAAGATATGTATAGCTTAGGATTGCAATCCTGTATAACTTTGAAGAGAACTTGAATGGAACTGATTGAAAAAATAGGATCCATGTAGTTGACCCCATTTAATTAGGGTAAGGCTTAGTTATTGTTGGAATCATCTTTATTCTCAAGTTCCGGTAGAATGCAAATTTTGTCCATGTCCCTTCCTCTACTACAACTGTTCAACTGTTCAACTTGTTTATCAATGGGTTTATGATCTTGGGCTTTTATCAAACCTTCCACAAATGACTGATTCTCTTGACAGATCTACCTTCTCTCTCATTACATATCAAACTTTACGTCTTTGCCAACTGTGGATCATCTTATCTTAATGATCTGTGATGAGCATGGTTTGAGAACTCGATATTGGGAATGAAATCTGTCAAGACTGATACCAATAGGATACTGATTCAGATTGCCTTGGATTAGACAAAAATACCCCTGATTTTATGTTTAAAGTCATTTTTTTTTACTAATTTACCCTGTGTCCAGACCAATCCACCGATATGGTATTGTCCAAGAATCAAGATCTGATAAGGCCGATATCGATCAAATCCAACCAATTCCGATCGAGCCAACCTCAAACCATGGTGATGGGTGCTTTGATCTCAAACTAATCTTGTAGGATGAGCAATTTATATATATATATATATATTTGTCTGTGAAAAATGATGCTTTTGTCTCAATTGCTACTAGGATACAAAAATGGGCTTGAAGTGATAATGACATGGATTCTATCAAATGAATACGAATCCTTTACTTGTGTCCGATCCTCTGGGTAGATGTCTTCCAAACAAATATTGAGGAAATTCTCCTGCAAGTAATTTCTTGGAATGATTTCGATTTTAATTTTAAATTAATTTACTAAAATAATTTATAAATATTTTTTTTTTCAAAAATCTGAATTTGTTTTGATTGTTTCAATTTAAAATATTTCAAGAATAAAAAATCGATTTGGTAACGATTTTTGAAAATAGATTTCTATTAATCTGGGCCTATTTTATGTAAAAGGCTCACTTGGGTTTATTTAAAACAAAACAGATTTCAAATGCATATAAGGCCCAAGCCCATGTAGGGTTTAAGTGGTGGGTGAAGAGATATCCCTTCCCCGATCTTCTTCAATTTCCTGGGCGAAAATTGGAACATCCCTGCCCTGTATTTACCCTTGAGCCTTACCTGTGCATTGAAGGATCAGTCAGGATAAGCGATTAGTCAAGGCCAAACTGATCCGGCCGAAACTGATAATGGTGGTGGGACAAGGGTTGGTGGTGAGTTTGGTGACCATGGTTTCAAGTATCAGTGAGATTGGCCGTACCGGATCAGTATTGGTTTAGATCGATCCTCAATCCCTGACCCATGTGGATAACCTATCCACATCGGTTCAGGAGAAAAATAGTAAAAAATTAATACTTTTTAGAAAAAGCAAGGGTAAAATCGACCAATACCTACTATTTTAATCTGATCCAGATCGGTATTGAATCAGTATCTGCTATACCCATTACCGTCCCTTAAATGTGAGACCATAAGAAAAAGAGCAGTGTTTTTATTTTATTTTATTTTATTTCTTTTTTAATATTAAAACCACTATTTTGCTTACCAAATTTACCATGTGTTCATTAAAGAACAAGAATGAATGCAATTTCAAATTCGAAATTGAAAGACTTACTCAACTATTTCTTTGAAATTTTATTTCAATTTCACTGAAATAAGGTATAAAAATCAAATCAAACCCCTTTTAAAATTTAAATCAATCCATGAATTTGAAATAGAATCATACCAAAAGAGCTCTTATTTGCAAAACATTTTTTTGACTGGAAACAATAGTCAAAGGAATGAGAGTGTGTGTGTATGAGAGAGAGAGAGAGAGAGAGAGAGAGGAATGAGAGTTAATTTTCTTTGTCCCACCTCCAAAGTCTCTGGTGAGAGAGAGAGAGAGAGAGGAATGGGGTTAATTTTCTCTGTCCCCCCTCGAAAGAGAGAGAGTGAGCTCCAGCAGTCCAGCATCTGGTGGTAACCATCATTTCCAGCGAGGCCCATCCTTGACTCACCCTGTTTCTATCCTTACAGTAATACACACCACACATGGCATCTTCAGAAATGCGAACCTTCAGAACCCGCAATCCCAATGACAATCCTTTTTAGTTATCATCCATCTTGTCATGGTATTGCCATCAATGCTGGTGAAGGACAAAAGATAGGATCTTTTCATGGAACCCCCATCAATTTTGTCAGAAAACTCACCTTATTGGGGTGTTTTCCACCAGAAAACTCTGCATTTCTAGACAACCAAACTACTCATTATGGGAAATTGATTGTGGGAATTGAGAATACACACACCTCTGATCTGGTGTTCTACAAAATTTTAGTTTTCTCTAGACATTCAAACATGGCCCAAAAGAAAAAATTCCCAAAAGAAAAAATCAAATAATCAACTTATTTGTAAGTTGAGATTAATGCAAATGCAACAGAGAATCAACTTTCTAATCAAAAGAAAATGGATCAGCTTGAGTTTGTAAATGCTGAAAGTTCAGATTCACATTCACATCAAGATCTTCCTCTATATATACACACAATCGAAAATTGACATTGACGAGCTCAAACAACCATTATCGAATCCCTTCTCTACAGAAAAACCGATCGACCCTTGGCCGATTCCAGGCAATTTGAGTACCCACAAAGATTTGTGCACTACAATGTAGCAATTATAGAGAAAGGGAGAAATTTTGGTGTGAAAAGGAGAAAACGAACAATAGAGAAGAAGACCCACCAGTAACCGAAGATCATTCATCAATCAAGCCCATGAGTTATCAAATGCAGCTGAGGTGATAGCCTGAGCGAATTCCTCGAAACTAATACGACCATCCCCATCTGTGTCTGCCTCTTTGATCATCCCTGTGAGCTCCTTTGCAGTAAGAGCATGCCCAAGCTTAGCCATGGAGTGAGCCAATTCTGCTGCTGTGATGTAACCGTTGCCATCACGATCGAATATCCGGAATAGCTGACGGAGTTGCTCCTCTGTGTAGGGTGATTTCGCCGGGAGGAGATCGGGTGCTACGAGTGCTACGAATTCAGAGAATTCCACAAGGCCGTTGCTGTTCTTATCGGCTTTCTGGATTAGAGCTTCGAGCTGTTCTTGACTTGGTTTGAGACCCAGCGATCTCAGGAGTGATCCAAGTTCCAACTGCGTTAAGCTTCCATCATTGTTCCGATCAAATGACCGGAATATCTCCCGCAACTCCGCAATCTGCTCATCATCGAGCTTCACCGGCTCGTGTCCGCTCATTTCAACAAAGAAATTGATCCTCGTCTAAATCAATCTCTGATCACTTCAATCAACCCGTATCCTTCTATGAAAATTCGAAGATTCAGATATTATCCATTCCAATTTCCAAATGCTGCTCTGTTTGCCGATCAAGCTAAATTCACCGATTCTTTTTTTCTTGTTCGAGCTTCTCGTCCTCGCCAACTCGATCTAGATCGTTTTCCTCCTCTGTCTCTCTTCTCTGTAAAAAGATGGAGCTGATGAGCAATTCATGTAACTGTATTTTCGAATTCTCTTCCTTTCCTGTATATTAGATCAGAGTCGGACCCAGATCTGGTCTCTTGTTTCTTCGTGTCTCGATTCAGAGATCCAAATCAATCTCCTTTGATCTCGTTCTACACGAACCTAACCTCCAATTTTGCTGAATCTCCCGAATTCCAAGCGATCCACGACGAAATCGCGGACAATCGAAGACGAAAACGAAGAATCGGAAAGAGGGTTTATGCGTGAAGAAGAAAAATCCCTCTTCGATGTCGGCCTTAAAAGAAGAATAATGATTGAAAATATTTGTTTTTTTTAATAATTTCGATTTCACCATCGAAGCAGATGATGGGATTCTGGCTTCGTCGTTAAACCAACCAATACAGATTCAACGATTGTGATGATTGTGGAAACCCTATATCCCTATCTCTATACCCTGTCTACCCTAACCCTAACGGTTGCGCCGAAAGAGCCGAGAAATCCGTGAAGAGAGAGAGAGAGAGAGAGAGAGAGAGAGAGAGAGGAGAGCACGTCCTTCTTGCTGGGATAGTGGAGAGACTCCGTCAACTGCTATTTGAAAATTTCAGTGCTAATCCACGCCAATCTCCCGCTTTCAGTAACTGTATCATGTCTAACTGTAACTTTGTATATCCGTTTTATCTTTTGCTCGATTGGAATCTTTCTTCCAGGTTTAAGATAGAAATTGTGTAACCTTATTAGCGATCGTTGGATTGGAGTCCTTTTAGTGGAAATTTTGCAAAGGAAGCTTTGAATCGAGTTACCCTCCACGGGAGAGTAAGGTTGTTAAACCGGACGGTTCTAGGTAATTGGGACAAATCCTTAGTGATTTGGTCCCTAGGAAACCCCAAAATTAGGATCTGGCCCGTTTAATAAGGATCCGGCTCTTCTCCTTAGTATTCATCAGCCCATAGCTACCTGAGCGAGCACCATGTGGTGAGATGATGATTCAACGTTTTGAGAGAAAGCATAGAGAACAAGACGTTGGCAGAGGCACGGAGAACGAAGCGTTGACAAAGGCACCAAGAACCATTGGATCATTGTCTGGACACTTGAGTCTCCTTCGCCCATACTACATTAGTATGGAAGCCAATGAGACAACTTTCTAATTAGTAGAGCTTCTGAGTTTGGAGAAACTCTATATGGGCTTTCTGAACCACCATAATACCTCAGAGGGGAAAGAGAGAGAAGAAAATCCTCTTGATGACTTGCTTAGAAAGAAAGATAGTGAATTTTTTTTTATCTGCTAGCTTGCTAGCCAACTAAACGAGACAAAACTTTATTTTTTCTTTAATCCAAAGAACGGACAACTTTCGAACTTGACATCTTCTGAACAACTACACTCTTTCAAAGCTTGGCAAAGGTATCAATCCATTTTATAGGATTGAAGCGAAAACAAAAGATTGAATCAATTGAGTGGCAAAAAAGGAGTCCAAGTCCATTTTTTATCGAAGAAACTGTAAATCATTCCTTGCCATCCAGAGAAACCATGCAATAAAACTATAGAGACGAATATTCATGACTAAACCGTTTTCCTTGCAATTGTAATGATCCCATCCTTGGATCCATTCCCTTGGACTGTATTATCATGTCGAACATACTCGATGAGATAAAGTGATACCAAATCAAACTGCTTGTGCAAAAGGGCAATTCACTAAAATGTGAACTGGATTTTCCCCACCTTTACAACATCGCTGACTAATGGGATCAACAGGTACACTTCACTGAACTAAACCTACCCCTGTGATTAAATCACTGTTTGCACATGCACGCCAAAGGGATGGGAGAACTTACATGTGAATAGTGTATCTAGAATTTGGATCATCTACATCTAGTGCATGCAGGCTTTTTTCTTTTCTTTTCGGGGTAAGACATGTAGTGTTGTAAGCTGTTCACGTGCCTTAGGTGATGATATCTATCTTGCTCGCTTTCGTAAAAGAGAAAATCTTGTTGTAATTATGATTGATGATCATAACCATAATTTTTGTCCTTTTAATATAACACTTTTTATTTTCAATAGGGTATATTATGTTCATTTAATAAGAGGTAATTAAAAGAATGTTGCAATTACTTAATTTAATTGAACATGTTGGTGACAGCATGTTACACCCATAAATAAATATCCTCTTCATGCACTTTTAATATAGGCAAAGATGTCTTCAGTTACATGCTTATTAACATCTCTTTGTGCACTTTCATTTTGGGTAAAGATACCGGGAAAAACTGTCAGACATTTGGCATTGGAGTTGTGGTAATGGTTGCACCGGAAGTGGTACGATGTGTGGCATTGTTGTCCTTGTTGGCAACATAGTGTGTGTGATAATTAAGATGGTTTTGGTTGATTAGTGTATTGGAGATTTGGTGTACAGTGTTATACTGAATCACTTAAATGAATCTATTTTGACATGTGCTCAAGTCAAGTTTTAAAAATTCTATTTAAAATGATTTTATGTAATGCACTGAATCACTTAAGTGAATTTGTTTTAGCATATGCTCAATTCAAGTTTTAAAGATTCCATTTAGAATGATCTTATTTGATGTAAGATATAAACGGATGAAGATTTCATTTGTTATAATCTTGTGAATCCTACATTTTTAAAAGTCATCCAACAGCTAATATAAAAGATGCCATTGGTAAGGGCCAACTCAATACACTTCACCAACCATTAATGTAGTGATATGTGTCTTAGAAGTGCCTCATATTTACATAAATGCCCTTATACAAGGGATTGTGTATAATTTGACCATTTTAGAGTCAAATAGAAGGATTCAAATTGAGGATTTCTCACAAGAACATGAAGAGTAGATTGGGAGTGAAAGTGTTGCGTGCACGGAAGGGAACAAATAAAATTAAGAATGAGAGAATTTCGGAAGTAAAGAAAAGGGAAAGAAAATGAAAAAAATAAAGGATTTTGGCTAATTAGAAGGATGCCAACCTCTATCTCATGGAGAAAAAAGATAAGAATCTCTCAAGAGAAATTATAGGGAATGGGTTTTGACTAATTAGGAGGAAGCCACGAGCCACTTTCCTCATAAGAGAAATAATTGAGATTTTCAACTTATCTCTTTCATTCCAAAACACTAATAAATAAGCTTAATAGTCATTACATAACTTCCCCATTAACTTCTCCAATTCGGTTACAAGTACTCCCACTACTTACACGATTACACTCATTATTACCTATTACTTCATGACTTATAATAAAAATAATTACTTAATAATATACTAAAATAACTATTACCCACTAATCCCTTATCACATAACCACCTCACATGATCTTTCTTTTAAGTATGTAACAATACTTTTCCCTTCAAAGACTCTTGTCCTCAAGGTTCAATTTGTGATGTTGAATGGTGGTGGCCAACCCACTTCTATGTCTTGATAACAATCAGCAAAAGCAACATATTCTTCAAAATTCTTCTTCAGCTTTTGCAACTTAATCACACTATTTTTCATGGATAACACTAACCTTTTCAGTATCAAACCTGGCTTGAGAACCTTTGTCTTTAGTTGATTGCAAACAACTCGAGGTTGGCTAGATTGCTTGGGGCACTTCTCAAGTGGATGGTTCACTTTAAGTTTTATTTGTTTGGTTTGTGCAACGATCACATCGGCACTAATTTGGCGTTTGGCTTCTTTTTTCAACTCGGCCAAACCTTTTCGAACACATTAAAAACTTGCCATCATTGTTTTGAATATTGCAATGATGTTATGCATGCCTGATCATAGATCTTCATTAATGGCCTTGGTGATCTCCGGTGGGATACCCATTGTTGAAAATCGTTGGCTCTGATACCACTTGTTTCGTGCATAGAAGGGACAAATAAAATTAAGAATGAGAGAATTTAAGAAGTAAAGACAAGAGAGAGAAAATAGAAAAAATAGAGAAAATAAAGGATTTTGACTAATTAGGAGGATGTCAACCTCTATCTCTTGGAAGAAAAAATATAAGAATCTCTCGAGAGAAATTATAAAGAATGGGTTTTGGCTAATTAGTAGGGAGCCGTGAGCCTCTTTCCTTATAAGAGAAATGATATCACTTGTTATATGCACGAAAGGGAACAAATAAAATTAAGAATGAGAGAATTTAAGAAGTAAAAGCAAGGGAGAGAAAGTAGATAAAATAAAGGATTTTGACTAATTAGGGGGATGCCAACCTCTATCTCATGGGAGAAAAAATATAAGAATTTTTCAAGAGAAATTATAAGGAATGGATTATGGCTAATTAGGAGGGAGCCGCGAGCCTCTTTCCTCATAAGAGAAATAATTGAGATTTTCAACTTATCTCTTTAATTCCAAAATACTAATAAATAGGCTTAATAGCCATTACATAACTTCTCCATCCACTTCGCCAATTCGATTACAACTACTCCCACTACTTTCACGATTACATCCATAATTACCTATTATTACATGACTTATAATAAAAACAATTACTTAATAATCAACTAAAATAACTATTATCCACTAATCCCCTATAACATAACCATCTCACACGATCTTTCTTTTGAGTATGTAATAGAAAGTGAGAGATGAACCAACCTACTCAGCCCAGATTTTGAAGTGAAGCTAAGTCTACGCATTAGGGACATTGAGGATTGTTATGAATCATTTCAACTTAGTTCCTTCGATACATTGAAGCTATATTTGATGGAAAAACATATTTCTTGGTGGAGAAATGGTATTGATGGTGGGTTTCCTCAAGTGACTCACTCAGTTAGGTAAAGTTTCTAAATCTTTATTTGTTTTAGGTTATTGCAAGTTGAATAGAGTTGTATGCATAGCCATGAATTATGATTGTGTTAGGATTTTGAATTTTATCATTTGAAATTTCTTGTAAGGGACTTGTGAGTGGGTACTCATAAGGTGTTTATTGAAATGTCTAGTACTATCTAGTGATCCACAATTATACCTGTGAGTGGTGGGTTATAGTCCCGATTTTGTATAATCAAAAATCAAATCAAGAGGAGCGTATCGGGCAATATACAAAACCCATTTGTTGATATTGCTTCGTGGAGTAAGCACATTTCCAAACCACGTAAAATTCCGTATTGTCATTGTGTGAGCTTATTGTCTAGATAGAAGTGTTATGATTTATTTTTATAGAGTAGGTTTACACTCTTAGTAGGCCTGACCATCTCTGGTTGAAGGCAGGAATGGACACGAACTGTAGTTGGTAAAATTGAGATTAGCCCAGCCAACAGTGTATACAAGTATCCATCTGTTTCAGTGCTCGTAGTGCATGGGGTTGTCAACGTAATTTTTTAGAGAAATATTAGTGCCTATTGATTCACCCCCTCTCAATAGTGAAGTCGATTCATCAAAAACATCCCCTGCAAGGATGCTAATCTGCAGTGAAGTGCAGTGAAACTCCTTCTACTGACATGTGGCCAACTCTCCATCAATGGCTAAGAAGGACCAAACTACACCCCTGCTCGACCCATTGTAGCTGGATAAATTCGAAAAACCCAACCGACTCCGCTATTCTAGGGTTTATTTCATTCTCAAACAGCTACCCTTCTCTATTACAGAGCACCAAATTGAGAAACTTGCACAATAAAAACCATTACCGAACTCCGTCTTACTCTCCTTTCTTCCCAAATTGAGAGACTAGCACTGAGCACCAGCATCAGGAGCTTCTCAACCGTTTTTCTCCATGTTCTCTTCTCTTTCCTTCTCAAATCGAGACAAGGAGCACCCTCAACAGTAGGAGTATTTAGATGTGAGATAAATCTCAACTTTTTTTTATCTCCAACTTTGCCATTATAATGAAAAATCTCCTGCTATTTTTTTGAGGTTTCAACCCCTTGTTTCCTTTGGTCGCCTCTATACTGAAACTTCTATGGTACATTGATTAGAAAAAAATAAAAAATGGGAAAAAGAAGGAAAGAAGGAGTGAAAATCTGGATGCCTAGAAAAAAAGGGAGAAAAGTCCATTCACCCTTATTTAAGATGAGAGATCGACCAAATAAAAACCACCCTGAAGAAAAAATAAAAAAGTTCTCTTCAAACTAGAAACTAGTAGACTATAATCTTCATAATCTAGATCAAAAAGGAAATACAAAAAATAAAACCTGAAACAATGAAGAAGAAAAGAGAGAGAATGAAAACTAAGTGGAATACTTGTAACCTTGCCCTCTCTCATCTTGGTTGAAGTTCTTATGCCAGTCACCTTGAGGATTTAGGCCTTGCTGGATAGCAGTAAGTTCTCCTACATTGCTATACCTGCGGATCTTCTCCCTTAAGTTGTGTTTGGTAGCCAAGAGAAGAAAAGAAAAGAAAAGAAAAAAGTACACTTTTTGTACTTTTTTTCTTGGGTTAAGAATTTTTCTTTGCACTTGGTATGTCTTCACCCAAGAGAAAATTCTCCTTTTCAAATTCAAAATTCCTCTTAGGAATTGTGAAATTTTCTTTTGCTCCCCCAAAAATTTTCTTGCCAAAAACACAAAAAAACATAAGAAAATATAAAAACATAATAAGACAAAAATGAATGATTACATAATGATTTCCTATGTGTCTATCCCTCTCCTAAAATTCAAAATTTTTTGAATTTTTTTCTTTTCTTTTCTTTTCTTCTGTTGGTAACCAAACATACATACTCTTTTTATTTTTTCACCATTTCTTCTCTTTTCTTCTCTTTTCTTTTCTTTTCTTTTCTTTTCTAGATTCTTTTTTCTTTTCTTTTCTTCTCTTGGCTACCAAACATAGCCTAATTGAGTGAGGGTCTTTGGTTTAGATTTGGAGAGAAAACTTTAATTGTTCTTCTTAGATCCCGCTTTTTAAGGGGTAGAAATCGTCTGAAATTCCCATCTGTGCAATTCCATGCAATTCTACCCCAAGCGACTGACACGTGTACCCATTATATATCCAAGGTTCAGATTTAATCTACCATTAACCACTGAAAAAACCATCTTCAACCAAACCAGTAGAGAACAAACCGAAACAAACCGGTTCGATTCATATTTTGAAATAAAAATGTGATCTCTACAAGGAAAAGCTCTCTCGGCCTCTCTCTCTCGACTCTCTTTGTCTCTCGGCCTGAAATTTCGATCTCTACAAGGAAAAGCTCAGATCTCGACCTCTCTCTCGACTCTCCCTCTCGGTTCCCTCTTTCTCTCTCTCTCTCGACTCTCTCTGTCTCTCAGCCTCTCTCTCTCGATCTCGAATCTCCCTCTCGGTTCTCTGTAAGCCCTAACCCTGAAATCTTGACACTCCCTCTGTTCGTCGCTCCCTGCTCTCTGCTCTCTCGATCTGTTCCACGCTCTCGACACTCCCTCTATTCGATCTGTTCGTCGCTCCCTATTCTCTGTTCTGAACTGAATTAATCAGAAAGCATTAAGAATCAAGGTAGAGTAGTAGTAGTAGAAGTTGTAAGTAACCTTTCAAACTCCTTTGGGATAAACTAATACTTAAAAGGGCATTGAGAGATCTAATTAGCTTTTCTTACACTGCAAAAGCTTCTTTTTTTTTTTGGGAGGTGGGATTGCCAAAAAGAACGAATAGCATGTCTCTTGAGTCTTCAAGAAAAATGACAGCAACTCTCTTTTGATGACCACTCCACCAAGGAAAAGAAAGAAATTGAAAAGGAAAATGTAAACATAATAAATTGCATAATTGAACCACTCACACAATCTACAATTACTTTAAAAATACAAAAATTTAATTTCCTTCTCATCTATACATGCAATATGAGCAAAGTGGAGTGGTGGTTCTCATCTTATTGATCATTGTCCAGGTAAATAATATGAATAATTATAAATGGCAGAAGCAAAAGAAGGTAAAATATAAAATTGAGCCAGTTCTAGTTATTTGAATTCATGGAGCATTGCCAAAAGAGCAATGATCTAAGACCAGAAAACCTCCCAAAGAGCACCATCAATGAAGTCCAATAAACATACAACATTCTTTACTGTCAAATATAATTCTGAGATCCTATAGACACCATAAACAGACTAATATTATTCAAACATAAAATACAGAAGAGGATCTTTAAAGCTTAATGTTAGTACAATCTCCAATGAATTCCAGGTTCTTGATGTGAAGAGTTTCAAATCTTGCCCAAGAAAAATAGAAGAATGGATAATGCCAACTTATGAATAATAACTCAGGAGTAAGAGGGGGCAAGGGGCTGGTGTTCTACCCTTTAAGCAAATTGTATTCCACCCAAACTCCAACCAACAAAAAAGGAAATTGAAGTATCATTGGTAGGTACTGCATAAATGGAACAGCTGAGCGCAACAATTCAGTTAGCTCCAGGAGCTCCAATCCTCAAATCTTCCTGAAGAGCTCTCTATCATGACAGAACAGTGTTTCACTTTTGGTTCCAATGCAAAGAGAATATATACAAGCTTCACACTGAATGTCTTGCAACTCCAGGTCCAGACACAAACTAAATTTGGTTTGCTCATGTGCCCTTAAGACCAGTAGCTGCACCAACCATGAGGGGTGATTTAGCAATGCAAGTTAAAAATTTCTACAGTATAAATGGACACAAAATGACCAAGAAGAACAGAGGTTGATTTTGTGAGGGAAGTCCTATGGCTTACTTTTTGAAAGAAGATAAAGCTCTAGATAGTGGAATTGGAGAACAGTATTTCTGAGGTTGTTTTCTATTAGTTGTGATTCTTGGGACTGGTCTAGACAGAGGAAATAATGATAATGCATTGGTGCTGCTTTAAAAGATAGCTTTATTGGGTAATTTCTTCATTCTCCAAGGGAAGAAGTATGGTTCCTTGGAGGAATCCATGTTCTAAAAGTAACAAAGAGCTCCTGAAACATAAAGTGGAAGAAGAGATAGTGTAGAAATCTCTTCAATCCAAACAAGGATCTAACATGGATAATTAAGCTCTTGAAATATGGAATCCACAATCCTATCCAAAACCCTCCAAAACATAGAGATAAGGCTGTGGGATCCATAGTTCAGCAGCTAGATCTAAACCAGTGAGAACCTCTATTGGACTTCAAGGACAAGTTCATATGTGCCTGTTCAATCAAAAATTCTAATTCCATTTCTGAGGTGATCTTTATTCCAAACAAGACAGTAGACACAAGTAAATGGAGAATTAAACCTGGCCCCAGATTTGGTACTTTGATCCCATAAGATTAGCTGTTACATTCCCCAAGAAGCTCTCATCTGAGCAGCTAGATATCCCCAAACAGCAAAGAATACTGAACTTCTCTCTCTCTCTCTCTCAAGTTAATAGATAAAACAAGTAGCTTTTGGGTAAATAATTGAAGCCAGAAAAATTATACTAAGAAAAAGGGGGTGATCAACCAAAGTAAATCGGCTTCATAACTCAAATATGTTAATGCAAACAAAAAGAAAATCAGGAAACCTCCAAAGAGAACATACAGAAAAGATTCATGAATAATGCTATTTCATTGTCCCAAAATGTGAAGAAAGACAAGCTAGGAAGATTTATGAGTTGTAGAGATCTTACATTGGTGAGAAGTGAATATAGATTTCCACCATGCAGTCCTTCTGGTGATGCTTCCTTTACTATGACACAAGTACACCTCCCTACATCCAAAGGCAATGGCCTACACAACAATGATCTGAAAAGTCCTCACCACACCAACAACATTAGATTTGCATTCATCCATAACACTATTACAAAGAAGAGAAGTTAAATTCATGAAAGGGTATCCAACTCCAACCTATTAGGTAGAGTTGACCAAGATGGTGCAGGTGCAGCTTTGGAATCCGAATGATCCCACACATTCATTCTACTCGAATTATCAGACTCGATTGGATCCCAAATCTTAGACCCAAAGGATGAATCTGGTTCATTCAACTGCATACAGAGCTGTAGAGAAGATGGCTTCAAGACCCTATTTTTGAGACCCACAGAAGATGGAGATTTCCCATCTGGGTTCTCCCCCTCTTTCTTTTCATCAGAACTGCAACTGGACAGAAGCCTCACCTAAGCTTCAATACGAAAGCCTAGTGATATGGACAATACTACCAGTGGCAGTAAGAACAATACAGAAGCCTAGTGATAACCCATACTCTCATGTACTTATTGAATTTCTTGTAAACCTATTCTCTTAGGCTTCTAGAAACCCATCACCCAAGGACTGTTTATTAACAACAGTGTGAATTTCTATTAGCCCAACCCAAATCCTATAGGGCAACAGGTGATGCCCCATTCCACTTCAGATCAGATTCTCAAACTAACCCTTTCCCCTGCAAAGTAAAAAACCAATAACTCCACCACAGCAGCATATAAGCCCAGCAAATTTATCCATTCACAAAAAGAGTATAGAATATTGCGGACACATAATGAAGTCTTGGTGGATTCGAACCACCATAACCTGGGCACTAACCCAGGTGCTCTACCATTTTGAGCTAAAGACTCCTTACCTACAAAAAAAGATTGTTAATACAACAAAGGCTAACAATCAATAGAAATAATAAGATTTCTGGATATATTGGTAAGCATAAAAATAAGGATCCAATGCAACTTTGTGTTTTAATATCACAAAAATAAGTCATGACATTAACTGGATGTATTTAATAGCAAAAAACAATAGTCTTCATTCTCTTAAGACTTTTCTTTCTTCTCTTCTTTAAGACTTTTGCTTTCCATTCTTTTCTAACAGAGACAGCAAGCAAATAACAAATAATGGAATTGAATTTTTTTTGAAAAGAAACTTAGATCAAGCAAGGAAAATAACCCAAATTCTCTTAGGTTTTGAGAGAGACAGCAAGACAACACAGATATAAATTTCAAATTTTAAAGATAAATAAGCTAAAGTCATCCAATGAAAATAACCCTAAATCAGCATTCCTGTTCTCAAAACCCTAAATCACAGATCTAGACATATTGATGCCTTTTGAGAGAGAGAGATAGATATAGAATGATAGAGATTTAATCAACAATTTGTTCAACAAGGTAAGCTGTTAAGAAAAAAAAAAACCATGACATTAACAAAAAAAAACGTTGGTGCAGAGAAAACACAACAAGCTCATACCTTTGCACAGAGCTTTGTAACAAAGAGAGAGCGAATCGAGAGTGACGTTGAGCGCCGAACCTAAAGAGTGAGGAGTCGAGCGACGAACAGAGAGATTCAAAAGCGTGGAACAGAGAGATAGTCGACAGCGTTGAGTAGCGAACAGAGGGAGAGTCAAGATAGCAGGAAAATTCAAGGGAAATAGCAGGTCTGAGCTTTTGGTTACAGAGAACCGATAGGGAGAGTCGAGATCGAGAGAGAGAGGCCGAGAGATAGAGGGAGGTCGAGATCGAGAGAGAGAGGCCGAGAGACAGAGAGAGTCGAGAGAGAGAGAGAGAAAGAGGGAACCGAGAGGGAGAGTCGAGAGAGAGGTCGAGATCTGAGCTTTTGCTTGCAGAGATCGAACTTTCAGGCCGAGAGACAGAGAGAGTCGAGAGAGAGAGAGGGAAAACATCACAGTTTTATTTCAAAATATGAATCTAACCGGTTTGTTTCGGTTGGTTCTCTACTGGTTTGGTTGAAGATGGTTTTTTCAGTGGTTTATGGTAGATTAAATCTGAACCATGGATATATAATGGGTACACGTGTCACTCGCTTGGGTTAGGATTGCATGGAATTGCACAGATGGGAATTTCAGATGATTTCTACCCCTTTTTAAGGCCAAGAACTTGACTGTTGGATCAGGGTCTCTGACTTCCAATTTTTCCAGATATTGTCGGAGAGTCTCATCTAGTCACTACTTCACGTTCATAAGATCTGATGAGGTCTTTCGGTGTCCTTTGCTTCTCATAAAATAGTCCATGAACTTCCTACTGAGCTGCTTGAAGTCGCATACTGACCCTAGTTTGAGGCACGAGAACTAGGTCGTAGCCCAACCTTAAAGGGACACCGAGAAGACCCTACGTAAAAGTGCTTCAAAGGCTCCCTTCTAGTTCCATCGTAGAGCTGGAACGTAGGTATTTTGAAGATGGCTAGCAATGGTATACGCATGATCTCCTTGAAGAGGGGGGCTTTCGCCAAATTTCTCAAGGTCCTCTACTCCTCATCATCACCTTCCATCATCTTGTCGACCTTAGATTGTAACTCCCTGAGCTGGCGCTCAAGGGATGTCTCTGACGGTTCAGCTCGAACATGGGGGGCCTCCTCCTCTGGATCAGGTCGTTTACGTTAAGATTTCTGCCTGGCCTTTGTACTTCTACCTCCACCTTCCTCTCTCCTGCGTGGGAGGTGTTTCTCGCCACTCCTTGGGTGATTTGTGTGACTACAACAGTCCGGATCCTTATCCTTCCCTTGTTTGGGTGGCAGTGGCATTCCTTCCTTTCTCCGAGGGTGGCTCGAGTGATCGTCACAACTCGGGCTTCCTTCGACTGAACTGGATAGTCTGGTGGTGGTTTTCTTTGGGTTCTCCCTCTTGCGGCCATGGTGACTGGGCTCACCCATCTGCGGTCGTTTGCCAAAGTTTCTAGAGGCTTCTCGGATCAACTCCGTCAGGTTACGTACCTGGTCTTGCAAATTTATGAACTACTGCCCCATTAAAGGGGGTGGTGGGGTTGCCCTGAGCCCCGAATCTGCTGGTGCGGGGGGCATTTGTTGCATCATCTACTGCAAGGTCTTGCTTGATTTCTCCAGCCGCCTCTTGGTGATTCTCTTGCTATGCTGAGCCTAGGGGCAATCTTCCTTTCTTCGAGTAGGTCCTAGTAGCTTTCATAATTCTTCTCTCAATCGTACCGATGGGATGGCTTATGGTAAGTTTCCCACAGATGGCACCACTGTTACTGCTCGATTGTATCTTACATGAACCTGCAGAACACAGATTAGAGACTGGCCCGGAGGGAACTCCGGGACCAGGCTCCAATACCAAAGTTAGATCCAAATATACTCATTCTTCTGTAGAGTGTTTAGACCATTGAGAGTCTTACCTGTAAGCCTAGCTTAGCGCTCCTTATATAGGCAGTATGGACCCTTCTCATTGGTTGAGAGGCATTGGTTGAGAGGTGTTAGCGTATTGATATGTGTCCTCATCTTACTGGAGAGATTTCTTTTTGTCATGGTTGAGTTGGCTAAGGCTATAACGGTTAACTTAACCTGGGTTGTTTGTAGCAACCGCTGACCCGACCATAGTTAGGTTCTCAAACAGCAAACCAGACCATGGTAAGGTTTAGCAACGACTAACCTAACCATGGTGGGGGTCTAGGAGTTAAATAACCACTTAACCCGAGTTGGGTACCTTGGTCACAGTTTAAGTTGATTATGGGTGTTGGGGCCTCTTACGAAGGTAGGTCGAGAGGTCAGGAGTCTTTATTGTTGATTGAGGAGGTTAGCTCATGGTCATGTTAATAAGGTCAGGAGTGTGACCACTCAACCCTTGACCGATCAACTAGCATATATGGTATATTATATGCCCCCCACTCCTTGAGCTACTAGAATTGGAGCTTGGGGAGTACTTTTCTACACCCGAACGTCCGCTTTATACCCAAATGGTATATCACCACAAATTAACAGGAAAAAATAGAAGAGACAAAGAGAGGGAAATTGAATAAACAAGGAATGCAAATGAAAAAAGAAAAGTCTCTCTTAAGGGTGCTGAATATATGTAATAAATAAATCAATCTGTTTTCTGTTGGCATGTCTTGACACATGTCTTACTGATATGTGTACTACAGGGAAAAGAAAGGCCATTTTACTTCTGTAATTTCGTTAGTTTTAAATAGTTCATCTCATTAAATTCTACCATTCATTTCCCCCCCCCCCCCCAAAAGTTCAATTTCACTACTCAAAGCTATTTTCTTTGGAATGGAGTAATGTTGTCTCTAGTACGATGGAAAATCCAAACGGAAATTGATCGAATAGATTAGTAATTCATATAAGATCTGATCAAGACTCGGGTAATAATTAGTTATGCTTCAGAATCCATCCTATGCTGGGGCTTGCTTTAGTGCTTGATACTAACTCTTTTTGCTAATACTTCTACCTAGCTTCCAACAATTGGCTTCCAGCAAAAGCCTTTTAGGTTCCCGTTAACCTTTTGGATAAAATGGGATAGAATTGTTTGAAAATGTCAATACAGATTTGGAAATGTGTGTGCCAGAAAATGTTTCCTTGATCCATCGAATCCTAAAATCTCAGGGGTATGATAAAAAATCCTGGAATCTTAGAATATATATATATATATATAGTATAGATAGATAGATAGATGATTTGATATGTAGACATACATCCTAAGAGTCCCTACTACTAATGTGAACAATTCAAAAAAGAGCTTTCAGTTATGTGAAAATCAATTCAAATCATATATATCAACTACCAAATGATGACCAGTACGATGAAATTCATTAACGTTGAGCATCTAACCTAAGAGTAGGAATGGATGGACAACCTCCGATGTGTAGTTGTGATAATGAGAGGATGTCATTCGGACTTCCGGTACAAACAAAAATTTAGGGCGGCTCTGTTACAGATGTCCAGTGGATGGGTCACACCATAAGGCTTTTATATGGATTGATAAAAAAAAAATAAAAAAAAAAAGAGGAAATGAATTGAGGACCGTTGAAGTGGAAGCATGTCAATCATATCAAATTGTTAACCTGAGTGCAATGTAGAATTCTGCAGCCCCACCGCTACCCTCTACCCCAAACGTTCATAACCAAATACTTGTGGACCAGACATTACTCAACTATTACTACGTAATAACTATATTTCTCTGCATTTGGGCACTGATGCTTTCCTACAATGTCTTTCTTATGCAAAGGTTGTCTAAAATTATTACTTATTCCATGTTAACAGTCTTGTATTCATGTTTAGATTGCACCCAAATATACACTGAATTAAAATGCTATTTGTTTATATTTATTTGAATTCACCTAATTATGTTATGTTTTAACCCGGATTGATCTACTTGTTAGGTGAATATTAGCTCAAAATGGAAAAGTGCCTGAGTGTTACCTAGGGTATAATGGGTTGAATCCATCAAGATTCTTTTTTTCACCTAAATCAAGAGAAACTATTATTTCTATTTTACACAGCAAATATCATTCTAAAAAGACTCAAATTTAAAATTATACAATGAGTATGTAAGGGGTAGTGATGACTGAAATGACTTTGACACAATGGTACAACAGGCAATGAAAAGACAATAATATTGCAAAGAAAAAAAATCTCCAAATCAGTAAATTTGTGCTCCTATATTACAAACCCAATCAGCTTACTACACATTGATTCAGCCTATCACACGTGAAATATTCACATCATTAGATTATGGAATCAGATTCAGAATTTTGATGGATTCGAACCATCATATCCTAAGTAATACTCAAGTGCTCTTTTACTTTGAGCTAAAGATTCACCTAACATCTAAAATAGTTAGTTGTTAAAATACAAAATGCTGATCCAATAAGATAGAAAGAGATATGAATAATTTATGATAAATATGAGATACTAAAAAGTGAGGCCCCAAATCAAAATTATAATTCTTAACATCAAAATGAAAGAGATAGTGTAAATGATTTCCTTAATTTTGTACTTGAAAATGCTACAATGTGTTGTTAATGCTTGAGAGGATAGTTGAAAAAGAGCTTGCTCAGAGGTTCCCTGCACAATACAAGTTCAGAATTAAAACTCTAAATCATGAGTTTGATATTTATTAATAATTAATACGACTTTATAAATGTATGTACATAATTACCAGTAGAACTTCTGTGAAACTAACTGGCATCATATCCAATACTGAAAATCATCAAAGATTTCGAGAGATGATTGAAGTTCTTGTTAAGATTGAGTGATACCTAGTCCTCCACTTTTTCCCCCTTGTTTTCAACCCAACTCTTCTTCCGTTTTGACACTTTTACAAGTTTTTTTCTACTTCAATATCAAAGCAAGGTTACAATGGGGACCTCAGTAGGCACAACCTCAAATTGATCGCCGGATTTAGTGATGATACTTTGCAATTGTTCATATAATTCTTTAGTAACATTCTTGACCAAATCAAATCCTTCAGTACTCTTTGATGCTTTTCCTGCTATATTCATTGAGCCCAAGCTTAAAGCTCATTTAGATGAGGTTTACTTAGTCTAACACTTTTATAGTCCGTTTGAAGATAAATGTCCCATTAGCCTACGTAAGACCTATCTACCATCACTTTAATCCGATTATTGATAGCCTAATTATAGACCAACATTTATAAATGGTACCATGCCTAGTTATGAGGACTAATTACTCAAACGTATCAGACACAATGCGGGATTTTAAAATAAATTTTTTTTATTAAGCCTGATCAATACCGGCCCAGTACGACCGATTGACACACTTAAAAAGGCACACAGCATTAGGTAAGTAGTTTATCGAATGTGTAAATCTTAGACCGACGCGGAGGTAATTAAGTGAATTATTAAACAAACATGTGGGACAGGGAGAAATAAAAAAGTGGATTAGATTAGATGCCCTCTGCCTCACACTTCTGTATCAATCATTAATCATTATTAACCAAGGTCCTCATGGTTGCCTACCATTCCTTTGTGGGTCCCATGAAATATGTCATTGTTGATTTTGGGTATTCATCCTTACCAAAAAAAAAACACTGTCTATCCACTTCATATACATAGGTCGTCGGATTGGAATCTGTAGTCTCAGCTCTATGACTACTGTTGGATTTCCTTTCGCGATATTTTGGATTAATCATTAAACAGTTGGCCTAGGTCATCACCAATATTTCGCTTTGGAGATCGTTCAACTGGAACTTTTATCTTTCTTAAAAAAGTTAATTAATTTAAAAAAAAAAAAAAAAAAAGCCTTCGAATGCAAATTCGTTTAGTTTAGTTAGAATGGTTTAAGATACATAAATCGGTCTCAGGATCGGCGCTAATACCAATTCAATATCGATCTTAATTGGCATGTATTACACAGAAATGTCCCTATTTTCATTTAAAAATGGTTTCCTTACCTTCTTATATTTCGTCCGTAACAATCCATTGATTTAGGATCGTCTTAGGATTGGGAAAGATACTATCCAATCCACCCGCTTATGTCTGATTTGATCTCTAAACCATGCTTGTGAGAGTAAATTTCTCAAAGTCGACATGAACCATGAGTTCTCAAAGTGTTGGGGGTAATACATCTTGATGTGGTGATGGTTGTCAATCGCAATAGTTCATCGGCCTACATACAAACAATGGAAAATGTGTTCTTTGTCCAAGAGCATGGCCTACATCAGCACTTGTCGTGTCTATATCTCTCCACCCCCAATAAGGACATAGATATCACTTCATAGAAAGAAGGAGAGAGAAAAAGAGCCTAGACCACACTCTCTTTTCCAGTCTTTTCCAGCAACTTTCAGACCTAAATTTCAATAAATCAATTGCCACCATGTTGAGGGTTAAAAGATGTTATCCTTAATTTAGGAGCTATCAAAGTATCTAATGTCCATTCTTTTTTCACCTTTGGCGTTCTACTTTTTGACATCCAATCCTACATCCCTTGCCAGAGTGGAAGTAAGCTTGATCGCACTTAAATGGGATATGTCAACAATCTATGATACGCTAAAATGGGGTTTCAAGAGATAAAAGTATCTCTATACTTGGTAATAAATGGTGTGACATCAGCATTCTGCTTTATTCATCCTTTTATTCAATCAAACTCCATGGTAGTAGCTTTGAGCACATAGAACCTATCTAACAAGGATGTCCTTCAAGTCCATACATCTTTATCCTAGCAATGGAATTCTGAATTCTTACCTTGAATTTTAGGACGGCCTGAGATCTAAACATGTTAAAAGGTATTAACGTAGTTTGTTCTTCTCAGAGATGACACTTTTATCTTTTTCCAAGTTAATTTAGATGATTTCTCATTAGTTAAATCTTTCCTCAATCATTTTCAGGACTTGACAAGACAATAATTAAGTTTTCAAAGAGTGGCTTAATTCTGAGGACCTATTCAAGCTCTTTTTTTCACTAAACATCCATATCATGATGGCTTTGGAGTGGAGTTTCTAACTTTATCCATGTCTATGATACTTTCCCTTCTCTTTCTTTTTGGCTCAGGCCTAACAATGAAGTGGTGATTTTTTTTCCCATCTTACATATAAGGTTATGATTAGTAAACAAAATCAGTCTAATTGTAATTGGGATAACAATGTACTCACCTCTTTACTTTAATGCATTTCTTTCATTTTAACAAAAGGGGGGGAAAAATTATACAATTGAAATAATCAATAAACTTTTTGCCTTTTTTTTTTTTTGGTGTGTGTTAAACAAGGTGTCCGGATCAGCTTACGCACACCTCAGAGATGCACAGATGGGGAATCGAACCTAAGACTGTGTGCCTAATCCACACAATCCCCAGTTCATCCTAACCATCTGGGCAACCCACGGGTGGGTACAGAATAAATAAGAAAAAACATACACATACACACACTCACACAATGCGTACGACAGAGTTCGATCCCACAACCTTCTCCCCTGGGTGCTGACTCCACAAGTCAAAGCTACCATCAATAGGCTATCATAGTGTTCGTTAATCAGTCACGTTGATTACAGTTGAAATCATCAATCATCACTCACCTAGGTGTTAAGAAAATGAATTGGTTGTGGTAGAGATTTATTGGATAAGAAATATTATATATTTATTCTATGTTTAATTGTGGTTATTAACATTGTACTTGGGTTGTTATAGGGAGTTAGTGAGTAAATTATTTGAAGTAGTAGAGGGCAGTTGGTTACTAGCAGTTTCCTGATCGAATTGTACCTTTCAAATTTGTTATTAACTATGCAACTGACAAACTTTGGATAATATCAGTTCCTACAGTTTTTCTCTTAAAAACGAAAGGAGACTATAACTTTTTTGGTAAACGCAAGAGGCTAGCTACCTGGTAAAGCCTTTTATCATTTTTCTTATTTTAACTCCTTTTTTTTTTTTTTTTTGTAGTATATTTTAACTCATTTCTTTCCTACCCTATTTTCTCTCATTCTTCGTTTATACTCTCTCTCATTCTACGCTGGTAATAAATTCATTGTGCAAAAATTTGGAAATAAAATAGGAACATGGAAAAGAAATCTGTTTCCATCAGGAGGAAGAACCAATCTTAATCAAATTTGTTGTCTTTAATTCTATTCCAACCAACCAATTTTTTACTTTCAATACCTTCAAAAAATTTGCAAACAATTGGACTCAATCCAAGAAAGTAGGGGCATTCAGAGTCAAAAGAGAAAACTCCATCTCATATTTTGGAATCTCTTTGTAAACCCAAGAAAAATGGAGATCTTGGCTTCCGGACTAATGCATTTCCTAATAAAGAACCACTACTCAACTTTGATGGAGACTCTTAATGGGCACAAGTTCTTTAAGAAAAATATTCCAGTTCAATGGTTCACACCTTTGGCCAACCAGGAGCTTTCTCTTTTCTCTTCAAAGATTGCTGCCACCTTTTTGACTGCATCTTTTCAGCAAATCGGCAAAACTGCACTCAAAATAAGTTTTAGTCTATTTTTTAGAAACTCAACATGCACCTCAAATTTATAGTTTTCACATGGAAGGACCTAAAAAGAGGATTCTACTACTTAGAAATTTACTAGGAAGCTTCATTCTCGAACCACCAACAAGCCCACTATGCTCACAAGCATTAGAAACCGCATGGAATTTGTTCTTCTCATGCACTTTTTTAAAAAGAATATGGGCAAACAAAACCATTAGGCATGGGAACTGAAAATCTTTGAGCTAGAATCTATATGATATTTTCCAAAATGTTTTTGTATGCATGCAAGCTTAATAGAAAATCATATTAAAAATAATCCGTTCATAATAATGGCCTAATAAAATCTAACCTGCTTAAAAGACTTTGTCATGAATTAGTTGAACATTAACTAGAAGATCAAGTCAAGCCATCCATGAGGATTTAAGCAACTAGAGTTTAAACTTGAAGAATATTTGTTGTTTCCTTTAATGTGTTCCTAGGAGATGTGTTTCATTTTGTAATAATCAAGAACATCTTAGGATATGTAATGATCCGGATGCTCAATGCTTAGCTAATCACCTTAAGACTTTAAATGAAAATAACTAAGAGAGATGGATGATAGGTAGACTTGCTAAATCAAACGGACTTAATTTTGAACATTCATATTGAACCTCAACTTAGCTCTCTGGTAACCTTTCTTGACTTTATTTTAGTTTCCTTGGCATGGTATATGCATTAACTGGTCAATTTGTCCAAGTGACTTGAGCTTAATTTTGTTAAAAACTATTAAGGTGGTTGATGGGACCAACTGATCATTTGATGGACAAACAGTCCCCTAGTGGAGCAAATAGCAGCTGATTGATATGGGAGCTGCTAGTTATTGAAACCACTTATATGCAGACACAAGATGCCAATAGCCAATTGGGTACAATTATGAAAAATGTCTACTTGTAACGTTTGGGCTAATTCCAATGTCGTTTAAACCATTTTTGTTTTTTAGAAAAAAAAATTCTGAAGTTTCTTTGTGGGAGGGATACTGTATCATAATTCTTAAGATTAAGGAGGCCATTCCTTTTAAAATTAGGTATTATACACCATCCCAAGATTGAATTCATACCATTACATGTGTCCCCCAGATGATGATAAGATGGGATTGCATATAATAGAATTTAAGAAGAAGCACAACATTCTAGAGAGAGAAAAGTCCAAGGAGAATTGAAAGGAGGGGGGAGGGAGGGGGATAACCATGTAATGCACTTCTGTTGCCAATAAATCAGTAAAGAACCCAGAACCTTTTTCACTAAAAATTTCAACAGTTATCTGGTTTTAACACTTAGTAAATTCTTTGGAAGTAAGTGAAGGATCTTTCCTCTCACTCGAAACTTCATCTTTTCTCACTGTTATGGTAAGAAATTGTCTTAGGATTTTTGCATATCTTGCGTAAAGGAACAAAAATAAGAGATTGAGTATCGGGTGGAATCGGTAGGGGCTCTTTGGTGCCTAAGTTAATCTCTCTGTAAATAGTAAATCTAGTAAAAATGCCCCCTTTCTTTGTCACAGCTCAATCTTTGCATCTCTCTCCCTCTCTATAGGTGGGTACTACAGCAAATCAGCCAGATAAAAAGAAGAAAAGATCAAAAAAACATATTATCTGCGGGAAAAGCTGCGACAATGGGAAAAAATCTCTAACACAACAATGAAAAAAAAACTTCAAACACAACACTTTTCAATCATGAAGTAAAAAATAAATATTTATGAAATGCGAGCTGGTGCAGACAAAAAATTAAATATGAGGTGTAATTTACCTAATTTCTTTCGGTATGTATAATTTACTTTTAAAAATAAAAAGGAAAAGATTCTCACAATGTCAATATGATGATCACTTTTGCACAGAACCTCACATGTCACTAATTATCTAGATTGGTGAAATATTAAGAATAACCTACTTCCTTATTAAAAGATTAGAAAGGGGAGAACCCTCAAAAGAGCGTTGAAGGAAACTTCTTCTAAAAATAAAAAATAAAAAAGCAAAAAGATGCCAACATGAAAAAAACATGACTATTGAGTGAATGAATGTAAAAAAGGGTGGGAGGAGGGAAGTGAATTAAAACCCAAAAAAGAAAAAAAGAAAAAAATAATATATATATATATATATAGAGAGAGAGAGAGAGAGAGAGAGAGAGAGAGAGAGAGAGAGAGAGAAGAAAAAAATAAGGTGAGAGTGTGAAGAGTGACGAAGGTGGATTTAGTGCCCAACACATTGGCATGCAACTTCTGCTTGAAGAGTAGGCGTGATGTAGGAGGATACCTAGACAACTAGGCTTCCTACAAGTATTATCCACGTGGACAGAAGTAGACTCACTAGGGCTTAGAATAGGGCTGGGATTAACAGATAATAGCACAATACATTAATCAGCATGCATGAATCAAAGGACTATTAAACAGAGTAGTAGCAATCAATACTAATCTAGAAAGAAAAACATATAAACTATCTGGCCGCAAGTGAGGAATATGGGAAAGAGAACATGGCAATATAATGTAGATAAGCACAAGTCAATTCAAGAATTCAGAGAGTAAGTATTATGCTCTTTCTTAAATCATTCAACTTCTAAAGAAATCAGCAGAATTCTTAATCACAGAAAATCGAGTATGAAAACAGCAGTATGTAAGTTCAGCTGGACAAAGGTATAATAGCAACAGTAACAGATTTTAAGTACAGCAGGATAATTCTAAAGGACAGAAGGAAATAATAATGGCTGAACAGAGGATAAAATTCAGACTTCAGTAGGATCAATAGGGAGGTAGTCAACAGTCAAGGAAGGGGGCTGGGGGTGGAGGTTTACTTACCTTAATTTTGTCCAATTCTGAGGAGAAAAGGAGAAGTTGAAGTCCTCCCAAACAGAGGTGTAGTCCACCTTATTTAACGAAGGAGAAAAGTCCAGCTCAATGGTGTAGTGTTCAGCAGCATCCCAGTTAGTGATGAGGAGACCAACAGCAACCCAAGTGGGGTCTATTCGATGGAGGAGACCTTTAGTTACTGTGAATAATGGCTGCAATAGGGCAGAAGCAACAGAGAGAAACAGTGGCAACGAAAGAGAGAGATGAGAAGAGAGGTTAGTGAGAAAAAGAGGGGAGAGGCAAGATTAGAACCAAGAAGAGGGAGAGGGTAGAAAGAAGAATGAATCATGGGGGGGTTGGGAGCTTTCTTTACTTTCAAATTTCTTCATTCATTAAGTTCCATCGTGGCCAATGGCCATTATATAAATAATAGAAAATTTACTAAAAAAACAAAAGGCTAATCTAGAAACATAATTTCAAAAATAAAGAAGTTTCCAAAAAAAAACAAATAGAAAATAAGATAGTTTCCTACTTAATTCAAATACTTAAATAAATAAGATACTATGGAATAAATTACTAAAATAACAAGACCATCAGTGGGGCCCATAAAATCTGAGCGATAGGAGAGAGAGAGAGAGAGAGAGAGAGAGAGAGAGAGAGACCAGTGATAGTCTCTTTCCTCATTCTCATGGTAGGGTACTACAGCAGCCTTCTTTCTCCTTTCTCCTATTCTTTCTTCTAGCTTTCCTCTAGTCAAATGGAGTGCACATGTGGCTGAGCCTTGCACCTATACCACTATTATACATAGATGTCCCCATCAACTCTCCCCGGCTTAGAAGAATTCACCTCCGGTGAATTAAGGCTCATATAGTACTCAAGCAGATCCGGATTGAGCTGTTGGATTTCTTGCATTGTGATCCAAATGTTGTCAATTTTTGGACGTCCACACCATTTGACCAAGAACTCTCTAGAACCTCCTGTGTGTGTGGATACAAGCTTCTCATCAAGGATTTCTTCAACTTTTTCAATTCTCCTCGTGACCTTAGGTACAGGTGATAAGGAGGTTGGGGGAAGTGGCTGGGTTGGTTCAGCTGTATCATCAAGGGTGAAAGGAAAGTCCTCAAGGTCATCATGATAGAAAGGGGTAATGGTGGAGGCACCATTGTATGGGACAAGATCTTCCACATTAAAAATATTGCTAATTTCCATACGAGTTGGTAGATCAAGAATATAGGCATTGGCACATATCCTCTTAAGAACCTTGAAGGGACCTGTGCTGCGAATATGTAGTTTGTTCGCTTTTCTCCTAACAAAACGTTGTGGCTTGATTCTAACCATTACCATATCTCCCTCTTAAAACTCTTGTAGCCTTCTATGCACATCCGCCTCTGACTTGTATTGATCATTGCTCAGTGCTATCTGTCTTCTTATACCTGCATGCAAATCATGTATGTGCTGAGCAAAGGACTCATCTGATGGAGAGGTTCTAAAACTGGACACAATTGGGATAAGGTCCATGAGTGCCCGGGGCTGATATCCTGAACAAATCTCAAAGGTTTACAGACCAGTGGTACGGTTCTTAGAACTATTATATACAAACTCAGAGTGGCTAAGGACTCAATCCCAACTGGTAATGTGTTCTCCTATGAGGCATCGCAATAAATTTTCTAAGCTTCTATTGACAACCTCAGTCTGGCCATCGGTCTGAGGGTGGAAAGCGGAGGAGAAACAGAGCTTCATGCCAATCATCCGCTATAGGGTTCTTAAAAAATGACTAGTAAACTTAACATCCCTATCGGACACTATGCTGAGGGGCAACCTATGATACTTGACAACCTCATTAAAGAAAATTCTGGCTACTATGGATGCATCAGAGGTCTTAGAGTATAGGATGAAATGGGCCATCTTCGAGAAGCGATCTACAATCACATAAACTGAATCATGGCTTCTCGAAGTTTTTAACAGACCAAGCACAAAATCTATGCTAAGGTCTTGCCATGGGGCATAGGGAATAGGTAGGAGAGTGTACAAACCTATATTATACTTTTATTGTTTGGTAGATTGGCATGTCCTACACTGACTCAAATCTAGCAACATCCCTCTTCAGTCCTGGCCAAAAGAATCGGTCTTCAATGAGTGTCATGGTCTTTTCTCGATTGAATTGGCCAGCGAATCCCCCAGCGTGCAATTCCTAGATCAAAAAGTCTCGGAGTGAAGTCCTAGGAATACACAACTTGCTTCCTTTAAAAAGGAAGCCCTCCCTAAGTAGGTAGTCCAAGCGATTGACCAGGTTGACTTCACTCAAGGAAGTGAATGGCTCACTAAAATCAGAACAGGTGGAATATTGGTTCTTGATTCGCTCGAATCCTATAACCTCTACACTCATTGTCTAGAGTAACACACTAGCTTGATTCCTAGCATTGGTGTGACTGAGGAACATGTTCACTCGATTTAGTGCATCTGTAGTAGTATTCTCGACATCAGGTCTGTGATTGAGTACAAAAGTGTACTCTTGGAGAAACTCAACCCACTTGGCATGTCTCTGGTTAAATTTCTTTTGGGCATTCAGGTATCTCAGAGCCTGGTGGTCAAAGAATAGCACGAATTTTTATGGTAAAAGGTAATGTTGTCAATAGCGCAATAATTGGACAACTGCATAAAATTTCTTGTCGTATGTGGAATATCGTTGCCTAGCTTCATTAAGTTTCTCACTAAAATAGGCAACATGGTGGCCCTCTTGTCTTAGGACACCACCTATTCCAATACCAAATGCATCGCAATTCACTTCAAAGACCTTAGAGAAATTCAGGAGGTGCAGAATTGGAGCTTCGGTCATAAGCTTTGTAATCTCATTAAAGACCTTCGTAGCACTTTTAGTCCATTGAAACTCCTTTTTTTTATGTAATCGGTGATAGGAGACATAATGGAACTAAACTAGTAGATGAACCCCCTGTAGAAAATGGTTAAGCCATGAAAACTTTGTACTTCATGGACATTAGTTGGCTCAGGCCACTCTACAATCGCTCTCACTTTCTCAGAGTCAATAGACACTACTTGAGTTGACACAACAAATCCTAGGAAAATGACTTGATTACTCATGAAGGTGCACTTCTTGAGGTTGACATAGAGTTTCTCTTGTAAGAGCATATGAAAAACATTTTGTAAGTGATCGAAGTGGGAAGACGGGGTCTTAGTATAGATGAAGATATCATCAAAGTAAACCACTAGGAATTTGCTAATGAATAGTTGAAGCACTTGATTTATTATCCTCATGAAGGTGCTAGGTGCATTTGACAAGCCTAAAAGCATGACTGACCACTCAAAAAGGCCATCCTTCATCTTGAAGACTGTCTTCTACTCATCTCCAAGCCTAACCTGAATTTGGTGGTATCCGCTCTTGAGATCAATGTTTGAGAAGATCGATGAGTTGGTCATCATATCCAACATGTCATCAAGTCTAGGGATATGAAACCTATACTTGACGGTGACCTTATTGATGGCCCTACTATCAATACACATAAGCCAGGTGCCATTTTCTTTAGCATGAGCAAGGCAGGTACTGCACATGAGCTAAGGCTCTCCCTAATGAATCATTTCTGTAACAATTCATCCATTTTCCACTTGAGTTCGACGTGTTCTTTGGGATTCATTCAGTAACGAGGTAAGTTCAGTAGAGAGGACCCTAGAATTAAGTCAATAGCGTGCTGAATGTCATGCATAGGTGGTAACTCATTGGGTAGTTCCTCAGGGAATAACCTCTCAAATTTTCTCAACTAGGATTGTGCTTCTCTAGGAGCCTCAGTGAATAAGCGTGACCTATTAGTATTACTTTGCATGGTAACTAGAGCATAAATCACCCCTGACTCCTAACACTCTCCTTCAAATTGTTGTTGATTTAAAATGTTGATTGTTTTGGTGAGGGTGTGTTTGGATGTATTCCCCTTGTGTTCTGGAACCCTTACTTCCTTAGGGGCACTAGGGGTCAGCCTAATTTTCTTCCCTTTGAACTCAAAGACATAGGTGTTAGACTTTCCATAATTAGTGACATCCCAATCATATAACCAGGGTCTACCTAAGATGATGTGGGCAACATCCATCTCTAGGACATCACACCACACTCGATCCTCATATCCTGTAAAGTATAAGAGAACTAGACACCTTAGATTAATGGGGATGGTGGACTGATCTACCCAAGTAACTTTGAAAGGCTTGGGGTGGGGTTCAAGTTTGAGACCCATTCGAGCAACAACGCTCTTGACAACCACATTCATGTAACTTCCGCTGTTTATGGTGACACGGCAGTTCTTACCCTGATGACATGTATAAGTGATGAAAATATTAGTTCACTACCAATCGTCACTACTCCTAGGTTATGAGACCATACATCGCACAATACCGAGCTTGAGGTCACTAGCCTCCTTGGTGTCCTCATCAGATGTGGTCTCATCTAGCCTATGGTCCTCATACTCATAGTCCTAAAAACCCTCTTGGTCACCTTCTTTAGGAGACTCTCTAGAGAAGTGACCAAACTCGCGATACTTGAAGTACTGTTGTTGCCCACTACTCTTAGGTGTTCTCCCAAAATTCGTTTACCCCTATTGTCAAATTGACGCTGTGGTGCAACAGGGGGTTTTGGGAATCCAGTTGAGCTTTGGGGTGGTTTTTTAAATTGGGACTCGCTTGAAAGCTCTTCCTCTGAGAATAAGTTCTTATGGAGGATTTCACCTCAAGGGCTATTCTGAAGGCCTATGGAACGTCTCGCACCAGGTGGAGTGCCATACGAGACTAAATTTCAGAGTTGAGCTCGGTAAGGAATCTGGATAACGTCTGCTCAACATTCTCTCGAATACGGCTTCTAATCTTCAATTCATTGAACTTGCTCATGTATTTGGTCACAGTCAACTTTCTTTGCTTCAGGGTACTCATTTCATTCAACAACTGGTGCCTATAAGTGATAGACAAAAATTTTCTTCTGAGCCTCTCTTGCATTTCTACCTAGGTGGTGATTGGCTCAAGTCCTAGGTGGTCCTCCTGGTATTCTAGGTCTATCCAAAAGTCCTGGGTAGCTCTAATAAGTTTGAACTTAGCAAATCGGTAGCGGACTTCCTCTGGTATGTCGTAGAAATTAAAGTATCTATCCATCTGCTTGATCCAATCCAAAAGGATCCTTGCATCAATATAGCCATCATTGGTAGGGGCATCTACCTTAATTATCCATCTGATATCAAAGCCCCTATCATGATGCTCATAACCCTCATCATCTCCATATTGGATTTGGCGTCTTGACGATGGGCATCGACCCTTACCCCGATCCCTACCACACTCTAGGGCTTAAAAGTTATCCTCTATCTGGTCATAACCATCAGCTTGGTTATTCTCATTTACTTCCTCAAGGTTAGGGCCTTTGTCCCTAGGTTCAATGTTAATAGTGTTACGGTCTTACCGTCCATTAAGGTTTTGGGCACTTGTCTCAAGGGTAACCAACTTATCGGTAATGGTTTGGAGATGGGCAGCTTGTATCTCCTGTATAGCTTGGATGACTTTCATGAATTCAGCCAACTACTCAGGTTGGATGGAGGTATTAGGAGGGTCAGACTTATCCTGGTATGCTCTACCTCTCCGAGTGGACATAAAGAGATGGGCAGCTAAGGTACGGTTGCCACCAAAGACTCAAGGTCTACTCATAATCTCCAGTTGAGACAGATAGTTAGTCCTCTCAATCTTGAGGTAAGAAATCTTCCTCTCAAGTATGTGCTTTTAGAGGGAGTAGCGTCCAATACTATTTGGCCCCGCCAATTTAAGGAAGAAAAGGGTGTCCTCTAATCTATGATAATGCTCTCTTAATTCATACTCGATTATGGATAGATTGTGACGGAGAATAGACCACAAAAGGTAAGACATGCAAACAAAGGACAGTAGAATCTAATTACCCTAAACCTAGACAAAACCAGGCTCTAATACCAAGATAATGTAGGATGATACCTAGACAACTAGGCTTCCTACAAGTATTACCCACGTGGACAGAGGTAGACTTACTAGGGCTTAGAATATGGCTGGGATTAACAGAGAACAACACAATACATTAATTAGCATGTATGAATTAGATGACTATAAAACAGAGGAGCAGCAATCAATACTAATCTAGAAAGAAAAGCATATAAACTACCTAGCCGCAAGTGGGGAATATGGGGAAGGGAACATGGCAACATAATATAGATAGGCACAAGTCGATTCAAGAATTCAAAGAGTAAGTATCATGCTCTTTCTTAAATAGTCAACTTCTAAAGAAATTAGCAGAATTCTTAATCACAGAAAATCGAGTATGAATACAGTTGTATGTAAATTCAGCAGGATAAAGGTATAATAGCAACAGTAACAGAGCACAGCAGGATAATTCTAAAGGACAGAAGGAAATAGAACAGAGGTTAAAATTCAAACTTCAGTAGGGTCAACAGGGTGGTAGTCAAACAGTCAAGGAAGGGGGCTGGGGGTGGAGGTTTACTTACCTTAACGCTGTCCAATTCTGAGGAGAAAAGGAGAAGTAGAAGTCCTCCCAAACAGAGGTATAGTCCACCTTATTTGACAAAGAAGAAAAGTCCAGCTCGATGGTGTAGTGTTCAGAAGCAGCCCAGTTAGTGATGAGGAGACCAACAGCAACCCAGGTGGTGTCTATTCAATAGAGGAGACCTTCAGTTACTGTGAACAATGGGTGCAACAGGGCAGTAGCAACAGAGAGAAACAGTGGTAGCGAAAGAGAGAGATGAGAAGAGAGGTTAGAGAGAAAAAGAGGGGAGAGGCGAGATTAGAAACGAGAAGAGGGAGAGGGCAGAAAGAAGGATGAATCGTGGGGAGGTTGGAAGCTTTCTTTTCTTTCAAATTTCTTCATTCATTAAGTTCCATCATGGCCAATGGCCATTACATAAATAATAGGAAAATTACTAAAAAAAGAAAAGGCTAATCTAGAAACATAATTTCAGAAATAAAGAAGTTTCCTAAAGAAAAAACAAATATGAAATAAGATAGTTTCCTACTTAACTCAAATAGTTAAATAAATAAGATACTGTGGAATAAACTACTAAAATAACAAGACCATCAATGGGGCCCACAAAATATGGACAATAGGAGAGAGAGAGAGAGAAAGAGACCAGCGATAATCTCTTTCCTCATTCTCACGGTAGGGTATGATAGCAGCCTTATTTCTCCTTTCATCTAGTCTTCCTTCTTCTTTTTTCTAGTTTTCTTTCAGCCAGATGGAATGCACATGTGGTTGGATCTTGCGCCTACGCTGCTGGTATGCATAGATGTTCCTATCAAGGCGTTAAGAGGTCAATGAATCGACACTTATCACATGAGCATGTGAGTGTGTATTTAGTGTATCCACACCCTCTTCATATCATTTTCTCTACTCTTTTGATGTGGGTGAGTTAAGTTTCATTGGACAATTTCTTATAAAAGAAAATAAAAACTTGCAGAAAAAAATTTTAAAGATTGATTAAAAAAAATTAAAAGAGGATGCTTTATAAAAAAAGGATCAAAAGTTGTAAAAGCATATGCCACTAATGAATGAGAGAGGCTTTCCCCCCAAAAATAAAGAATGTGGGAAACAGAGGATGCTTTATAAAAAAAAAAGTGTCACATATAATAATGGAGATGTTTATGTTGTAAAAGGGCTTAATTTGATTTTGATCTTATCTCGAGGGGCCTTTTGCCATGTGTAGTTTTCTAGATGGTTTCTTCTACTGTCTTAAGATTGTCTTAAGATTTTTTTCAACCACATGTTTTTTGGGTACTTCTTTTTAAGTCTTTCGTTAAAAACCCAACTCCACTCCCATATTTTGTTTCTGGGTTATATATAAAACGTTTCTCTAGATAGGCTCTCTCAGTTGGCTTCCTGTCAAGCAAACTCTCTGCACATCTCTCAAGTTCTCCAATGGAGCTCTGGTTTCTCCTCCCCCTCGCTCTCTCTCTGTCTCTCTGTTTAGCCCTCAAATCCATAATCCATCATCTCTCCCTCCCCAAATCCATCCAATCAAAGCTCTCTCTCCCACCAGGACCCCTTAAAGTACCCATAATCGGTAGCTTCGTCTTCCTCCGAATCTCCTCTCCATTTAAAATGGAGCCAATCCTCCGCAACCTGTGCCACAAATACGGTCCCATCATAACCCTGCACATCGGTTCACACCCAGCCATCTTCATCACAAACCATTCTCTCGCCCATCAAGCCCTCGTCGAGAATGGAACCGTCTTCGCCGACCGCCATCCCCTTGGTTCTCCCAGCCGCATAGTCAACAACAACCCACTTAGCATCAATTCCGCCCCTTACGGCCCCGTGTGGCGGCTCCTCCGCCGGAATATCACTTATGAGATCCTCCACCCTTCTCGGGTGAAATCCTATGGTCATGGTCGAAGATGGGTTTTGCAGATTCTAATTAAGAGACTCAGAAACCATGTTCAATCTGGTGAGTCGGTTCCCGTGATTGATCACTTCCAGTATGCCATGTTCTGCTTAGTGGTTCTTATGTGCTTTGGGAGGAAATTTGATGAGAAAATCATCAGAGAGATCGAATATGTACAGAGAACCCTGATTGTTAATTTACGCAGATTCTCTGTTCTTGCATTCCTCCCAAAATTGGGGAAAATCATCTTCAGGAATCGCTGGAACCAACTTCTTGAATTGCGCCGGAGACAGGAATCTGTACTCATCCCTATCATAAGAGCCCGGAGAGAGATAAAGAATAAGAAACAAGATAAAGGTAACCCAGATGATGAATTCCTTGTCTCCTATGTTGATACTCTGTTTGATCTTAAGATCCCGGACGACGGCCGGAATCTCACAGAAGGGGAAATCATGACTCTTTGTTCCGAGTTTCTGAACGGCGGCACTGACACAACAGCTACGGAGTTGCAGTGGATCATGGCGAACCTGGTGAAGAACCAAGGTGTACAAGAAAAGCTTTACTCTGAAATTGAAGGAGTTGTGAATTCAGGAGAAGAGATTAGAGAGGAGGATTTGCAGAAGATGCCATATCTGAAGGCAGTGGTGTTGGAAGGGTTGAGGAGGCACCCACCATCTCATTTTGTCCTACCACATGCTGTCACAGAGGATATTGTTTTGGATGGGCATGTGATACCCAAGAAAGCTACTGTGAATTTCATGGTGGCTGAGATGGGGTGGGACCCAAAAGTTTGGAAAGATCCAATGGAATTTAAGCCAGAAAGATTTTTGAGTGAGGAAGGAGTAGTATTTGATATAACAGGGAGTAGGGAGATTAAGATGATGCCATTTGGGGTGGGGAGGAGGATTTGCCCAGGAATTGGGTTAGCTATACTTCATTTGGAGTATTTTGTGGCGAATTTGATCAGAGATTTCAAATGGACGGCTGTAGATGGTGATGATGTTGACTTGTCAGAGAAGCCAGAGTTCACAATCGCTATGAAGAACCCGTTGCGGGCCCACATTTCTCCAAGGCTACCATAAAAGAATAATACTTTGGACCATGTTTAACAACCTCTTCTTCTTCCTTCCTTCCCTTTTTTCTGTTTTCTTGTTAAATAACGTCCTTAATAGTCTATACAGCTTATGTGATGGTATCAATTTGGCTCATCATAGGAGTGGAGTTGAATTGGAGGGCACTATGTTGTTTAGTCAAATTATGACTATTGATATTTTCAACCTTTGCCTGTTAATCTAACTTTAAATTTATCAATTGCTCCATCGAGTTTTAATTTCAATTTAAATATCTATTAAGCGCATAAAACCTTAGCACCGAAAGAAAGATCAACTAATTTCAATAGAATATAGCATTAGAAGAAAGACCAACTAATTTTAGTAGTTATTGATTTTAATTTACTCTATCTTCCACATCATTAGAAGATGTTACATCCTCTTAATAAGTAAGAGAAACATTATCAACAAGATAAGTTAGTATGTCATCTCTCATTTTTTTTAGTTGAGGTTCACCTTTTAGAAACATCACTACTTGGCATTGTCAATTGCATAATCCTAGTATGATAAGACATAGTATGTAATTAGAAACCCCCACATTTTCATAGTAACTCACACACTTCAAAAATACACACTAATAGTATTACCAAATCATACATGATCAATTCAAGAAATTCGTATCATAAGTGTGTATATATAGGGCAAAAGAAAGCTCCTTAATCATGCGACCCTACACCTAGATACAGAATGGGACGGAATGACTCTCACACCCTTGTAAAATACAATAAACCCATCCCTTGTGCTTTTCTTTCCATTTCTTAGCTCTATGTGTAACAAATTAGATTCAATCGATGCAACGTTTTTGGGGAGGAAAAAGGAATAAGAAAAGGCCTTCATCTCATTCCGTGGTCTTCCATTTGCACTCCAATAAGTGAGGAAGGTTTGGGGCCTTTGGGCACCTGCACTGCTCATTCCCATACTAAAGCCCTCCTAATGAAATTAGGGTGGCAGTTGATTTGTCAACATAGATAATCTTTGGGTTGAAGTCTTAAAATCTAAATATTTACCCTCTACTTCCATCCTAGATCATAAGGACAACTAGTGAAAAGGTTCTTGGATTTGGAATGGCCTTCGATCATTTTTTCGAACATGAGAAATTTGATTTGTTAAAACCAGGAAATGGATGTTCCATAAACATTTGGAATGATCCATGAATCCTCAATTTGGATAATTTCTAACTCCTAACCTCAATTCCACCCCATCCCATGATCCCATCCTACACCAAGTTAAAAACATCCTCCTTAATAGAGAATGGAACCTTCCCCTGATTCACAATATCTTCCCAAGGCAGATAGATATAGCCGATTCCATCTCATCCATACCTCTAAGTTTTCATTCCCACGAGGACTTTCTCTTCGCCTTCCATAAGAAACATTGAAAATTATCTACTAAGATGGTGGCATCTTTTCTCTCCTTCCAACCTATTCATAAAGTTTGGAAGACAATTTGGGGCCTTAAAATTCACCTAAAATTCAAGCATTGTACTTGGAAACTTTTTACACGAGGATTCCCCACTCTCTCTAAATTTGGAGCTTCATCCAATTGGGCGATAGTTGAAGGTTTTATAATTTTGCCCTAGAACCAGATTGGTATCTCTTCTTACTTTGAACTCATGACCTCTTAATTTTAAGGTGTTGGTCGATGCAGATTGAGCAACCTGTGGTAAGTGTTGCTTGCTGATTAGACCATATTTTATACATTCATGATCGTTTTAATTGAGCATTTTGATTCTAAATCGATGATAAAAGTGACTATATAATGTGATTTTATCACATTTACAGGTTATAAGCTCATGCGCATAAAAGATGTTAAATGGGAGAATCCAATGCAATCTAGAGACAGGTTTACTCATGGATTGATTTGTTATAACCTGATAGTCACTGAGAGGGGGGGTGAATCAGTGAGTCTAATTCTGATCCCCAAAAACCTATCTAATGTCTGGCCACGAAAAACTTAATATACCTGTCCCTATTTGCACACAGTAGTATGTGCACTCAGCCTCTCATAGGCACTTCCAAGTGTGCACACTCATTCCACATTCCACTCACTTCAATATAAAATACAAACAACAAGCACCCACAACACAGGATTTTTACGAGGTTCAACAATTTTTCTACATCTCCGGAGTAGTGCCTGTAAAGGCTTCGTACTTACTCAATACACTACTTTTAACTGCACCCATAGTCAGGAGCATCCACACCCAATTTTCTCAAGCCGAAGCTGAGATGGACTAGCAGTGACTGGTACAATGTGTAGCACCCACTACACCGGAGCACCCACTCCCAGTGCTTAAGACCCACTAAGCACTCAATAAAGAATACAATAAATTTGAATTTATATCAATGCCCTACAGTCAAGCTATGCCTAGCATATACATTCACAAATAGCTAGCATACTTACAATTCATCCATAACTAACTTAGCATATATACATTCATCCACAACTAACCCTAACATATATACATGTATATAATATAAATCAAAAGTTAGAGAATCTCACAACCGACTGCCTGGGATGACTAGAAACTTGTACTAACAAGTTTGGTGCTCACACCTTCTCTCTCCATAGCTTCTTGCTTTTCAAAGCAAACACAATCTTGCTTTCTTCTCTTCCTCCTTGGCTTTGAGTTAATGAATCATTAACACAACTTAACCACCTCCTTTACCTCCTTTAATGGCCTAAGAACATTTATCATCAAGTGTTCATATTCATTCAAGGACCAACAAAGAGAGGGAAGCTTCTCTTGCCAAAAATATAGCCTTCCTTAACTTAAAACTCATTTTTCTTGCTTTTATAGTGTAGGGTTTGAAAAACAAAGAAGTAGCAACTTGGTTCACCCAAATATGAGTTAAAATGAGGGAGATATAACCATTTGAAGTTGGAGTACTGAGATAGCTTGAAATGGAATCTTCGTATAGGTGGAGCATGCTACGTCGGCAACGAGCGCAACAGGGGCGCATATATGGCCGTAGATCTCATCAAAAGGTATCTCTTAATCTGAGCCGTCCGATTAAACCAACGGACAATAGATCTAAACCATAGGTTTTTAATCTCGATGACATCATCATGACGTACGCACTGACATTGTCAGACACGTTGTCGATTACCAATTGGTTGGTGTAGCGAGTTTCACGATACGCTATCGGCTAACTTTAATAAAGCTTCATCGATCTTGATAGTTAGATCAAAATCGATCTGATATGATTGGCTCAGATCAAGATATGAAGAATCTCTTTATAGATTCTATGCACATGCACTACACACAATCAAGACTCAATATGGTGAAGCGCCACACCATGATGTCCGATGCACTTCACCAATGAGGATCTTTGTGCAGAAGTCTTAACCGTCTCATCAGCTCCTAAGTTCAGCAGCTGTTAGATGAGAATAAGGCCTATGTGGCTTCATCTGAACCCTCCATTGTACAACCCTATACTCTCTTTTATTACAATCAAGCCCCTACCTCCATATATTTCAATGCTTAAGAACCCCTTGCAACTTAGACCTTCAAAATCTTGAAATTTTACCAAAGCCCTTAAAATTTCAAAAATAAATTCCAAAAAATCCACCCAATACCAAGAGCAACTGATGGATTTTCAGTTTGGATTTTCGAACCGACTTTATGGAAACACTTATAACTTTTTCATACGATATCCGATCGAGATAAAATGAAGTGCATTAGAACCGTGATTGGACGCTCTACGAATTTTCAGAAGACCCAATCATCTGACTCAGTCATATAAAAATACCAAAATGCCCCTAGACTTTTCCAATGATACATCTTTCTCATACGGAATCGGAACGCTATGAAATCAGAACCATTGGAAAGATTAAATTTTTGTCGTATCACTACATGGAGAACACTTCCTTTAAAAAAAATTTCTTCAATGCTAAAATTATCCTTGACTGCCACAAATGTCGTAACTTCTTCATACGGTATCGGAATGTGACAAAATCAAATGCACTAGACTAGGTAAATTACAATCTATCTTTTTCATGAATAATGATCTTCCAAAAATATCAGTTTCATTACCAAAAATGCCTCCGAGCATAAATAGGTCAATTTTACCAGTTTTGACCCAGAAACCCGCACCACCTACTAAGGATGTATCAAACCACTCCATGCATACCATGCCATTCTGTTATCTCATCGGTTACACTGGATACTATCATGTCATCATTTTCATCCATGTCATCCAAACTGGCCACGTCATCACTACCACGTGGTCGGGTTGCCAACAAGGACAACCATAAAACAACACGATTCACATGTGATCAAGGGAAAAAAGAGAAGAAATTTCACTGAAGTAATCAAGGGCAAATGAGGAATTTTACCTTAATTTAGAAGTTTGACCAAGAGATTGAGCAACAAAGAAGATTCGGACATGGGAGGACTTACGCAAGTATAGAGGCATGATGGTAATTTTGAAAGATGAGGAGTTCACCAGAAGATATTGGGTATTAGGCTCATTGTGTTCGTGATTTAAAATGATGCATCGTTAATTCTTGGTTCGAGTCAATCCAGGGTCAAGATTGAGAGATATAGCCCAAAAACCGTTTTAGACTAAGTTGAATTTTAGAATTTCAAAAAATTAATTATGTAATCTCTCTCCCCTCTCCCCTCTCCCCTCTCCCATTACGTAACTCTCTATTTCCCATTTCTATTTCTACTTGGTTTCCTTTTTTCTTTCCCTTTTTCTTTTCTTATAAGTATTCTTTTTCCTACATGGTTCTTAACTCTCATTTTTCTTAACTTGTACGTACCTTTTCCATTCCTAAACTACTTCTAACATACTCTCCTTAGCCTAATATAGGGACCGAATTCACAATTTGAGGAGCATAAAATTTTAGAGAGCTTTTTCTTATTAGTTTTTTCTTTTCTTTTGAGTTGTAAGCAAAGATTGAAGTTGAAGTTCAAGTTCAAGTTCTTAAACTTGGATTTTCCAGTACATATTCAGTAAAGTACTTCTTATTATTTTCTTTTTTAATTTCAGACTTAATTTCATATAATATCTTGTCCATCTTCTAGTTGTTCTTCATCTTTCCTCATCCTCATGGTTAACTAAATCCTGCAATTTAGGGATTGAATGAAACCATGAGATAAGCAATTTGTAAGCAATTGATGCCCTTTTTCTTAATTCCATGTAGAGAAGGAAAAATGAGGATAAAACCCTAAAATAGAGAATTTAGGACAAGAAATTGAGATTTTCTCTCTATAATTGGTCAATCAACACCAACAAACCATGGAAAGTGTAAATGGATCATTACATTGTCAAGACAACAAATATTCCATGGAAGAAATGGAATATAGGATGAAATATTAAGATCTATAATAAAGAATACTGAAAAGCAATCATTCTCAAAGGGAAAAGGGAGAAGGAGAACTTACTTGTGGAGTTGAGAAGATGAATCGAAGTTGGAACGCCGATTTGTGAGTGAAATCGTGAGTTGAAGCAGGGGATGAGACCCTCAAATTGCGCTAGTCGAAATAGGAAAGAAGAAGAAGAAGAAGAAGTGGGGAAAAGGGTTTTAAAAATTCCATTTTAAGGTGGTCTCGGACGAGACTGGCGGGTCGCCGATCGACGGGCCCCAGCCTGATTTTGCTCGTCGGTCTTGCCCGTCGGTCTGAGTGTTAAGGCCCCAGTTGGCCTATGTTGATGATTCTTAGTGTTCTGCGCCTTCTAGGCCCCAATTAGATGCCAATAGGGGTGTTCCACAGCATAGTTAATCATCGTTGTGAGACCAAACTATACATTAATAATTAGTGGGGGCATGTTTGGATATGTGGTATGATGTATCAATGTGGCCTGTGATATGAAATGCATTGATTATGAGTATATATATATATATGCCAATGTTGAGGGACTCAATCAATGCTTACATTTTGGAATAATCCAGGTACAGAAGACCATAGTATGCATCAGATCCGGTGGTCGTGTCCAAGTTGGCTCCCGTGGTCGACCAACCATCTTTCGTGGACCTCGACCCATGGGGCAAGCCTCACATCCACCACCACAAGTGGATCATGATTCGGAACATGTTCTGGGTGACCCACCCGTGGATAGAATTTTGGGTCCCCCACATGTCATCACTTCTGGTGATGTGGCGATCCTTATACAACAGTCGCAAGGGGCTTTCCAGCAGCAACTGCTTCAGCAGTAACAAACATTCATGGCTGCTATGCAGCAATATTTGAACCCTACTCTACAAGGCCAACCACCTAGGGTGGTTACTCCACAGGACCCTTTAGTGGGGCTAGGTATGGGAGTACAGTCAGGAGAAATATCACCTGGGGTTGTACCTGAAGATCAACCAGGAGGTACCCCTTCAGTTCCACCATATGAACTCCGCCATGTATGATGCCTCCACCCTATCTGTACTATCCACCTTATCATCCACCAACCACTACTATGGCAAAGGTGATGGAATCTTTTAAGAAGTATATGCCACCCATCTTCTACAAGGTGGGTAATGACCCGTTGGAGCCAAATCGGTGGATCCAAGAGTTACATAAAGTATTTGACATAGTGGAGTGCACAGAGGCACAAAAGCTTATATGTGCTGGGTTGCAACTTAGAAACGAAACTGATTCTTAGTGAAAAGCTTCCAAGCCTATATTGATGACAACTCAACTAGAGCCTACTTGGGAACAATTCAAAGAATTGTTCTTGTCGAATTATTATCCAAAGAGTTTTAGAGAAAGCAAAGAGGCAGAGTTTATGGCATTGACTCAAGGGAGCAAGACTATTCTGGAGTATCAACAACAATTTGAAAGGTTGTTCTATATTGCTCCTCGCCATATGAGGACAGCTGAGGAAAAAGCCCAAAAATTTTTAAAGGGGCTGAAGACATCCATTGGTATGGTACTGGAGGTGTTGGATTTAACTGAATATGCACAGATTATATAAAAGGCTAAGATAATGGAAGATAGTTAGAAGGGAGAGTCATCCCTTACATCGGGAGTGTGGAAGAGGGAAAACCCATATGCTAATTCGAGTGGCCTAAGTAAGAGCTTTTGTGGATCATACTCCTATAGTCCCACCTACAGATAACCCTATAGGCCCTCGAGTTATCCTTCTTGACCCGCTAGTGGGTCGGGCACTACATCTTTCCGCTTGAATATTAGTGTGGTGCATATGACTTCGAGACTGTTGTTTTATGGTTGTCGTTGTTAGCAACTCGGCCACGTGGCGGTGATGACGTGGACAGTTTGGGTGACATGGATGAAAATGATGACATGACAGTGTCCAGTGTCACCGATGAGATAACAGAGCATCTTGGTATGCATGGAGTGGTTTAACACATCATTAATAGGTGGTGCGGGTTTCTGGGTCAAAACTGGTAAAATTGGCCTATTTATACTCGGGGGCTTTTTCGGTAATAGAAATGACATTTTTGAAAGATCAGTTCTTCATGAAAAAGATAGATTGTAATTTACCTAGTCCAGTGCATTTGATTTCGTCACATTCCGATACCGTATGAAGAAGTTACGATATTTGTGGCAGTCAAGAGTAGTTTCGGCATTGAAGATGAATTTTTTAAAGGAAGTGCTCTACATGTAACAATACGACAAAAATACAATCTTTCCAACGGTTCTAATTTCATCACGTTCTGATTCCTTATGAGAAAGATACGTCATTGGAAAGGTGTAGGGGCATTTTGGTCTTTTTACATGGATGATTCAGATGATTGAGTCTTCTAAAAATTCATAGAGCATCCAGTTATGATTCCAACGCACTTCGTTTCATCTCGATCGGATATCGTATGAAAAAGTTATAAGTGTTTCCGTAAAATCGGTTTGAAAATCCAAACCGAAAATCTATCAGTTGCCCTCGGTGTTGGGTGGATTTTTCAGAATTTATTTTTGAAATTTGAAGGGCTTTTGTTTAATTTAAAGATTTTGAAGGTCTGAGTTGCAAGGGGTCTTTAAGCATTGAAACATATGGAGGCGGGGGCTTGATTGTAATAAAGAAGAGTAAAGGGAAGTGAAATGGATGGTCAAGATTCGACCACGTAGGCTTGATGCCCATCCAAAGGTTGTTGAGATTTTGCGCTGACATGGACGAGATAGATGCTTGCGCGTAGAATTTGATTGGTTAGGTGCATAATTCTTGATGCACTGGCGCTACACTTTATCAAGGTATGTTGTGGTGTTTCGCACGTGTAAGAAGGTATAAAATAAGATTCCGATCTTAATGATCTCATAAAATCTGATTAAAACCATCATGGAGGATTCGGATCCAATGGTTGATATGCATTTCTCTTTTGTGAGTGGGAGACAAGCTCCCTTAAATTCTGGAAAAGTAACCAATCATAGATCGACAACACTTCTGACGATGTCAGTGCCTATGTCATGATGACGTCATCGAGATTCAAATTTAATGGTTTGGATCTATTGTCCGTTGGTTTAATCCGACGGCTTATATTACAAGATCTTTTATATGAGATCTACGATCGGATTTCGCACCTGTTGTGCGCGCAGCCGGTGTAGCCTACGCCACCCCTACGAAGATTCCATTTCAGGCTATCTCATTGCTCCAACTTCAAATGGTCATATCTCCCTCATTTTAACTCGGATTTGGGTGAACCAAGTTGCAGCTTCTTCGTTTTTGTAAGCCCTACACCATGAAAGCAAGAGATATGAGGTTTGAGTGAAGAAAGGCTATGGTTTTGGTAGGAGAAGCTTCCCCCTCTTTGTTGGTCCTTGAATGAACATACATTCTTGATGATAAATGTTCTTAGGCCATTAAAGGAGGTAAAAGAGGTGGTTGAAGTATGTTAATGGTATATTAACTCAAAGCCAATGAAGAAGAGAAGAAATCAAGGATGTGTTTGCTTTGAAGAGCAAGAAGCCAAGGAGAGAGAAGGTGTGAGCACCAAACTTGTCAGGACAAGTTTCCAGTCATCCCAGGCAATTGGTTGTGAGATTCTCTAACCTTTGATTTTATATTACATGTATGTATGTATGTTAGGGTTAGTTGTGGATGAATGTATACATGCTAGGTTAGTTGTGGATGAACAGTAAGCATGCTAGCTAGTTGTGGATGCATATGCTAGGCAGAGCTTGACTGTAAGGCATTGATATAAGCCCAATTTAATTATATTATTTATTGTGTGCTTAGTGGGTGCTAATCACCGGGAGTGGGTGCTCCTGTGTAGTGGATGCTCCACATTGTATCGGCACTACGAGTGCCATCTCAGCTTCGGCTTGAGAAAATTGGGTGTGGGTGCTCTCGACTATGGGTGTAGTCAAAAGTAGTGTATTGAGTAGGTACGAAGCCTTTACAGGCACTACTCCGGGGATGTAGGCAAATTACCGAACCTCGTAAAACCCTGTGTTGTGGGCACTTATTGTTTGCATTTTATATTGAAGTGCGTGGAATGTGGAATGGGTGTGCACACTTGGAAGTGCCTATGAGAGGCTGAGTGTGCATACAACTGTGTGCAAACAGGGACAGGTATATCAGGTTTTTCTTGGCCAGACATCAAATAGGTTTTTGGGGATCAAAATTGGACTCACTGATTCACCCCCCCTCTCAGTGACTGCCGGGTTACAACAGAGACCCCCTCGTCCATCAGTTACAACAGGAATAGTAAAGAGAGCTCCTGTCCCGGTTCAAGCACCACTAAATCAATGCTTTAATTATCATTCGTATGGGCACTTTGCCAAGGATAGCCAATACCTAGCAATAACCCCATCTAATCGGCCCCCTATTCATAGACCTGCATTGACTCAGGGAAACCAGCCTCAGGGTAGGATGTATGCCCTAACAGTTAAAGAGGCTTAAGCCAGTGCATAAGTTGTAGGTACACTCTAATTAACAGACTTGTAGTTAAAAATTTGAGTCGCCTATTATACTTATATGCAATGCAATGCTAGGTGTCTTATCTGTATCAGGTACACCTGCATATGTCTTATTCGATTTTGGAGCTTCACATTCATTTGCGTCGAAACGATTTGCTAGAAAGCTTGATGTGCCAACTAAGATCTTAGAATGTAAGCTAATGGTTAGCACACCTATAAGCACAGTGGAATAGTTGACAGAGGTCTATAGGCTGTGTTCAGTTGAGATTAATGGGAAGAAACTGGATGCCCAGCTTATCAAATTCAACATGTAAAATTTTGATGTCATTCTAGGCATGGAGTGGTTGTCGGCTCATCGAGCAAATGTGATGTGTGCCGAGAAACAAGTTAAAGTGTTGGAAGATAAAGCAGAAGAGCTTGTATATCAAGCTGAAAGGTCAAGGTGACCTAAAAAGGCTACCATCTCTGCATTGCAGGCGGTGAAATTGCTAGAAGATAGATGTCAAGGCTACCTTGCATCAGTATTAAATGTGGATGCAAAGGCTACGCCACTTGAGGAATTAAAGGTAGTCAAGGAATTCCCTAATGTTTTCCCAGATAATCTAACTCAGCTTTCTCCTGACAGAGAGCTGGAGTTTGCCATTGACCTAATTCCTGAAGCTGCCCCAATGTCTAAAGCTCCATATAGAATGGCACCAGCCGAATTAAAAGAACTACAGACACAATTGCAAGATTTGTTGAAAAAAGGGTTTATACGCCTAAGTGTCTCACCTTGGGGTGAACCAGTCTTATTTGTCAAGAAGGATGGTAGTCTACGTATGTGCATCAATTATTGGGAACTGAACAAGTTGACCATTAAGAACCGATATCCATTATCGCGCATTGATGATCTCTTCGATCAACTGTAAGGTGCTAGGGTGTTTTCAAAGATTGATCTCAGATCAGGTTATTACTAGCTCAAGATAAAGGGCAGTGATATACCAAAGATAGCCTTTAGAACCCGATATGGTTATTATGAATTCTTAGTGCTATCATTTGGGCTAACCAATGCATCGGCTGCTTTTATGGATTTAATAAATCGGGTATTTCACGAAGTTCTCGATAAGTGGGTTATCGTTTTCATTGACGACATCTTGATTTACTTGAAGTTGGAAGAAGAACATGCAAAACATTTGAGAATGGTGCTATAGAGGTTACAGGAACAGCAATTGTAGGCCAATTCAGCAAGTACGAATTTTGGCTCAAGCAAGTTAGATTCCTGGGACACGTGGTATTTGAGAATGGGATCGAAGTAGACCCAGACAAAGTAAAAGTTATAGTAGAGTGGGAAGCACCCAAGAATGTAATAGAGATCAAAAGCTTCTTGGGCTTAGCAGGCTACTACCGACGCTTTATTGAAAACTTTTCTCGAATTTCGGTGCCAATGACAAAGTTGACAAGGAAATGTGTAAAATTTGAATGGTCAGAAGAGTGTGAAAATAGCTTCTAAGAGTTGAAAAAGAGGTTAGTGTCAGCTCCTGTACTGACCATTCCAAATGATACAGGTGGGATGACAATCTATACTAATGTATCCAAGATAGGGTTGGGTTGTGTTCTCATACAACAAGGAAAGGTGATAGCATATGCATCCAGGCAACTCAAAGAGTATGAGAAGAACTACTCCACGTATGATTTAGAACTGGCAGCAGTCATCTTTGCCTTAAAAATTTGGCGTCATTACCTGTATGGGAAGAAGTGTAAAATATACAGTGATCACAAAAGCCTTAAGTACTTCTTCACCCAACGAGATTTAAATATAAGGCAGAGAAGATGGCTTGAGCTTATAAAGGACTATGATTTTGATATTCAGTATCACCCGGGTAAGGCTAATGTGGTGGCTGACGCTCTAAGTCGGAAGGCTTAGACTGTATCGCTTATGTACTTGGCTGTCAGTCAACAACTGATACAAGAGGCAATGGTAATGGATGAAATCCTTCTATATGAGGAAGCAATCTTGGAGCTAGAACATCAGTCAAATGATGTTCAGCAGTTGACTATATCCTTGTCAGTCTTACAGGTACATCCATCCATCAAACAAGATGTGATAGCAAAACAATCATTGGATCCTGAGCTGCAAAAGATCATGCTGCAAATTCAAGAGCAAACAATGAATGACCCTGACTTCATAATAGACAATGACGGGGCATTACTCTTTTGGGATAGGCTGTGTGTGCCTGATGACATGGAGATACAGGATAAGATTGTGAAGGAAGCATACAGTTCCGAATACTCACTTCATCCTGGAAGTATAAAGTTGTATAAGCACCTTAAGCCAATTTTGAGGATAAAATTTTTAATAAGGGGGGGAAATGTGATACCCTACTTTTTAAACCCGGTCCAATTTCTCAGTTGGTTCGATTTGGCCTTGTAGGACCTGAACTCGGGAGAGTCGGGGCAAGTACCTTATGGAACATGATGGCAAGGGTGACTCTGACCTCAGGTTGGCCAAATGAGCTGGAGTCAGTGCCTAGTGTAGTTCACGTATTGATGCCCTGCATTCGCACGTATCACAAGGTCATGTACACAATAAAAGTATGTAGCCATATTTTATGTTGAGTATGCATATAAATAGTCTACAGGGAGTGAAATACGTGTCGTGGTCGAGCCCTATCGAAAACCCCAATGTTTAGGCTAAGTACTGGCCGACTGGTGGGTGGTCATAGGTGGGTCGAACCACCAGTGTGACTTACCAATCTGGTTGTTAGATATTTTTACTCTACTATAAATAGCATTTATTACCTCTCTTTCACCTCATTTATTGTTTTACACGGTAGTTGAGAAAAGTAAAGAAGAGAGAGAAAAAGAAGAAAGAGGAGAGAGGAGGGAAGAAGAAAATAGGGAAGGAGATGATCATTGTGCATTGCCAAGGTCAGATCTCTTGAATTTGACACCGGATTTGCGATCCTCATATCGATATCTACGATTTAAGGTGAGTAAGGTCCATATTCTTTAAGCCTTTATGAAACCCAAAGTGAAACCCTTCGATTTGGATAGAAATCCTTTGGATCTTGCTATTATCCTCTAAGAATATGAATCTAAGGTATAATAGAGGTTTTATATGTTGTTTATGAAGGATTTAGAGGAAGACTTACAGGATTTGTAAAGCTTTTGTTGATATCTTGAGCTAAAGAGAAGGATTTGAGGGTTTGAGGTGTTCTTGAGCAAAGAGGTAAGATCCACACTTAAGACCTTGGATCGACCCTTGATGGTTTCCCCAAGGTGGGATAAAGAATGGGAGACAGCAGAAAAACCTCAGTCGCGAGTGGTGGGTGCCTGGAAATGGACGGGACCCACCAATCCAACGCCTGCCTATCCTGGGTGGGCTACTGGCTTGACCAATAAGCAAGGACTGGTGGGTGCCTTGCCCGTTGCTCTTGGCCCGTTGGTCCAAGCAGGGCTACTGGTCCGACAGGCAAGCAAGGATTGGTGGGTGCCTTACCCACAGCTCTTGGCCCGTTGATCTAGGCAGCATTCTTGGATCGATAGGCGAGCAAGGACTGATGGGTGCCCTGCCCGTCGATTGACCTACCAATCCGACTTGTCGGATTTCGATTGGACCCAAATTTATTGGGTAACCTACTCTTGTGATTCTAAACACATTGGAATCATCAAATCTCATTGGTTATGACCTCAAAGTGGAGGTATACTAAACCTAACTCTTTTATGATAGGTTGTATTAGAACTCATGTCATCGCATGCCGGATTTACCTCGTACCAAGGGTGATCATCATACACAAATAGGTAAGTGAGAAGAGGACATTGCATCATGTCATTCTGGTTGTTGATATCTTTAATTTTTAAATTCCTATTCTTGTTCGTGATGTGAGATGGGTGATTTTAACTATTGATTATGATGCTTTTTAGACTAGATACTGTAGTCGGCTTGGACACAAATGCATTCGTGGCCCGTGGTATGGAACGCAATGGCATTATGCAGTCGTACTATCTCACATAAGAGCATGCGGTTAGGATTGACATATCCCTGGGCTACAACCCTTCCCAATAGGGGTTTAGGTGTTGGATATATTCTGTTGACAACGTCAGTGATATAATAGAGGGCCAATCGTACTGCTTTTAAATTTAATATTGCTCTGGGTGAGCAATTTACTTTAATGTCACTCTGGGTGAGCATTTTACTTTTCATGACTAATGGTTGGCCTTCTCTGGCAACTCTATGGGCGTATCATGGGATGGGGCTCGTGACTCAGACCCGGGGTATACATGCACTATGGTTGTGAGTAGCACATAACCTATGACTTAAAATTGTTGTCTAGGTGGACTAAGATAATAAAATGAACTACACGCATATAGATTCATTTGTATTGCGCATACTTGTGTGGTCTTTCTTTTCACTTACTAGGCTAGTGAGCTCATCCCACGTGCACACCATTTTTAGTTGATCTTGTAGGTTATCCGGTAGGAGAGCTAGAGCCGGGACCCACTGTGGGATTAACAGTCGAGGACTGGTGGGTCCCTGAAGATCTTAGGCACGGGGCCGAGTGCCTATGCGAAAGCTATGTTGCGAGTTAATAACACCGGTACCATACAGGGATTCTTTTTTATTATTTTGGGAATGTTACCCCTTTTGAGCTTTAGATGCTTAAATTGTATTTTTTGTTATATATCACGCCTACGGTCCCATATGTAATTATATTATGCAATACAATTTGGATATCAAGAGTATTGGGGTATTTACAGATATGTATAGGCAAGACTTCCGTTGAAATATAAATTTTATTTGACTTAGTGTGTGTATGTTGTGCTATGATTACTGTGTCATATGATTCTGGTAAGTTTTGGCTTAACAGGGGTTAACTTGATCACCGGTCTAGTTCTGTGTGGAACAGGGTGTGACATCTTAAGTTTGAGCCTCCTAGGTTTTTATCTTTCCCTCCCCCCATAGAATATGATTAGGGGTGCAACATAGCCGGGTTGGGCTGGGCTTCTTAAAACCCTAGCCCAACCCTTAGTCCCCTTAACTGGGCCCAAACCTGCCCTGAGTCAAAACTTCAACCCAGGCCCTATCCTTCAGGGTTCAACCCAACCCTTACCCTCCCTGATTGGCCCTAATTTTTCAGGGTCAGCCCGGGAGGACCATGACCATGACCTTGACCCTGACCTTGACCCTGACCACCCTGACCCTGACCCTGATTGACCCTAACCCTGGTTTGCTATCAAGGGCTGGGTATACCCTGACCCTAAAAAATATGAAATAAATTAAAAATAAAAATATATTCATAATACAGAGGAGATAAAAAACACAAAGTTACAAATTACTTGTTATGAGAAAATATCCTAAAGCAAACATTCAAATAATACAAATAACTCTAACTAATATGATAAACAAAGAGGAGACCATCCTAAGAAAATAAATAATCCAAAAAGTTTCAATTATTTGTCATGATAAACAAAGAGATCATCCTAATAAGGCAAACTGCAAGAAAACTGAACTTCCACTTGATGAGAGTGAATAAAAAAACTTCAGATTCAAGGAACAAGATTGGTAGAAAATGATTTTCTACCAATTTTCACTGTATTATATATATATATATATATAATAAATATTCGTATCAGCAATTACATAATCATTTAAGATGGTAATTTTAAAAAATATATATTAATTATTTTTCATTTTATTAATAATAATTACTAGAATAGATTTTTTTTTTTTGGTAGAAAAAGGAAAAGAGATCTTTTTTATTGGTAAAAAAGGCAAGAGAGATCGGTGAGATTGTGAGAAGATATATTAGGAGTTTTGAGGTGTCAATGATTCAATGTGAAATAATATATAAAATTATGTTAAAATCAGGGTCACAACTAGGGTCATAACCAGAGTCAACATTAGGGGCAAAAATCAGGGTCGGGTAGAGGCCCAAAAGTAGGGGTGCAAGTTTGGCCATGACGGCCCAAACCCACTCTTGGCCCTCCCTGATCCCGAATAAGTACTGACCCAAAAATTTTGGCCCCGAGGGTCAGCTCGACCCTAAACTTTTTAACCCTGAGTCAGGATCAGGGCGGGTAAGGGTTGATGTCTTTGGCCTGCCCAGCCCGCCCTGAACTCGACCCTGATTTTTGCCCTTGATGTTGACCCTAGTTGTGACCTTGATGTTAGCCCTGAATTTGACCTAATTTTATATATTGTTTGACATTGAGTCATTAACACCTCAAAACTCCTAATATATATTCTCACTGATCTCTCTTGCTTTTTTTACCAAAAAAAAAATATATCTCTCTTGCTTTTTTTACCAAGAAATTTGTAACTTTATATTTTTTATCTCATCTTTATTATGAATATTTTTTATTTTTAAGTTATTTCATATTTTGCAGGATCGGGGTCAGGGTCAGAGTGAGGACATACCTAGCCTTTGATGATAAACCAAGGTCAAGGTCAATCAGGGTCAGGGTCAGGGTTGAAGTTTTGTAGCCATAAGTCAGAGTCAAAGCGGGTTTGGGCCCAGTTAAGGGGACTCAAGGTTGGGCTAGGGTTTTAAGAAACCCAGGCAAATCCGGCCCTGTTGCACCCCTACTCAAAGGTCAGGGTAAAAAAATCAGGGCCGGGTTCAGGGCGGGCTGGGCGGGCCAAAGACATCAACCCTTATCCGCCCTGACCCTAACTTAGGGTCAGAAATTTTAGGGTTGGGCCGACCCTCAGGGCCAAAATTTTTGAGTCAGTACTTATTGGTGATTAAGGCGGGCCATGGGCGGGTCTAGGCTGTCAGGGCCAAACTTGCACCCTAAATATGATACAATACGTAGTTAACATAAAAAATAAATAAATAGACAAAACTAATAAAGTTTTAAAATGAGATGATGGTTAGTAGAGGGAGGGGAGGGGAGGGGAGGGGAGGGATGCTGGCAGTTAGGGGTGAAAGTTTGGCCCTGACAATCCAAATCCGCCCTAGGCAGCCTTGAACCCGAACAGGGCTTGAGCCAAGTTTTCCGACCATGAGGGCGGGTTAGGGTTGAAAAACCGCAATCCTATGTCAGGATTCGATCATGTTCTGGTTGAGGCCTTAGCCCAGCCCAACCCGTCCTGAAATTTAACCCTAAATTTTATATTAGAATTTAGGAATCCTATTGGTATTTCATTTTTCTATAATTTTTTAATGTATAGGATATGAATTTTAATCCAATCATTGCAGAAGCTAGGGTCAGCCTAGCCTAATCCAACCCAACCTTGACAGGGTCAATTAGGGCTGGGTTGGATTGATATGAAACCAAAAGAGTTGGATTGAACCTGGATTGAATTTTAAAATCCTAAGATTAGATTAGGGTTTTAAGAAACCCAACCCAACTCGACTCGGTTTCACGTACCCCTATTGGGGGTGGTATTCCTTTGTCAATTGAAGAAAATGACGAAGAAATATTTTTTAGGGAGAGAACTTGTGAGGCTCCCACTGTGACAGCCAAGAACTGGTTAATGTATGAAATAATAATGAAAGACTTAGAATATAAACATATCAATGGTTTAGATTTAATAAAGTGAGTATAACTTCCCAGAAATCTGGCACTTCTACCACTCACACTAAAGCCTTTGGGGGTTAGAGAAGTAAAGGATTCCCCATTCCCCATTCCCCATTCCCCCCTCCC
>NC_056562.1:20295273-20347251 GCF_013358625.1 Macadamia integrifolia
CCCTCCCCGAGATTCGAAAGTTCATTGAAATCACCAACAGGGTATTAACTGCATCGCACCGCATGGTATTCTCTATTTGGTTGCCTTTTTATGGACAGATGACCCCATAGTATCGAAAGGTCAATTACTGATGGGCAAACATCTATATATGAGCTGTCCTACCAAATTGTCTATTAATTGTTAGGGGAAAAGAGGGGTCCCAAGTCGCAAGGCCCTGCATCAGTGTGGGGCCGAGAGGCACACATGGGCATAAAGGTATCGTTGGTTTTTGAATTCCAAGGGTAGAGTATAAGGGTGCCAACCAACATGTCTAGTCATAGGGTATCACACGATCAGAGATCGTTCTTTTACCCTTACCATTGGGAAAGATTTTTCTATTCGAAAATGGCACCTGTACTAGTGCATGGGTCAATAGGATAGTACCTAAAAATATCAATAAAACAGGTATTATTGCCTTTCATTTCCTCCTTTCAATGTCTAATGTCTAGTCACAATGCTTCACCTGATCATGCATCCGTATGTTGAGACACAATATCAAAATCGTCTGTGATATAACAATAAAGTGCAAGTGAACATCCAACGATTCAGGGACCTCGCGATCAGGGAATAATCCTCAACCCTTATTAATAATAGTTTCCGCTCTAGACTGGGTACCCATTACAAGTAACAGGTGCTCAGGCGGTTATGTTTATTGAAATAACTATTAATAGAGAAAATAACAGGAGGAAATACTAGTGCATCAAGACAAGGAGGGAGCAGAACAGATTTGACTGATCATTAAAGACAGCAACGTAGGGGAAACATTTTTCTTTCATTTAAGTAAGAACAAAAGGGAAACATTAATTAAAACCACAAAAAGTCTAAGAAGGGGAAGTCAATTCCCGAACCACCACCCTTTGCTAACTGGTGAAGCCCACCTGCTTAGCTTCCCATCACCCACCATTAATGTTGGAGGGCTAAAAATCTGGGAAACCCTAGCCTTAACAAGAAGCAATAAGGGTTTCATCTGGTGCGTTCTTGACTTCCTCAATTACAACACTATTTCCTACTTTTATCCTATAAAAATAGACAAATTCCCATAGGGATTGAGGTAAACCCCGGCAGGACTTCCATACCATCAATCGGATGCAGCAGTGGTCTCAGCTCCACCGCCGTCACCACCGCTGCCGCTGCCACTGCCACTGTTAGCAGTACTGCTGCTGAGAGATGCATTGATTTGGTGAACTGCATTGCAAAGGTGGTTAGTGATGGCTGTGACGCTTGAGAGATTGAGCTTTGCAGTTGGGATGGTGCTTGCCAACACCTGTAGGCCTACAGTAAGTAAACAGCCTGAAGAGGGTTGACCATTGCTGTCTTCGTTGCTGCTTAGGCTTCCATCATTGTCGGTGGGACCTACAGGAAGTATTGCGAAGCCTACAGGGAGGACAGGGATGTAGGAGGGATCATCACCGCTCATAGCAAGCTGGATGGCATCAACATCCACGGTGGTGTAGACGATGAGGCTGCCACTTGGGTCAGCGAAGCTTTCCTGCAGAATCAGCTCTACATTCTGAGCGGAGTTGCTAGGTGCCTGCATTCATGCCATACGGAAGCAAGAGTAAGTTAATAAAACATTGGGTTCAGCTTGGCCATGGTAAGGGAAAAGCTCGGAATAAATATGGATCAACAGAAAATGTAGTCTTTTGTAATTTTTGTCCCTTTAGACTCATTTCTAAGGAATTTTTTGTATACTTGTTGGGGCTACAATTTTGATTCTTTATAAAGTACTAGTGAACAAAGTTTTGCTGCTACCCGTGACTCGCATCCACATAAAGGGAATAATTCACTTCTCTTTTGGGTTCGCAAATGATCTCATGGGTTTTATTATTGTCTAAAAGGAGAATGTTAGGTATGCCGTCCGGCTTTCCTGGAACTAGAGCTCTACCAATAGAAAGGCTAGGATGGGAGGGGCATAGAGGACTTTTTCAAAGGAAAAAGAAGAGAGATAGACAAAGATCTAGGTCTACTACCAGATCTAGGTATACCCAGCCTTTCGCCTTTTCTAAAAAGTCCTTCATGATTCTAGACCGAACAATAGAAAATTTGCTGCAACCTAATTTTCATTGGGTATTAATTTGTGCCCTCAATCAATTGAAGAACACATGTTATCACCTAACCCGACGTGTAGCATACACATGGGTAAAGGGCATGGAGGGGCATTTATGAAACCCAAAAGTACATGTCATCACCTAACACTTGACCATAGGTACACATACACATATGGGTAGGTGATCCAGACTCGATTAATGGACAAAGTATGGCCTTTTACTCCACTTCACTTGGCTAGACTCTCCAACAGTTTCTCTTTCCAGAGCTCTTTTGACAACCAAGTACACAACCATTAGTTAATAGTAATGATTATCTCAGCAATATTAATTAGCCCATAATAAGTGAACATCAAACTTATGGAATCACATAATAGTGTCTTTAGATTGGATAAAATGCATCTTTATTTTAGACAATTCTAAGGGAGATATCTTAGAACACAACAGTGACACATGGAAGATGCACTTACATTTATGCGAAGAAGAGAAATACAATTCCCAGGATGTGAGCCATTTGCAATGTGAGCAACCTCATGTAATGAATTCCCACTTGAAAGAACATCCAACTGTCAAAAGATCAAAAGGTTATAAGTTGGTTCTTTCCAGTTCCTCCTTATTGTTCCTACCTTCAACCTTTGTATCAAGAGAGATAATTGAAGATAAAATGAGATTAATTGTTAAACTAACCTGAGATCTGCGGTGTTCATCCCTTAAGAGATCGAAGACCTGATGATGAGGGAATGGCAGAAAAGTTGTGGAGACAGCACTTAGGATCAGGCCATTGGGTTGGCCAGGCTCTGTGTTTTTCCTTGTTGTTATACGAACAGTGTCTTCCAGAGAATCAGAGAGAGCTGTCCATGATTGACCTCCAGATGTGCTAACGTTAACACAAAATGTTCTTACCATCCTTTGGGCCAGTTTCATTAAGTTCTTCCTTGCTTCAGGAGATGGTATGACTGCAAATATCATTGTTACAAAGTTACCACACATCACCAGTATTAAGAATTAACAACACGTCAGAACAACAATTGGTAAAAGAAAAAAGAAAGAGAATCACAATGATTTATGTGGTTCACGTAAGATGGACTGTGTCCATCTGTGAGAGATAAATCAGAGCTTTCACTATTTTGATGAAGAAAATTACAAAACTCTTACTCACACCTCCTTACGAGATAACACCCTAGATATATATAGAATCTTGCGCATTACAATGTAGAGAAACTCTAATCCCCCCAAAAGTACAAAATTGTCAATATTGGGGAAAAGTGACCAATACTTCTTGGATTAAAGTGAGATAAAACTTCACTAATAATGACAAGAATATTATCAAGGAATTTAATTTTTGTAAAGTGACTGATAAAGAAATTACAAAACCCTAACCCACACATCCTTAAGAAATAACACTCCATATAAAATGCCTTACACGTTACAATATAAAGAAACCCTACCTAATCCCCGAAAGTACAAAATTACAGATATTAGGGAAAAGTGACTATAGTACTTCTTGGGCTAAACTGATCAAGCTTCACTTATAACAACATTAATATTATTAGATATTAAAACTATGTAAACACAATACAAAATGCATTTTATAGAATTGTTTGCATTTGTGAGATGCCTAGAATACTATACATATGAGCAGAAATATCTAATACATGTAGAGACATAACTATAATATCGACCGTTTCCTAATTTTCCATGATAATACAAGCATTGTTGCTACACATACACACAAATATATAGAGGGAAGAGCTTAGAGATAAGTACCTCCAAGGTCAGATATATTTCTGGCCATGAGACTTGCAAACCTCTCACACTGCCGTTGTAAAACTGCTAACCAGCGTTGTGCCCCAAATGCCATCCCACCGGTTACATATTGATTGAAAACCTGATGCAATGGTTTATTCTCTACCTCTGCATGTTCTACCCATGTCACCTGTGTATGGCCCAATAAAAAAAAATCAAACTCCATGTATTTCACATTAAACACCCAATCAGTGATATCTAAAACTGATTCGGACTTCATCTAGTTCTTTCTTAAACTTGGGGGAGTCTTTTTTTTTTTACTCCACTTGGGTGACTCACTCGAGTCAAAATCTGAATTTCCAACTATGATTTATGTAGCAGAAGAGAAAAAGACAAACAAAATGAAAGCATAAGTAGACCACACGTACCCTTGAGTATCCATTAGGCATATCCTGAATGATGCAGCCAGAGGGTCGTCTTCTGTAGGTAGGGAAGCAAAACTGGTGATTGTCTTGTAGGCTATCAATTGGGAAATCAACAACGGCCCAACTTCCTTCTTCTACATTTTGTTGGCAATACCGAAGAAATAGAATCTCACGGGTAGGCACCAAAGGTGAAAGGACTTGCAACTCCGCATACATCTATCCAAGACAAATAGATTCATGAGGAGTGAAAATTAGGAAGAGAAGACCCACAAGATCAAGAAGTGAACATTGAGATCATCATTACCAGATGAAGTGAACCACTAGCATGTCCCGAAACTCCAGAAGTTATAATTTGAACAGTTTTTGCCCTAGTCACAATGGAAGGAAACAGTTCCATCCATTTGTTCTGAAACACCAACAAAGAATGATTATGGAATTGTTATGAGATGCTTCAAACACACTATATATAAACTTGTTTGAGTAAATTGAGACTTACAGCATCTAAGAAAGACTCCACCAAAGTAATACTATTCATTATAACAAGAGCACTGCCACGGCTAGCTTCTGTCCTCATTTCATTTTGCTGTCTCTTGAAGCCATTAGGCCATGGAAACATCTTTACATGCTCTTCCAGGTTAAGAACTTCCTTGACATCGTTGCTGTTTCTGCCCCAGAGAGGCTCACCAGCCTGGCACATCTTCACTAGTTCATTTGCAGCAGTCATGGCTAATTCTAGAGCTAAAGGCTTCTCATGTTCCATTATCAGCCCACCTCCGGCGATATGCGGGATCTCCGGCAGCAGCGAAGGAGTTACAGGTACCATCTCATTGCAATTTCCCATGGAGTCATGAAAACTCCTATTGTAGATACCCATTTCAAGGTCCAACGAAGGCAGTAGCATTGGTTGTGCCGGAGGTGCCAGTGCCTGTATGGGCCGGCCACCGCATCTTTGGACCAGGCAAGAGATACGCTCAAGCTGCAAAAAACATTTAACAGAAATCAATGAACACCTAAAACATATCCTTCTAGGTGTCACTATGCCTATTGAAGTTATAACGCTTCATTATTTGCCACCTGAAAAAACATTGGTGATGCGCAAACTCTGATTTAAAGTTTTAATAAAATTATCAAAATGCCATCAAATAGCGATGAATATACAAAGGCCAAGTAACGAGGTAGAAAACCCAAAACCTAAAACCCGAAACGTTAATACCCATTTACATCTCCAACTGGACTACAAGATCTAACAATCAAAGAGTGGAAGTGCAAAAACAAGAGAGAAACAAAACCCTAACACCCCATTTGCATGAGAAGATCAGCTACACAAGACGACAATCTAAAATAGAAAGTAGCAAAACCAACACTCAATATCAATGAAAGTGACTTAGATTAACAGAAACCCAAATGCAACACCCTAATACCCATTTACATGAAAAGTGGTAAAATATGAAACAATCTGAAACTCTTAGAACAAGGGAACAGTACTGATATATACCTCCTCCTTCAGCCTTGCATTCTCAACTCGAAGATGCTGTTCTTCGTAAGAGACCTCGCCGAGAATGGCAGCGCCACCGCAGTTAGGACACATGATGTTCCTCAACGCCGCTTGCAGACGAAAGTTTTCCTTCTTCAGATTGTCATTCTCTGCTCTAAGCATCACATTATCTGTTCGGTCTTGTTGCGCCTGTTGTAATTAAATACACAGCAACCATGCACACAAAAAGGGTCAAATCAAGGTTTATTATTCCTCACCAAAAACCAACCCTCTCTCTCTCTCTCTCTCTCTCTCTCTCTCTCTCTCTCTCTCTCTCTCTCTCTCTCTCTCTCCATGGAAGAAGAAGAACTGCAAAACAGCAAAGCACAGGCGGCATGTTTAATGCGCACCCTGTGCGCATATTACTGTGTGCGCCAGTTTTTGCTCCAAACTAGTACGTAAGGCACTAAATACACCCCCTCCCATCCCAAGAAACCGAACCCAAGCGGCCAAAGCTTCCGTGTTCACGTAGACATTATAGAGAGAGAGAGAGAGAGAGAGAGCGCAGGTTAAGGCTACAAACGAGGATGGTACTAAAGTGCGCACCTTCAATTGTGTCCGCCGATTCTGGAACCAGAACTTAACCTGGCGAGGTTTGAGGCCGAGTTCTTGGCTCAGTTTCAGTCTCTGCTTGTCGTCCGGGTGTGGACATTCCTTAAACAACCTATATGTCCAAAAAAGAAATATTAATAAAAAAATATTCCCATAAAACAGAGAAGGGGAAAAAAAAAAAAAAAAAAGACAAAGGTTAGAGCTTACGCTTCCATCTGTTGAATCTGCTTAGCTGTGTGACGGTGATAACGTTTCCTCTTAGCCTCCTGTACTTGTTCTTGCTCTTGATCGTCGCCGGAAACTTCCTCACCCTGGCCGCCGCTCCCGGACCGGCTCTCTATCTCCTCATCTTTTCCTCTCATCATCATCGGCGTCATCATCATGACAGTGCTCTCATCCTTCTGTAACAAAACAAAGAAGAAACGTTTACTTATTATCATTCAACCCAACGCATTTTAGCACACAAAACAGACACAGAGAAAAACTTGTAAAGGTAAAGGAGAGTTACCGGAATAATAGAAGTAGGGAAATGATTGAAGGAGCCCATGTTTGGCATGAAGTTGAGGTTAGGGTTTCGGATCGGAGAAGAGAAGAGTTGGTCCGATGTAACTATACTTCCTCCCATGTATGACATAACTTGACAATCTCCTCCATACATCTTTAAGAAACTAAAGCTTACCACCACCCTGAAAAAAAAAAAAAATTCAAGATCTATGAGAAGACTTCCAAACCTCCATTAAAGATTAAACCCACAAAGAAAGAAGAAAAACAGAAAAAGAGTTCTCAGAAAAACCTGTGTGGGTATACTGCTCTTTTCAGAGATGGAGAAGCCTCTCTCTAGAACTCTCTCTCTCTCTCTCTCTCTCTAGAACTCTCTAGAACTCTAGAACTCTCTACCTCTCTTCCTCTCTTCCTCTCTTCTTCTCTCTTTCTGTGTATATATATACACAGAGACACAGATACAGACACCATTAACTGGGTTTCTCAGAGAGTCGCACCATAGAAGCACAGGCAGGAGGGGCGTACTCGTTTTCTGTCTCCACTCGTCAACCCGTCATAAACTTGGTAATAATTACATACCGTACATGGTAAATGCGGACTATAACTGCGATACCCAGAAACCGATGATGCCAGTAAATCGGTATTGGCTGTTCTTTGCCATATGGAACGGCTTCAGTGGGTGAATTAGCGTTTTCCATAAGAGTGAAAAGTCAACCTTATCTCCTTCCTTCGGCTACGCCGGTTATTAATGTGTTCCTTCCGGGAACTGGTTTTCGGATGGAAGTAGGTAACGTATATACCTTACACGCTTTGCCCTGTTTCCGGGCTAGGGTTGAAACGGGTGGGGTAAACGGTTGCGGGTTTTTATTATTATTATTCCATGGATTTTCCCTTTTCAATTTTTTTTTTTTAATTAGGTTTTATAGACAAATATCAAGAGCACATTAATGAGACTCACTATTACAAGGTTTGGGAGTGACAAAATTTTTCGATAAATGTTGTGGTATTCGGCCATTTTGATAATTAGATAGGTGTATTAATATACGTATCGGGTATACTAAAAGGGTATGCTTTGAACATTCTTGGCCTATCGTGAATATGCAATCGGTCTGATTGTACAATAAACTTTTTTTCCTTGTATTTTCAACAGTACAATTACTTTTCTAAAAGAAATTATTACCGTTTAAAAAAAATTTCTTAAAAGTAAAACTCTTCTGCCAACCAATTTAATTTTTTTAGAACCTACCTACTACCCTTACTCAAAGTAGGAAAAATCACTGTGGCATTTCTATGTATAACGCTTAAGCATACCATACGAATAGAGGTCGGCACGGGTGCTTAAACCTACCATATGAATATTGGTCGACAAGGGCCGCTTAAACCTATCATATGGAAAGAGGTCGTGCGTTAGGCTACGTTTTGCACCTGGAATAGATTAACAGTGTCGGAATTTTTTTTTTTTAATAGGTTATATCCATTTTATTGGAAAAGAGATGACATTATATACAACATAAGGAAAAAACCCTTTCTACAACTTATCGGCATATGGCACAAGAGCAAACCGAGCTCCAAAAGACATTTAATAAAAAAAGACCCAAACAGCTAAAGGGAACAACAACTAAGCTACTCAAGAACTATGATCATGTAGATATCAAATGCCGGACTTGAGAGGAGAATGAATTTGTTGCTCATATGATTACGTGATCGTATGAGTAAGCATCCAACACTTTTCTCACTTCTTACCATTACATGGATGAAGAACGGTATATTTGGAAGCAAAAGAGAAAGATGTTGGATGCTTACCTGTACGACTAAGTGATTGTACGAACAACGGATCCAATCTCCATTTGGGAGGACTTTCCACTTTTGAATAAGAAACTGATTCCTAAGTGTTTTTGGCCCCCGTAGAGGAACTAACTTGCATAGATCTGCCATGTCAGCTCCCAAACCTAAACAACTTAGTTGAAAGCTATGTGACTAGGAAGGCCCACAAATGATTGATAGGCCATTTCGTCATTCTAACCGTCTCTTGACAGATGTCCCTCATGATTGTCGATCGGGATCTAGTTTTGTTATGAAAGATATGGAAATTTCTCTCCTTCCAAATATGAGAGATGGTACAACAAAACGACAAGTTAGCAATTAACAACGTTGGACATGGTTATTGGTCTTTGGATTTTTCTTCTTTTTGTCACATAAATCATGCTGAATCACCCAGTATGTACCAACCAAGGATTTAGTTATCGGTATCGATAATCGGTACTATACAAATTGGTATCAATAAAAATTGGTGCGTATCGGTACTTTTGCCCTTGCTTTTTCAAAAAAAAAAGTACATTTTTTTATTGTTTTACCCCTGAAATGATATGGGCAACCTATCTAGATCGGTCAAGTATTGGTATTGGTTTGATATGATCGATATGATACCAATACTTGAAACCATGGTGCCAATTGATCAGCACATAGGTTGATAGCTTAAAAGGCCTCTCGGGTTACATCCACCGGTAGCCTAATTATGGTTTGTGCAAGGTTGGAACTAAATTTCAAACATGTTTCAAATATTTTCTAGGTTAAAATCCCAGTTTAAAATATTTTCTTACCCTAGACGATTTTCTCAAAAGGGTTTTAGTCATGATGCATAGGTTGATACCAATATGCTTATCTTAGGTCCTTTTTAATTAAGGCGAATCCTTAATGTCCTAATGTTGAGGATCACCTTAATTACATATGCATGCTTAGGATTACAAGAAAACACATTATACAAAAGTAAAATTCTAAGACATAGAGATATGTCGCAATTTGGCCAAGTCATTGAGGAGTGATCACCAAAGCTCTTAATCCACCGTTGCATGATGGTTTTCACTATATCTTATTAATGGAAGTTTAATCTAGTCCAATATGCTTAACTTTATCAAACCACAAAGGTGGACTGACTGAGGAGGTTTTGATGTTTCCGTGTGACTTAATCAAATTGGCTGCTAAATTCTTGTCTACTAATTCAACTACTAAGCAAGTTGGATTATCAAACATGTGTGTTTGCTTAACTCTTTGCTCTCATTAGTGGTTGTTTCTATGGAAACTCATACTTCACCCGAAATCTAAATTTTTTTTTCTGGAGATTGGCTCATGGAGGGGTTCCTACCAAGGTTATCCTAGAAAAATGGAAGGACATTGATACAATCATTGACACAATATGTGGATTGTATCATAAAAGCAGGAATCTATTGATCATATATTTCGTTATTGTGAGTATCCTGAAAGAATTTGGTCTGCATGCCTTTTGGGATTACAACAAGAAACTCATTTTAAAGCTTTGATGTAATAAGTTATTATGTACTTTATAAATTCCATTCCTCGGGATAATTTGCCAAATTTTTTATCACCTTCATTGTTATATGCTATTATTCATGGAACTATAGGAACAATATGTTTTTCAAGTAGGATAAGCCTAATCTCCTAGTGATTCTTTTTACTCAGTGAAACAATGGACTGATCAAGCAAGCAATCATTCAACACCTACCCAGATGAACTAAATCCACGAGATTTCCCCCCCCCCCCCCCTTTTCCCCCTCCTCCATCTACGATAGCATGTGTTGAAGTCACTGGTAAGACCTATGTTTAATTGATAAAAATAATGCAGCTTTATTTAATGTTGATTATATGATAACAAGAAGCACCATTAAAGCATATCTTAGAGGGCTGCTCATGGGAGTGAAGCATGCATCTGCCACTGGATGGAACCATGGGGAGATATGGACTAATTCTGCTGAACAACAACTTTTTCTTTTACTAACTATAGGAATTGCACTTGGCCTCTCAGAGAAATTTTTTCTTTTTAGATGTTCAGATTTTGGTGTCTAAACTTAGCATCTGTCTTAAACCAACTAATGTTGAAAAGAAGCACCATTAAAGTGAACATCTCTTTCTACTCTTCAATCCTAAAATTATGTATATTTAATCCTTTCTTCTTAATGAATTTTTTTTCTTGTAATAAAAAAAAATAATAATCTTTGTAAGTAATATCAACTTTATTGGAAAAGAGAAGAAAATAAATACAACATAAGGAAATAACCCTACTTGCAACTTATAGGCATACACCCATAAAAGCAGATCGAGCTCCATAAAATCTTTAATAAAAAGACCCAAATAACTAGAGGGAACAACAACAAAGCCACTCAAGAACCAGGATCACAAAGACGTTATTTTAAGGCCCAAATTGGATGACTTCCCACTTCTCCTAGGTGTTTTGGATCCCTGAGGAGGAATTGCCTTACATATCAATCTAACACATCAACTTGAATGTCCCAAATGATGGTCGGTCGGGATCTAATTTTGTTATGAAAAATTTCTCTACTTCAAAATATGAAAGATGGTACAATAAAAAATCGAGTTGGCAATTAGCTGTGTGCAACTTATAAAGAACCGTAAACTTTTTCCTCGTATTTTCAACACTACAACTATCTTTTCTAAATATTAATTATTACCGTTTAAAACAATTTCTGAAAAGGAAATTTTCTTCTGTGTGGCATATCTATATATGCCGCTTAAAACTACCATATGAGTAGTGGTAGGCAAGAGCCACTTAAATCTACCATAAGAGAAGAGGCCATGCTTTGGGCTACATTTGCAACTAGAATGGATTAATAATCAGACTCATTAGAAAAAAAGAGACTCTATGTCCTGGAACAACATTGTAAGTATTCTCTCCAGTCTTCAAAAGTCGGTTTTTATTAAAATTGAAAATAGTAGGAAAACACATTTTTCGGAGAGATTCATGGTTACCAACCATATTTGATTGTTCTCCTGATGAATATCTCTTACAAAGAACAGCCCCTCCTTCATTAACCTAGGCGAGTGATTTTATCTATAACAATGCTTGGAATACAAGTTTATTATCTGATTTGCTTGCTCCCCATATTATGTCTCACATTCTAAACATTCCAATTTCCTTAGAACAGGATTTTGGTACTGTAAACTCTCCAAAGCTGGTATCTCATAATCAAATTGGTTGCTAAATTCTTATCTACTAATTCAACTACTAAGCATGTTGGATTATCAAACATGTGTATCCGCTTTACTCTTTGCTTTCATTAGTGGCGGTTTCTATGGAAACTCATACTTCACCCGAAATCTAAGATTTTTTTCTAGAGATTGGCTCATGGAGGGGTTCGTACCAAGGTTATCCTGGAAAAATGGAAGGGCATTGATACAATCTGTGGATTATATCATGCAAAGCAGGAATCTATTGATCATATATTTCTTTATTGTGAGTTTCCCGAAAGAATTTGGTCTGCATGCCTTTTGGGATTATGACAAGAAACTTTTTTTTAAAGCTTCAATGCAATATGTTATTATGTACTTTATGCATTCCATTGCTCGGGATAATTTACCAAAATTTTTATCACTTTCATTGTTATATGCTATTATTTATGGAACTGTAAGAACAATATGTTTTTCAACTAGGATAAGCCTAATCCCCTAGTGATTCTTTTCACTCAGTGAAATAGTGGACTGATCAAGCAAGCAATCTTTCAACACCTACCCAGGTGAACTAAATCCATGAGATTTTCCCTCCTCCCCCCCCCCCTCCCATCTACGATAGCATTTGTGGGAGTCATTGGTAAGACCTATATTATCTCTTCATATTACTGCTTAATTGATAAAAATAATAAAGCTTTATTTAATGTTGATTATATGATGACAGGAAGCACCATTAAAGCATATCTTAGAGGGCTGCTCATAGCAATGAAGCATGCACTGGCCATTGGATGGAACCAAGGGGAGATTTTGACTGATTCTACTAATGTACAACTTTTTTTTTTACTAACCATAGGATTTGCACTTGGCCTCTCAAAGAAATTCCTCTTTTTTCGATGTTCAGGTTTTGTTTTTTATCACTAAAAGGATTCAGAAACTTTATTAAAAAGATAGAAGAAAAAGTGGAACAAAGCAGTTTAAGATCCCCACCTTCGGCAATGCTATCAGCAGGGATCTAAAACCCCATTAACAAAACCTGTATAGAGGTCTAGTAAGTCTATCAGTCACTAGCTCATCCTAAATATGTCTAGGAAAATTTGTATTAGTATCAGTAATTGACCTCTTTGCCACCACATCTGCAAGATAGTCTGCTATTGTATTGGCTTCCCTGTAGCAATGTGAAATCTTCCAAGTGATTGAATTTAAGAAAGGTTCTATCACATTCCAATCCTGCATACCAAACCATTGGATCAACCTAGCCTGAACTACTACCACAACAGCCATCGAGTCAGCTACTATCCATAGGGCAATAGTGCCTTTCTTCATAGCTAGAAATATTCCATCCTTTAAACCACGAAATTCAGCTATGCAGTTAGTCTGAATTCCCAAAGAGATCTTGAATGCTGCAACAATATCTCCATTGTGATCTCTTAGAATACCCCCTGCTCTAACACTCCCTGGGTTACCCAGTGAACATCCATCCACATTTAACTTCATCCATCCAATCAAAGGTTTGCACCAAAAAAATTCTAACATTGATTTTTTGCATGCTGGAAGCGATTGCAATCCAAGTCGCCTGTAGCATATTAAGTCGTCCACAGACGTGACAATTGCCTTTTAGTTCATTTTTACCTCCTTTAGCTCTGAAATGATCATCTTCCATATCTACACATTAGATCTATTAATTCCTTTAAACATTCTTCCATTACGCTCCCTCTAAATGTTATCAGCAATAATGGTAAAACCAGCTCCCCATGGATCCTTTACTGTCAAAATTCTTCTCTTCCTTATCCACCATTTCACCAACTCCTCCATTGATCTCAGCCTTGGCCACTTAAACCCGAAGCAGTCAATAAATCTGCTCCACAAGCTCACCGCCATGTCACACTCCAGAAACAAGTGCTGCATCATCTCACACTCCTTGCCACAAAGATAACATTTCGATACAACCGGAACGCCTTTCCTTGCAATCATACCATCTGTAGGCAGCTTCTCATGCATTAGTCTCCATCATCCCAACATAACTTGTCTTGGTTGAAATCTTACGCCCCACACCAAAGAACACCATGGGACCTTTGAGTTGTGCCTCCTAATCTCCTCCCAGGCAGAATAGGTACTAAACACCCTTGAAATTGTACACCTCCAAACACACATATCTTCCCTATCGTATTGGGGAAGCTTTATATTTTATGCATCTTCAAAAATCCGTTTTAGAATAGAGAAGTTGACCATAGGAAAGCACCACCAACCTCTGCTGATAAGATCCGCCACCTTAAGGTCGCTTCCACCAGCATCTTCTATCTTAGCCTCTTCTCAACTATGGACAGATGCTTAAACTTAGCATCATTTTTAAACCAACTAATGTTGAAAAGAAGCACCATTAAAGTGAACATCTCTTTCTACTCCTCAATCCTAAAATGATGTATATTCAATCCTTTCTTCTTAATGAATTTTTTTTCTTGTAATAAAAATAATAATAATCTTTATAAGTAATATCAACTTTATTGGAAAAGAGAAGAAAATAAATACAACATAAGGAAATAACTCTACTTGCAATTTATAGGCATACACCCATAAAAGCAGATCGAGCTCCACAAAATCTTTAATAAAAAGACCCAAAAAACTAGAGGGAACAACGACAAAGCCACTCAAGAACCAAGATCACAAAGACATTATCTTGAGGCCCAAATTGGATGACTTCCCACTTCTCCTAGGTGTTTTGGACCCCTGAGGAGGAATTGCCTTACATATCGATCTAACACGTCAACTTGGATGTCCCAGATGATGGTCAGTTGGGATCTAATTTTGTTACTTAAATTTCTCTACTTCAACATATGAAAGATGGTACAACAAAAAATCGAGTTGGCCATTAACAGTGTTGCACTTTGTTATTTCTCTTTGGATTATTCTTCGTTTTGTCACATAGATTATTCCACAGGTTGGTAAAGATTTCATTTAAGGTCTTCAAATCCCGAAGCCCAATTTTTTGCAACAAAAATTAATATTGAAGTGGGAAACATTAGTTCCAAGAGAAAAGATTTCGTTTGGAGGGTCGTCATTTTTTTACAATGATTGGACTAGAAAATTTTTGTGAGGAGATCCATGAAAATTTGAAAATGCTAAGTTTAAATAACCTAATTTTGAAAAGGGAATCCAATGATATCAAACCAGGTCAATTAGAGTTATGGGAAATATATTCTATTTCGAGAACCTTCATTGGCCGACAATGATGGGACTAAAAAATTGTGAGGAGACCACAGAAAACTGAAAATTCTACTTATAACCACCTAATTTTGAAAGGGGAATCCATTGACATAAATTAAATCAATAGGAGTTATATGGGAAAATATTTTATTTTGAGGGCCCTTATTCATCGAAAATGATGGGTCAAAAAAATTGTGAGGAGACCATGAAAAATTGAAAATCTTAGGCATAAACCATCTAATTTTGAAAAAAGGATCAATGATATTGTAACCAGTTCAATCGAAGTTCTAGGGGAAGAATCCATTCTGAGGACCCTCATTGACTGACCACAAAAAAGCTAGTAATGACTATTTATCATCGGTAGTAACAATATTAGAATACTGGTGGAGATAGCAATATGGTGTAGGTCGTAATATTTTTAATTCAAAAATTAAAATAATATTATTATATATAATTGTGGTTTCAAATAACCTCAGTATAGACACATACATGGCTGCAAATATTTAAAACAATCATACATTTCATTTTTCTGTGTACATAAAGTTAGTTCCACAATTATATATGGACATGATTTTTAGTTCCACAATTATATATGGACATGATTTCATATAAGCGTAGCTATATATGCATCTATGGCAGTGTTAATAAACCATGGGATTTTTACCCAAAAAAAAAAAATTCATAAACCGCAGCTATAGATAAATATATGGTTGTGGTTATTTAAAACTACCACCATATATATACTGTCTTTTATGTATTTTAAAATGGTTATATTGTTAGAGCAGACACTAACTAATATGAAAATAAACAAAGAAAGATCTGCACAATGCACAGAGATTTAACGAAATTCACACACCGATGTGGTGTGCTACATCCTCAAGCGAAGAAGAAAGAAGTTTCACTATGTAGAAGAGAGAATACACCCAAGCAGAGGCGAGAAAACTCACCTTGAAACCCTAGCTCGAAAAATCTCAAATTACAATGATTTGCTCAACAATGACGATAGTATATTATATACTCCTCCAGCGGCAACATAGTCTTTTCACGTCTATTTGTGATTGGACCTAAAGGGCGCAGGCGTGCAAAGTGAGCCAACCCACCTGGAGCTAGCAACTCAACCAATGGGAGGGCTGGGATGGAAGGGGCATAGGAGACTTTTCCAAGAGAAGGAGGAAAGAGATAGACACAAGGATAGGTGTACCGCTAGCACACCCACACTTTTCATATATATATATATATATATGCATACAAAGAACCCTGTCCTTTTGGCATAGGAAACACCCAAAGACAGTGCACGTAAAAAGACAACACCATGCCCATGCATTGAAGATGCAGACACGCACCCCTCTCATTTTTCTAGCACACTAGTATTTCCTAAGCCAACAGTATAGGGTTCTTTTGCCTATATATATATATATATATATATGGTGGAAGAAGAACATTGTCCAATTGTGTAGTGTAGGGGACCAATGAGGGGGCGCATAGGGGTATCAATAGGGGGTGGATTTTATGTATTTCATAGGGGGCAGACATGTCATTTTGACCTTTTCGTAGTTGGATGGATGTGTTATGTGACCAGGTAGAGATTTGTTTTTTCATATTATATATATATATATATATAGGCATGAGAATCTTGCTAGGCTAGCATTCTCATGCCCAGACACATCTAGACGTGAAAATACCAAACACAAGTGAGGACAATTGGGTCTTTTCACATCAACTGTGTATGGGTGTAGGGAACACTAGCCTATCAATATTCCTTTTCCATATATATAGTTGTAATAATATTACTTTTTTGCCTTTTTAGGATAATACATTCAATGAAGGTAAATTCAATAATTTTACATAAGACAATATCATGGCATAATGATAAGTCACTCCCAAAATTATTTTGGAAATCCCTTATAATCTGATTTGAATAATTTTTTTATTATAGTAAAATTACTTAAATAACTTTTAAAACAAGAGAAAGGGTAATCAAATGGAGAATAAAGATTTTCAGTTCATCATTTTTCGTATACCTCACTTCATAAGATTGCAAGAATGTCATTTCAAAATAATAGAATCTGAAGCATTTTCTACCCAAAAAAAAAAAAAAATCTAAAGCATTAGTAATTTGTCATCCCTGTGCAAGGATGTAACCCGATGGGGTGCCCAACTAGGACCGAACAATTACTAGCCTAACACGTTTAGAGCTCTATTAGATCCCATTTATAGCCCAATTAGAGTGTTTTTACTCAACCCGACATATTTAAAGCATGTTTAGAGATAAATGGCTAATTAGCCCGTATGAGGCCCATTTAGCTTGATTACTGATAGTCCGATTAAGGACCGGTACCTAACCAATCATTTATAAATAGAACCATGCCTAGCATATGAGGCCTGATTACTTAAATGGATTGGTCACTGTGTAAGGTTCTAAAGTACTCAAACCCAATTAGACCCGACTGAGACCGACTCCTATGTATATATACCTGACAACACTAGAGTGCAATTTCCTTCTGACATAGATATATTTTCTATTATTCTATCTCTACTACGTCAATATGTGGGCCCTAAATGGATGATACCTTCTTAAAACAACCATTAGTGTTGCATACAGATTCTCCCCCACATTGATAATGTTGCTCAACCTTGGCCAACCCAGTGGCCACAGCACCCTTTGCTCACTTAAGTAAAGTAATGCAACACATCTGGGGCCTACATCATTCCATCACACTTTCTAAGAGTTCCAATGAAAATTCTATGAGAAGCGCTTTTGTGAGCCGTTGGTTAGGGTAGGCTACCATCTCTCTGTCTACCTCTCTCCTCCTCATATAAAATGACCACATTGTCCTTCAATGTATGATATTGTTTTATTGCACCCCATTGATGCGCTTCTCTATGTCGCTCGCTCAAAAAAATCATCTCCTAACTTTTATATGGTTAAGTATAATAACCAATTTGGATTTAGATTTTTTTTTTTTTTATGTTATAATATAAAAAAGGAAAAATACACACTGAAAACAAAAGGGGCTAGCTATAACTACAAGGTTTGTTACTAATGGGGGATCGAGTAGTAGTGGTGATAGTAGCTAACTGGTTCACAAATAATATCATCTCATTGTTTGGCCTGAGCTTAAACATCAGGTTAGGGTAATTTATATATACATTCAAAAACATGGGAATGATGCTCAAAGGCCCTGAGATGGGGCTAGAAAAGTTTGTAATTAGAGCTCCTAACACAATGTCGTCACTCCATACTTCATCGACTCTCCACCCTCAATCTCTGGCTTAAATCAACCCCATGAAGGAGAGACCTTGCGCTGGCTTCAACATGGTTTCCTGTCATCACATGATTAACCATGAAACAAATACAATTAGAGTTGTGTAGAAAACAAAATGCCCAGCCGTACATATTGCCTGTTCCATTTTTATGGGTGGAGCAGACTAATATGTATTTATTGTGAGAGTCGGCCGAGGAACGATCCATAGTATGGGTGGTTTGTGATGGAGCCAATTGGGGTGTTATATTATCGTATTGTGACTAGTTAGTCATGTTGTGTATAATCTCAAGGGGATTGGGTTTTTCCTTGTTCATCATGACCTTATTCCTGTGAGTCCATATGTAATAGCAACCAGTGATGAAAGAAGTGAAAAAGTTTTGCTTGTGTGATGCTATGAGTAGATCAGACTTAAAATCTGGATCTAGACTTGCTTTAAGGGTCTCTAATCGTATTTTCTTACACTTGTTTGATGGCCCATTGCTCCCCCTTTCTTTTCCCTTGTACTCCTTCTTCCCCACTTGGAAAATTTCCAGAGGGTTCATTTTAATAAATCATGATATTTTCTATTAAAAGAAAATAAAGTCCGGACTTGATATCCACCTTAGCTTATAATTTTGACCTTTTTTTTTTTTTTGGTAAATATATTTTTGACCTAATCGCTTTTTGAAAATTTACAAAAGGTGTTCATTTTAATAAATCATGATAGTTACCATTAAGAAAGAATTAGGCCTAGTCTTAATATCCACACTAGCTTATAAAGACTAATAATACCTCACAAATAAGAGGTCATGAGTTCAACTCTACTTAGGGCCCCATCGATAAATAAATAAATAACGTTAATCGAAAAACAATTGATAGAGTGGGCAATACTCCCCCTCCCCTCCCCCCCCCAATGAAAAAGAAAAAATAAAATAAAATAAAGTGAACAAGTATAACTGGGTTGAAATCCACCTGAAGCAGGCTGTGTAAGGTTTTACTACCACAAGGGTTGATAGTTTCATGCAGCCTGCTATTACTAAATACAAGAGTACAAGCTTACCAAGAAGACAAACAGAAGAAAATAGTGGTGGATCCAAGATTTAACTATATAACTACCCAATAACTGTTTCTGATATGCTTAGAATAAATATATAACTACATTCATATGAACACCTCTGAGATACATAAATAAAGGCATAAAGTTTTGGAGATGTTAGTGGGTCCTCCTCAAAACATATATCCGCGTAAAGAAGTCAATGCAATCAAATGATTTTTGATCATCTAAAGTATCTAACTTTTCCTTATTTTTTATCATGGGAACAAAATATTAAAAGCTGCCATAAATGGAAATAAATATAGTGATGATCAGGTACTCTACAAATCCTCAAAACTCAATAACACATTAATTTTGAGGATCCGTTTGGTGTTGTCCTTCTGTTGTGTACTCAATGGATTGCAAACAATAATCTATTAATGATGCTACTGAGTTGACTCATGTAATTCAATAATAAATGGGTCCCCTATGATATAGGATAGGATAGCGAGTCATTAAGCATTTTTATTTTTTGGTGTGCTTATTTATATGCGTACCTATGAATCAACAACTTCATTAAAAAGTATTTAATTGCATTTACATAGTTTTGAGAGAGTTGCTAAGTTAATAATGCTTATGGTTGTGAGGTTCTTATATACTTCATAAACCATACCAAGAACTCTGGCCCATGGACTCAAAACCCAACTTACAAAATAAATAAACTGAAGCTAACATTTGACAAGGATTAAAGAATCCACACGTTTTTTACCAAAAAAAAAAAAGGAATCCACACATTAACGCGTCATATCTGAGTCCACATCTTCTGCAAGGAGTGGTGCAGTGAGCATCGGATTGCTGAGAGCATCTGGACATGTGCCCCAAAGGGCTCTAAGCCACCTGATGCTCATTGCACCAATACAGTGGTTGCAAACGATTTTCACATGTCATATCTTCTTTATAAAAAAAAAAAGTGTCATATCTTCTAATATAGAGACAAGATTCAAAAGGGTGAGAGGGTTGGAACATAGATACACATAAATATTACTTCAGTTGATTGCACCAATGAATTGTTTGGTTGTTGATTTGGATTTTAAATAGAACACTAGATTATTAAAAAAATTTCTAGACAGTCTTATTCCAAATTAATTTTATAGAATGAAAGGGTTGTGCAGGGCAATTAAAAGCATCATGTAAATAAATTCAGTGTATCGAAGATGAGGATGTTGAGGTGGATAAATGATAAAAAACTGGGAAAAATAAAATAAAGAATGATCATATTAAAACTGATTTAGAAGTAGCTTCGATATATGATAACCTACAAAAATATTGTTTGAGGGGGCATGGCTATGTTCAATGGATGCCTTTGGATGTTCTTGTAAGGAGGAGTGATTTGATTTACTGAAAGAGTTAACAGGCAAACCTAAAATGACCTTAGGAGAAGTAGTAAGAAGACATGTATAGCTTAGGCCGTGTATTAAGTATAATGTCAAAGCATGGCATTGTATGTAAATGATGAACTTGTATCACACACTAAAATTGCATATTTTGTTGTTCACTTAAATATGTTCCTATTTACAATTTTATTGGTGATACACAACATAACAATTCACAATTCATATGAAATGATAAATGAAGCACTCTGTAGATAATCTTCTTTACATAATAAAAGTAATAGTATTTAAAATGTCGCCAATATTTTTTATCTATATATATATATATATATGAAAGGATAATATATTTATTGAAATCTTGCATGGGAAATTCTCATTCCAGTGCACTTACTCTATTGCACATGCTCATCTAACACACCTGAAACCAGCTCAACTAATAAATGGGCTATTATTGAGTTTGAACTCTTTTAAGTCCGATTACTAAATGGGCTGAGATTAAGCATGGACCACAGACCCAACGGTCCAAGGTGCCCTTTCAATTCCAAACTGTACCCAACTAAACATGCCGGCCAACCCAAGATATTGTCTACCCAAAGTCATCTAAAATCCACCTGATGTCTAGAGTAGGAGATTTTCCTTTTTATTTAATTAAATAATTCGTAATTTTATGTAGTTTATATAAAAATAAAAACATATTTGGGAGCATTCCTAGACTGTTGCTTAGTGTGGTTTAATGATTAATGTAACCATTTCGTAGGTTAATATATGTCAAAGTTAGAGCCTATTATAACTACATGGTTTTAGGTATCTGGTTTAAGTGCTAAAAAAAAAAAAATTGTGTTTTAAGTATTTCCTTTGCTTTTATAGTTTCCATTGCTCTTTTGATAAAGGGTTTTTCTCTATACAAGGGTACAACTTATAGTCAGCAAAGTAGTGAACTAAGAAATGGTAACCTTCCTTTATTAGTTACATGTTCTCTTATTTTTAAAATTTTATTAATACAGAAATATTAAGGGGTTTTTTAAATTCTGAAAGTTATTTAATGAGGTTTTTATATGAAATGACAAAAATAACTCTCATTAGGGGAAAAAAAGTGTGTGATCTTAATTGGAAGAAAAAAAAAATGTAAGATTATAACTTTTTAGTTTGCCACTTCGATTACAAAATGATTTTCCTAAAATAAAATTGAGTTCTTCAAACAATTTTTAAAAATATTACACACCAGGTGATGTCATAACAAGTTGAATTAAAACTCTAAATGATATGGGCATAACATCAAAAGAGTCTTAGAAATTCCCTTGTAACAGATATCCTATCAAAAACCTATAGGCCACTAAGTGCACGGGCCAGAGGTGGGGTGCGTAGGAAATGGTGGTGGGAACCAAGAGGTGCAGTGGCTATATGCACTGCATTGTCTAGTGGGGAGGATTCAAACATGAGACCAAGGTCTTGGGCTTGCTTTGACAAGACAAGCACAAACCAACTGAACAACTCAGTTGTGTAGAAGTATTTTATAGGTCGGTTAGATTTACTCTTGCAATTACAAGAGTCCTGGGCTTAGGTATATACTGAGAGCAAAGAGAACTAGAGATACTCTGAAGTGTTTGAGAAAGTTCGTTACGACCAGAAGAAGTTATCATGAGAGAATAAAAAAATATTTCATGAACATGAGAAACATTGATCAACCAAATTCTGTTCCTCAATATGTACCATGTGGCAGATTATATCGGCCAATTATGTCGATAGGTAGATCCCAAGCTCTCCTGTCTGCATGTCAATTTTCATTCTAAATGAAATTTGTAAGTAAAATAAAGCTTCGAATATCTATGGACAACAAGAAGGTGAATGGACACACATGGACAGCTGAAAAATACAAGAATATATGTATAAGGAGAGTGACCCATTGTCGGCCGTGAGGCCATCGTGGTCCGCCTTGAAACGTTTGAATCATTTCTTTCTGGTCTTTCAAAAAATACTCTAAAGTCACCACCTAGGTTACGGTTTAAGAAATGTATTAGGTATCCCGATCTGCCCGATTAAACTAATCTTTTATACATAGTATTTAATTAAATAATAAAATTTACCAAGCTTATATTCATTAAAACCAAAAAGGGGGGAAAGGTTTGTACACGACCATGCACAAAGACGTTGGATGGGGGATGAGGGTCTATGGTGCATCCCCTTCATACCCATCTGACAGATGTGTGCGCATTATCTTCCACCTAGTTATCTTATGCCTTATAAAATAAAAATAAAAATAAAATTTAACCTACCCTATAGTCTATTCAAAGAGAAAAATTAAGAAATTTTTGAAAAGATCCAGCCATATTACGAAAGAAAGGTTACATATGGTACAAATCAAATCTAACCTAAATAAAGAAGAGTTACAATCTTATCAAAATCCAGCTGCGCTATAAAAGGAATTTAGTAGGCAGTAATCAATATACTCAAAAATAAAAAATAGCCTAAAAAAAGAGAAATTCTATGAAACTGTAATTTATTTGAAATATGTAATATTCCGCAAAAAAAAAAATGAATGAAATTTTATGAAGACTCTTAAAATGATGATTTTTTTTTTTATGAGGATAAAAATGAAAATGCACTAGAACTATTTAGAACCAAGGGGGAGGCAAGTGAAGAGTACATCACATGAGTGATTAATTCTAGCTGTGGTAGCAAACTTATGGGCCACCATTACCCTATCTTCGCATTGTTTCATCAAGTTAAAATTTAGTAAACCTCAGTTTGAATTCTTCAAATTCATTAAAAAACCAAGCATCTCCCTTACATCACTCCTTCGATGATTCCTTGAACCTTCAACTCTTGTGCACTCCTTGCAAAATTAGAGTTAAAGTGAGACACACTAGAATACACCATGGACATATATTGTAACAGCTCATCATATTTTAAAGGTAGATCTCATAAAGTTGCCTTCCGTGATAATGAGGCAAGAGATATTCACATCTAAGCCCTGGGGATTCAAGGGAAGTGAGTCAGGGTCGGTGAGGCAATGGTAAGTTGGGGCGAGGAAGATGGAGGATCCATCTATTAATATTTGGGATGATTTGGAGAGTGGCAAGGGATTTCCCTTCTACTGTACAAGAGTTGCGATTGTTGTGTTTAAAAAAATTTCCATGGAAAGATCTAGAATTTGGGATGTACTTTGAATTTTCATAATATAAGCCAAATGGGATTCGGCTTCTTTGCAACCTCAATTGTTTGTAGATCATGTATTCAACCTTGAGACCAAAGGCTCTAGGTTTAGTAGAGGAAGATTAGGGAATTGGGAGTTGGAGCAGACATGGTGGAGAATGCCACTTTCCATCCACATTAATTCAATAGAAATGGAATAAAAGAAATGATGTTGTTCAAAGTCCAAGACCTTTTTTGGGTTAAAGTTGGAGTCGAGAAGATTGGTGCGAGGAAAATACTTGGATTTTAAAACTCTACATCATAGGGCGGTCGGATTTTGTAATAGTCTTCACCTAAACTGTGATAATTGTCACACCCCGTTCACACTGAACCGGGCTAGTGACCGAGTTAACACCGGTTAACCCAAACCTGCCAGGATCATCAGATACTATATTCCACCACAGCATACACACAACTAATATAAACTCATCAGATCAGCGGAGGACTAAGTTTTACCTGTGAATAATCCCATAATACTTGATACCCGGATAGTGATACAATAATTATATACATTTGGGCCCGAAGGCATGATATTTACACAAAAAGAATAAAATTCAAATATCAAGTACATAAGGAAATCCACCAAAACAATCAGAGTACACAACTCGGCTCGGTTTCAAGGCTGGAGCTCAGCTCGGCATCAAGGGTTGAGCCCAGCTCGGCATCACGTAGTAGAGCTCAGCTCGGCCTCAGAAGTGGAGCTCAGCACGGCCTCAAAACTGTTGTCCCGTAGCACAGCTCTCACACGAGCAGTCAGTGTCGTGCTCTAACTCCTCAGGGGTCCACCAGTCCTCTTCAGGAAACTCGACTGTAAGACCCACCCCATGCTCCTCAGATGTATGACCTGTAAAATCATCTAAAAAGGGGCGTATACGTGGGATGAGCTCACTAGCTCAGTAAGTAGAAAGATGGACCACACAGTAGTCCACACATCACAACACATCATATGCATTACATGCCATGCTATACATTTTAAATCACATCCACCTAAGCAACATTACTAAGTCCTCGGTTTTAGTGCTACTACAACCACAGTGCGCGTATACTCCGGGTACGAGCCGCGAACTCCCTCCCGCGATACGCCCATAGGGCTGTCAGAGAAGGCTCACCGTGAGTACTCAGAAAAGTAAAGACAATGCCGTCCATCGGCTCTCAACAGAAATGTAAATGACTGAAAATAAAGGTGCTGACTCCAGCAATTTAAAAGCAGTACGATTGNCCCCCCCCCCCCTTCTCTTTCGTTTTTCTCCTACCCTACAACAAAGTTTTTTCTTCCCCCTATACCAAAGTTGTAACCATGGAATTAAAAAGTACCCTTCCTTATCCCCACCCTTCAAAGTGCCAAATTTGCATTCTCATTAGTGCCACTGCACTAAAATATGTAGGCATTAATTTAAAAAGTAAGGCACACAGTCCCAATTTGCCCCAAATCATTGAAACTGTACTAAAAAATATAAGCTGATTGTTACCCAATATATATATATATATATATATATTGGGTAACAATGATGCATGGATCCTGTTATCTGGTATCAGAGCCACGGTGGTGGTGGATTCGGTTTACTTGTTTTGCAGACTTCTTTTCATTTGTGTAATCATTTATTTTTAGTTTTTGTTGAGGTATAAGCCTTTGGACTTTTGGGAGGAGTGACAGATGAGAGTGTAAGACCACGTTTGTACCCAAATTAAGTTGGAAATACCCCTTCAAATGACTAGATCTAGGAGGTTACCCCAAGTTTAAGTTTTCTCCAAACATGAGTCGTCTATCCCGCTCCATGTCGATGAGACCGGCAAGTGAGACAAGCACAAGTTCTAATGTGCTCCATTATGATGAACGAATTACAGGCCTAGACAAACGACTTAGAAATTGGGATATGCCAAAGATTTCTCAAAAAGAAGTTACCAAAATGACTGGTAAACATACTTTGAAACCATCAAAACTGTTGAACAAACTATAAATTTCACAAATGAAACACAAGAAATCACTTTTTTTGATCCCAAATCTTTACAAGACCATCTTACAAACAAATTTAAATATGTTCATATTGGCCTTGTCCAGGTGGCCATCAAACCCCTTCACCGTGAAGGCTTTAATTCTTCCATGTTGCTGGCCTTACGTGATCAAAGATTTTTTGAGTTCGATGATTCCCTGCTTGGAGCCATCGAAACCAGTCTTTGTTATGGCCCTGTCTATTTTAATGTTTACCCGGACATCTCCATAGCTCTTACAGACCTAAACATTCTTCATTCCCTAAAAATCAACCTCAAAACCCACGGGTATCGAATGATACATGGATCAATTCCAATTGCAATCATTCACCGTATCAAATATAAACCTATGAAAATTGTCAAACCCAGATCCCTTAAACACTCCCCTAAGGGACAAACCCTTTACCTTGAAACCGACTATACTCAATGACAAATTGTTTACCCCAGACTTATTCAGTAGAAAGACATCACTTTCCCTGAGGAATGAAAATTACAAACTATTACTCAACAACCCCAGATCTCCAACACTAACATCCAGTCTATATCCCAGACTATGGATGGTTTAGTCACCCTTAAATTCAATTGACAAATTCCCCCTACTGTTTATCAAAATTCTCGGAGATCCTATTCAGATGCCTCTACCTCATCTGACTATTGGATTCCACCTCTTAGAATTTCACCCCAAATCTCACTAGATTACATCAAAGCCAAAATATTGTCCATGGTTCTTCTGATGTTTCATCATCTGTTTCTGAACCTATCCGTTCTGAACAACAATATACTGATCAAAACCAACCCCAATCACAACACCTTCTGATGTTGCTCCACCAAAACGAAGCTCTGGAGTCTACATGATTTAGGTTGACCATGAATACCAAATTGACAAACCGTTTCTTAGAAATGATTTCGAATCACCCAAAAATAAATAAAAACATGAATGGTTCTTCAAAACTTTTAATCTTGAACAACAAGCCCAAATTAGAACAGATTTGTATAATTTCATGACAAACCTTCCTTCGACCCCTTTATTCAAACCTTACAATATTCAAAGACAACAACAAAAGTTACTTAACAAATCTTATATTCTCGATCAAATTAATCACCGTCTTACTTCTTTAGAAGCCCCTCAAACACCTATTCAAAGTCAACCAACTACTGAATCTACAGATCGTAGCAGTGTCTGCACCATTAAGGGATATTCTTCAAACTCCTCCTCCGATTTAGGAAATGAGTCTGATATTTTTTCACAAATTAATCAAATTGGTCAAAGTTCCATACAAAACCTAACTTTCCTTGACCTACAAATTGAAGCAAGAGGAAGGACCCCTCAAGCTTCCTACCAAAGTGGTATCATCTATGAATGGAACATAGATGGTCTGTCTGAGCATAATCTCATGAACAAATTACAAGAAATGACTATGGTTAGCAATGCACACCGCATTCAAAATACTGAAGATAGTACAGTTGCTACTTTACTTATTTCCGGCTTTACTGACCAACTCAAAGGTTGGTGGGATTATGTCCTGACCGACGACCAAAAAACAGAAATTTTAACGGCAATTCAAATCTCTCCTGATGGAGAACCCCTTCTTAATCACTTAAGAGAACCTATACAAGATGCTGTAAATACCCTTATTTTCAGCATAGTAAATTACTTCTTAGGAAATCCTTCCCGTCTCAAAGATAGGACTGTCGAGCAGTTATCAAACCTTAGATGCAAAAACTTCATGATTTCAAATGGTACAAAGACACTTTTTTGACCAAAGTCTTTACCAGACCAGATGCTAATCTTCCTTTTTGGAAAGAGAAGTTTCTTACAGGTCTTCCAACCCTTTTTTCTGAAAAAATTAAACAAAGACTTAGAAAAGAAAATGATGGGATCATCCCATACGATCAAATGACTTATGGACAAATAATTAACTTAATTCATGAAGAAGGCTTAGCCCTTTGCACTGATATTAGGTTAAAGGAACAAATTAATAAAGAGAACAAATTTTACAAAAAAGAATTAGGAGGTTTTTGTGAACAATTCAGTTTTGCTCCCCTCAGACCTCCCACAAAACATAAACACAAATCTTCACGCAAATATTACAAAAATCTTTATAAATCTAAAAAATATGTCTCTCGCAAATCCTTTACAACCCTAGAATTTTATCAAAAATCCTCTTCAAAACCAAAATATAATAAATACAAAAAGCCTTTCAAAGCACTTAAAAATCAAAAGGATTTTAAACAAAACCCTGATTCTCAAGGATGCTTTAGATGTGGCAAGCCTGGCCATATTGCAAAATATTGTTGAGTATCCAAAAGAATTAATTCTTTACAAATTTCTGAGCAGGATAAGACTCAAATCCTTGCTCTTTTACAAACTTAACCAAATTCAAGCTTCCGAGCAATCTGGTTCCAGTTCAACTGATAATGAGAATTTTCAAGCTTGTGCTTGTGATTCCTGTATTATTAGTTTAAGCTGTGAAAATTGTGCTCCCAAATATGTCTGGATGCTTAGAGCATCTCACAATTCAAATATTTTTGAATATATTGATAATCTGACGGACCCAGAACATAAGAAGGCCTGTCTTGAACATCTTAAACAAAATATTTCTGCACAAAATACTCCCCAACCTTATAATCTTCAACAGATTATGCAAAAGTTTGAAAAACTTTCAAAACCTTCTATTCCCGACCACTCTAGTCGGATCAAAGTTCTTGAAAATACCACTGCAACCTTGCAGTATGAAATCAAATACATCAAACAACAATTATCCCTCCTTAACCGACAACAAAACCAACAAGTCTCTACTTCAAACATTGAACCATTAACAAATCCTTTTGCAAACCAAGAACCTTCTGAGCCTAGCTCTGAAGTCCCTGGGTTTGTGTCTACCATTACCTACCAAAATTGGTATATTCACATAACCCTTGTGATTAATGCTTCATTCAAATTTTCGGCCAATGCCCTTGTTGATTCAGGAGCCCAGCTCAACTGTATCAATGAAGGTGCTATTCCTACCCAGTTCTATGAAAAGACTACCCAACGGCTTAATACTGCTAATGGGTCTGGGTTAAATGTCCAATACAAACTCTCAAATACCCATGTACGTAACAAAGGCCTCTGCCTTCCCCAAACTTTTATCCTAGCAAAGGATCTTGACCAAACCATAATTATTTGCCAACCTTTCCAAGACAAAATTAAATCTTTCAAAATAACCCAAGATGGTATTACAACAAAATTTCAAGGACAAAAAATTAATTTTCCTTTTCTACAAGCTCAAACAACTGCTAATCCAAGTCTTAACAAAATTAAACAATTAAATTTCCTTAAAGCAGAGCTTTTTCATCAAAGAATCTCTGAACAACTTAAAAATCCCAAAACCATTAATCAAATTAATCAAATCAAGTCCAAATTTGAGCTAAATCTCTGTTCTGATGTTCCTAATGCCTTTTGGCACCGTAAATAGTATATGATTTCTCTTCCTTATACTTCAGAATTTTCAGATCTTCAGATCCCGACCAAAGCTCGTCCAACCCAAATGAATCAAACCCTTATTGAAACATGCAAAGTAGAAATTAATGACCTCTTGGCTAAAAAGCTCATTCGGCCTAGTACTTCCCCTTGAAGTTGTACAACCTTTTATGTTAATAAGGCTGTTGAAATAGAACGAGGAACTCCCAGGTTGGTTGTTAATTACAAACCCTTAAATGATGCCCTTCAGTGGGTTAAATATCCAATCTCAAATAAAAAAGATCTCCTACAAAGGATTTATCAAGTAAAAATCTTTTCAAAATTTGATATGAAATCTGATTTTTGGCAAATCCTGATTCATGAAAAGGACCGATACAAGACTGCCTTCACAACTCCATTTGGCCTCTATGAATGGAATGTTATGCCATTCGGCCTCAAGAACGCTCCTAATGAGTTTCAAAAAATCATGAACAATATCTTTAACTCTCATGGAAAATTTACTATTGTCTATATTGATGACGTTCTGGTTTTTTCTGATTTTGTTGACTAGCACTTCAAACATCTAAGAACATTTTATCAAATCATAAAGACAAATGGTCTTGTCCTCTCAAAATGGAAAATGGAGTTTTTTCTCATCAAAGTCCGTTTTCTCAGACATCTGATCAAAAAGGGTACTTTAACCCCTATCGATCGGGCTATTTCTTTCGGTGAAAAACTCCCTGATCAAATTCTGGATAAAACTCAATTACAAAGATTCTTAGGAAGTTTAAATTACATTCGTGATTTTATTTCGCAAATTAGTAAAATTACCGAACCATTATATCTTTGGCTTAAAAAGAAACCAACTCCCTGGTCTCCAGCCCAAATCATGGCTGTCCAAACTATCAAAAAATTAGTCAAAGAAATCCCCTGTTTATTTATCCCTAACCCTGAGGCTTTTAAGATTGTCAAAACCGACGCCTCAGATATAGGATATGGAGGAATTCTTAAACGAAAACTTCCTAATGATAACAAAGAACAATTAGTTCAATTCACTTCTGGTTTATGGAATTCTGCTCAAAAGAATTACAGTACCATTAAAAAGGAAATTCTTTCCATTGTTCTCTGCATTCAAAAATTTCAAAATGCATTATTAAATAAACAATTTTTAGTTCGTGTTGATTGTCGCGCAGCTAAATTTGTTTTAAAAAATGATGTTTCAAACCTTGCATCCAAACAAATTTTTGCCTGATGGCAAGCTTTACTTTCAATTTTTGAATTTCAAATAGAATATATTAAAGGAGAAACCAATTCTGTCCCTGACTTTCTTACCCATGAATTCCTACAGGGCCAAATTCCACAAATCAATCTTCTCAGGATGGCTCCCCTTAAAGAGTCTACCTCCTCAAATTCCCTTGTAAAAACCAAATCCAGTTATGGCGCCTCTACTGCCCCATCAAACCAAATAGTCACACGAAGCCAGTCCCAGTTGGCATCCTCAAAAAAACCTTATTCCCATGCCATGATTCTATCCTCGGCCGCTGGTCCCCTCCAAACCACAAACAAGGCAAACTCCAGCCTACAAACTACCCAAGCTAAACCTCTCCGAACTACTCAAGGTAAAAAAACCAAAAGCCAATACCATGAGAAACCCTACAAAGAAGATCTCTTCACTATTGAAGAATCCCTTTACAAATATGTTGACTCACCTGTCAAACTAGCTCAAAATGTTTTCTTCCAAGGTTGGCATCATCACTCCCCCTCTGCAGCAAAAAACTAAGAATTCTACGAGTATGTCCTCGTGGACACTGTCTCTGTCAGATTCAAACTTAACTTTGACAAAAATAACCAGTCTTTGATTACCCATACAACGGTAACCATCTGTAAAATTCTCAACCTCCAAGATTAGGGTGGTCATCCCCTTACCACAAGGAATTTCCCAAATACCTTCAACCCTCCTAGTTACACATACTATGATTACCAGGAGGCCTGGTTCAAAGCTTTCTGTTTCCAAAACAGAATCAATCGCCATTCATGGTTCTTCTGTTTTGAATACAGGTTCAATAACCAAACTCCCCTCTGATTTCCTAGGTGGTGGGATCAATATGGTCCTATGGTCGACATCCTTCCACCACAAATACAAAATTCATTTCAAATATTCTACCAAAACTCTACTCCCCATCCTCACCAACCTGACCTTCTTCGATTTTTCCTCCACTGCCGCTTGGTATGGATACTTTTCTGGGAGTATCAAATCTATGACTTCTAGACTCACGACTGGGTAGCCCCAGTCCTTTGTCGAATCTTCAATGTCAAATGGTGGGACAACTGTGATTTATCAAAATGTGAAAAAACGTCACTCATCCAAAGTCTTACGGGTCTCAAACCTGTTCTGACCCTTCCAAGCTTATCCAAATCAAGTATCAAAAGTGAGAAGGAGGCTCTCTTAGCTCATCTGGCTGAGTTGGGTTCTGACTCAGACAACGATGAAGACTCCAGCGATGGTGCCTACAGTCTTAGTTCCATCAAATGTTCTATGCTGGCCCATTGCCACACTCAGCAAATAGCCCAAGATCCCTATGAAGATGATCCTGGTTACGAGCCTACCAGCTCTAAGGCGTCTTCTTCAAGCAAATTCAAAAAAGTAACCTCCCGCAAGCATCGTTGGGCCACAAAATCAAAGTCCTTTTCGACCAAACCTTGATTTGGTCCCTAACGTCTGCTAGGACGGTTTAAAAAACTAGTCGACCAGTGAAGTCGAAAACTCACCTAGTCAAATAACCTCGGACAACCTATTAAGAAAATGAGGTACTATTACTGTCGCAGGTTAAAGGACAGTTAGACCACTACCAGGCTCAGATAAATATGGTATAAATACCCTTGATCAAACTAATATGGAGAACAATGTCCCGACACGTGCAATACCGTGGTGCGATCATAGAAGATTCCAAATCTACGGACAAGATCACCTCCAACTTTCGGTGCCTACAGTGCCTGCAAATAGGATACAAATTTCAAGTACACAATACCAAATGAAATGTAATTTAGTACTGTTCCAAATTAAAGTGGAATAGTCCCAAATGAAACCCAAATGCACTGAAAACCCAAATGTAATTCAAATGTGCTTCCTTGCATTATAAAAGGAGCACTACCCCATTTCCCAAATCACTTGTAAAAATTCTCCCAAACATTAGAATTAAGAGAAAGAGGCCCCCGAGGAAGCACCCTCTGAGTTCTACAAAGACCTTCAAAGCACCGTTGGACCTCTAAGTATTCCGTCGGTCTTCAAACAACTTCAGGATCCAATCGTCCCCTACAAATCCGATCGCCCTCAAAGGTTAGCACCAGCCAACTCCAAAAATCTCTCGTAGAACAACACATCCTTCTTGTCCTCAAACCTTCCAACCCAAACCTATCCGTAGCCTTGTATCAAAGATCTCCAAATACTATATGCAAAGTTTATTTTAGTTTTCAAATTACATCATTATTTTCTGCATCTGCATCTGCGTATAGCTCGCTTCTTGCTCTATCCTCAGATCAAAGCCTATAGTCGTGCCTCTTGATTCTAAGAAATAGAACTGGTTAAGCAGTTTTTAATTTTTTGCAATTCCATATCCTTATATTTTAAGTTTTTTCCTTTTATTTATTTATCTTAATTCAACACGATTTAGTTCTAAGTATGGTATCGCACTTATCTTAGTGTTTATCTCCTTGCTGGATCGGAGTACGGTATTGCACCGATCTCGTTCTTCTTATCATACAGAACCAGGAGATCCATATTTTCCTGGATTTTGGTATAGATCAATCCTTTTATCTGGTATATTAAGAGAGAGAGGCTCCCGAGGAAGCACCCTCTGAGTTCTGCAAAGACCTTCAAAGCACCGTCGGACCTCCAAGTATTCTGTCGGTCTTCAAACAACTTCAGGCTCCGATCACCCCCGCTCCGATCGCCTTCAAAGGTTAGCACCAGCCAACTCTAAAGATCTCTCATAGATCATCACATCCTTCTTCTCCTCAAACCTTCCAACCCAAACCTATCCGTAGCCTTGTATCAAAGATCTCCAAATATTATATATATATATATATATATATATATAAAAGCTGATTTTTCTTTTTAATTTTCCAATGTTACTTTTTTTTCTAGAAATGTAACTCTAGTTTTCCCCTCTTTTTCAGCTCACCAAAGTTGCAACCTCAGAAATAGAAATCCTTGAGCTGTATGGTTTAGTTAGAAATTCCGTTTTGTTTTTTATTTTTATAAAAGAAACTCACTTTGTTCAAAATTGTATTCTAGGTGGTTAAATATTTAATCCTTCTACAGGTAGAGAGTCACTCTTTCTTTCTTCTTTTTCTTCTTCATTTTTTTTTTTTTTTAGAGAGAAATATCATTGAAAATAAAAAGAGCATGAAACTACATAGCCACTCCACTGCACTAATGCGGGTCAACAATAACATAAATAAATGCATCAATAGGGGTAAGATTTTTATGTTATATAAAGGATGTGCACGATATTTCACCCATATCTAGGCATAGATGCCACGTATCTTGGCCAAAATAGTTTTCTCATAAATAAATAAATATATAGAATTTATGAGGTATTAGATGATGGACAAAATATAAATAAAATCACAAGTTCAAATCGGCAATGATCTACTTGGAAATACATCACATCAATGTTCCAATTTTTGTTACAATTCAAACCACTCCTTGATTTTACCAAAAAAAAAAACCCCCTCGTTGACAAAAAGTTCCATATATAAATTGTCCCCAACAAACCAATTTTCAATAAATAAATTTTCTCCAACAAACCTTTAAGATTATGAGTTTCAATACTACATTTAATGTGAAGAGATTGTACATTATTTTTTCTTTTTAAATAATGATTTTTTTAATAATAAATGACAAGAACTAAATGAGAAATAATTGCGTGAAATACATTTCCTATCAATCCAAGGCTACAAATTAAATCACAACAATGAGGTTCACCTTCTCCCTTAGGGGAGTGAAAAAATTTATTCTGTACATGCTATCTCCGCTGTTTGTGCGTGTTGTTTCCTCCTTTGTGCATGCCCTATCTTCACTGTTTGTGCGTGTCCCCCCCCCACCCCACCCCTTCCCTTTTTCTCCTCCTTCTGAGGCTTTCTTCATGCCCCTTGGAAGTCTAGCCAACGATGGTGATGACAGGGACAAAGACGAAGACGGAAACGGAGACGAAGACAACCCTTCTGTCTTAATGGAGGAAAGTTTGAACATAAGACGAGGGCTATCTATTGCCCATCTTCATTTCCAGTGTCCGAATTTGCAAATATAGATCTACTATAGATCTACCATGGATTCCAACATGAACCCGAGAGCGCAGTGGCCGGTTTCGATAGACCCAGCTTTTTTCATAGTCACCGTGGTTGCAATTTTTTGGCCTTCATCTGATGACGACACTGCTGTCAACGACGAAGAAGATGTTGCAAATTTCCTGCCTCTCACGATCCATGAGCCGCATCATACCAACAACGTTTTGGCCTTGATCCTTCTTATTGTTGCCTCGACATACTGCCTGACATACCCTCCTCCATCTCCTCCACCTCCTCCACTAAGGTCTCAGTTACCTTCTTCATCATTCCCACCCCCACCATCTCCATCTCCATCTCCATCTTCATCACCACCCCCCTGCAACCACCACTTCCATCAACAACTTCCCCAATCGAACCGAACCTATGTCGTCGTTAATATTTGACCCCAAAACCAAATCGAACCGCATCGAAAACCGGATGAACCCGAAACCAAACCAAAACCGGCTCAAAACCCGACCGACCATCTCCTTTGAAACCGAAACACTCCAAAATTCATAAAAATTGAATAGTTTTGTATACATTTGTATGGAAAATCGAATTCAAACTAGACCAAAAATCAAAACCAACCCGGTTACAAATCGATTTAAGAAATCGAAGTTCAACAATTCATCATTTGGTTTTTTCAGTTGGTGAGCAACGAACTTGGTACAAGCCGTAAACTCAGACGTCCTAAGTTCGACTCTCACTAGGCACACCTTGGGCCACTCACACAGGAGGTGTTTAGTGCTCTTCACTTCTTTTAGTGAAAGTTGAATGGTTCTCATTCAACCTCGGTATGACCTGATCCATGTGGTTGTAGGGTTAGTATGGATCCGTAGGACTAGTCAGGCCGAAGGCTTAGACACTCGTCTTTAGCAAAAAAAAAAAAAAAAAAAAGAGGTGTTGTGAGTGATTTTGCGGCAGACAGTGACCTTCTACAAGTATTAGAAGCGGTTGCCCAAAGATTTTCGATGACAACTCTCCTCATGGGAGAAATGTTTGTCGTTTGCGTTTTTCGATTCAGACTTCATTTGACCATCACTGATGGATGCTTGGTTGCCAATGGCATTAGATCCATTAAAAGAGGTAGTTGGTCATTCGTTGGGCCGTATGCATATTGTGACATTCTGTGTTTGGCATGTGTTGGGCCACATGCATACTGTGATAGTCCGTGTCTGGCATGTGCTGCTCTTAAGCCCATTATGACTCTATCTCTTTCTATCGTGAAAGAGAAATTTGCATTTATTAGTGAAAGTTGTGTTTACAACTGTATGTCTAGGGAAGTTATTGGTTTCGTCCATTCCCTATCTTGGAAGACCCCGTTAATGGCATGTACAATGGATTTGTCATATTTCACTCCTTGGTTTCTTGTTCTATACACTGAAACCTTGTGTAACTCATGTCTTCCATCTGAATGAATAGACGTTTACCAAGAAAAAAAAAATCACAATATGTAGGAAATGAAAAAAAAAACCTACAAAATGCAATACCTTTGTATTCCAATACTTTGACACCATAATTTTTATATGGAAAAAGTTGAGTATGCCATTGATATATCATAAGTAACATCCACTGAGTTTATCTCTCTTGTCCCACTTTTGAAATGACTTTATATCTTCCTTGTATTATCCCATGATATGCCTCCATTGGTGTTGTCCATTAATTTACCATACACCAGTGCTATATTTATACCTTCACTTTTTTATTTTTTAAAAATATTAAATAAAAATGTGCCTTTTTTCTGACTACAAGACATAATTACTTAAATCAACGAAAATGATGTGAGACCTTAAATTGGTTAAAGTTAATTAGGCTCAATCAAAATCAACCAAATTGAAGGAAAAGTCACATGAGATCAAATGTTAGATGCTAATTCCGACTTGTATGTAATATCAGTTTCATAGACTCATCACCATGGTTCTAAGTATTGATATCGGATTGACCGTATCAATTGTATCATATCAATATTAGCTGAGATTAATACTAATACCTGACCGTATTAATATTAGTTTAGAGATATAATAGTTAAAAAGTAAGAGAGTCTAGACCAATTCAATGCGATTCGACTCGTTGATGCCGGTATGATACCGATAACTAAATCCATGCTTATCGGTCTTCAAGCCTGAATCTGACTCGGACACACTACCAAACAATTCAATTCAAATGAGAGGAGAGAGATATAAGAGAGAGATAAACAGAGAAGAGACAAGAAACAAGAGACGAGAGAGACGAGACAGAACAGAAGAGACGAGGAAGGAGCGGATGGATGGGGGAAGATCCATTTGAAGGCGACATCATGTTTACCTGTGGATAATAATTGCTTCCGATGCTTGGAGAAGTTGCAGAGGTGGATTTTTGAATTCTCTCTAATGGCCTCTTGCAGTAGTATGCTTGAAAGCTCACCTCTTGATCAAATATTCTCTTAGGGTTTCATTGTTAGCAGTGATCTTCTGTAAATTGATCTGCTAATTCTGTTTAAGATTTACTAATGATGATTAGGTTTCTTCTTTGGATTTAAGGCCATTTCATGACGAGAAAATTGAAGTTATTATCTTAATTTTTAGGTTAAATTATCTTTCATTACTTTCTGCCTTAAATTTAGAACTTCCAATTCAGCTGGACCCAATTCTCCCTAACCATGTCTTGTCCGTGTCATCCACCGTCTACTTTTATGGGACTTAGGTGGGTTTGCAGGATTCTTAATGGAAGATCTGACTTTTCTTGACTTTTCTTTGCAACTTTTGATTTAAATTCAATTGTATTACGTTTTTGAGGGGCCTTGGTTGGAACTTGTTATGTCGATTGCAATTCTTTCACCGGAATGGTAAGACGATTTATGTTGGGAATCCTCGTTTAATTGCTTTCTGGATTTCATTTCTTAGTTCCGTTTTTTTCTTTTTCCATCTGTTCTCTGGAATTTCCCGCTTACTGAATCTCTCTGCTTCTTGTTTTGGTGGCATACTTTGTAGTTTTTGTTACGCAAACCCTAATGGTATATGTCGCCATTCTCACTTATTATTCTCTTCCCACAGAATCCCTGAACTGAATCCCCCCCCCCCTCTCTTTGAGATGTAGTTTCTTGTCTATATTTGTTGGGTTTCTCAAGAATCTGCCAATGGAGTTATCTGAAAAATTCTTCTCTGGTTACATGCTTTATTTTTTCAATTTATTAGGTCTAACCATCTTTCATTTCCATCTGGATAAATGTTTGTGATTATGTCTATGTAACAGCGGTTAAGAATTGTAGTTATTTGCTGTTTATTATTCATTTTCTTCTTAAGATTTTGTCAATTTTATTGACAGATATATATCTATTCCAATATGAACCAAATCCGTAATCCATAATTCTTTACTCAAATAGTCTACGTTTCATTCCATGTACAGAGTAACTAAGAGGGCTTCTCTGTTGTGGGAGTAAGGAGGATTGAGCTGCTTCTTCCCTCTGTGAAGAGTGAAGACAGATACCTTCGATTGAGCTGAGATGATCATGGTTCCGACATTTGATGCTATAAAGGGTGGTGGAGGCTCTGTCGGGATAGGAGCCACTGGGACTATCAGTTCTTTGATGAACAGGGAATTGGCTTCTGTTAAACGGTCACCACAGTCACCAAAATCTTCTCTAAGAAGATCTCCAACAATCCCAGTTTCGGTTCCTTGTGTTTCTAGGCCTAAAAGGCAACAGAGACCTATAGTGAATGAAGCAACCACTAGTGGCAGCAGCAAGAAGGCACATAGTGTTCCAATGCTTGGATCTGAAGATGTTGTTGATAATAGTCATAACAGAAAGAAAACTGATAAGAAAGGATCTTACATAGTGGAAGTTGTTGATATAAAATGCGGAAGCCAAGAGAAACCATGGTCCAACTCAATCACCCACAAGCTCCGGAAACTTTCTTTCTCAAAGCTTTCTCAGAGCATTAGCTAGAGCTTTAATTTGTTCACGTCGGCCTTCAGGATTGTGTAAGAGAAGCTAGGAACACCATTGGGTCGATTACTATCAGCAACATCCACTAGAGAACAGATGCTGGGTAGAAGCATGCCTCCAGTTGTGCCCCCTTTCTTCTTCTTCTTCTTCTTCTTCTTCTTTGACGCTGTGATCATAAACCCAAACTTGGGTTGGGGGCCATTACTGGTGGATGTGATGTCTGTAATCTGCAACTGAGGTTTCTTCGGGGTTCCATGGCTGGTCAACTCAAGTCTGTTGAAGTAGTCTATCTCTTGTAGGATGAGGGATCCAACGGTGCCTCGTGTACCAACCTCAACTGGAGAGGGTGCAGCCATAGTTGCAGGGGAATTGGCAGCTTTGAGAAGATTCCTTAATACATAAGCTTGAATTGGGTTAGTGGTTTGGGAAGAAGGCATTGTAGGGGAAGAGGAGAAGTGGGTTTGGGTCTGTTTTAGTGAGAAGATTGCTTTGGCCTTCAAGGTTTGGTGGGCAATGTAGCTTGGGCCTCATACATGGTTTTTATACACAAAAGTTATAGTTAAAGCACTTAAAGTGGACAGAATGGAGCGTCGCATTAGTTTGGATGGTGATTGGTGAGTGATACATATCATCATGTTCTTGTGTTTAGTTATTGTAGTTAGTACTTCATATACAAGTATTCAATTTTTTTTTTACTATTGGCAAGAGCATCCTTCATATGTCTGTTGTGCTTCTGAGCGCTTGGCTTACTTATATTGTGATTGTTACGATCTCATATCAGCTTATGGGGTTGATCTCACTTCGGTTTTTATGAAAATTAATGTTGATAGATATGGTCTTGGGTCTCTTCACCTTGTAAGCCGGTTTATGGGGTTGAGTTCTTCGAGGACCCTAACAAAGGGCTCCGCTTAGTGGGTCGCCATGCAACTAAGTGTGAGAACTATGTTACCTGTTTTTTTACCATAAAAGGGTGCTAGTGTAAATTTATTTATTTATTTATTTTTGGTTGACATGGAAAGTGTGAGAACCATGTTAGCTGAAACTGAGAGCGTGAGACTATTGCGGAATCTCCCTTTATTAAGTTTGTTGCTTTATTTCTTCTGTTATAAATTGGGGTCATGAAGAAGTTATGATTGGGGTTGGGTCATGCACATCTTGCTGTGCGAAACGTTATTGCTCTTCCTGGAGCGAGGTGACCAACATAGACGCTATTACAATATTTTCATTGTCCCTACCTTCTCTGGGGGTGTTGGGATCATGGTCTTATGTATGGGTATCAGTATACAGATACAAATCGGTTGTATTGGGTCATCTCTGCGAGTGAAGCAAAGGTTCATTCATCAATAGTAGTAGTAATAGTAGTAGCAACAATTCAAAGGCTCAAAGGGATCTGTTCGAACCAGAACTGAGATTTGACCATTTTGGCCCTGAAAATACCGATATCTTAGTTTTTTTTGGATCATTTTACTCTCCCTTGTACTGATACCCCCAATGCCAATGATACTGCCACTCCAACACTATACCTTGAACTGTGGATGGGATGGTAGTAATTAGTAAGTACTAAGTAGTAAATGTTTACCCAAGCATTGACTGAAGTCAATAAATAAATTGATGTGTCATGCTTGAGAGAAAAAGGGAAAATTACAAGATTACTGAAAAATGATTTCGATTTAGCAAATTATTCATCTAATCTTTCTTTTCAACTAAAATATTATTTTTTATGATAAATAAAACAAAGGAAAATCATGAAAGTACATCCAAAATTAGGTCCATTCAAACGGTACCCTTAGTCGATTTAATTAGACTATTCAAAATAAAAATGAGTAATATAACATCATCCAAAACAGTGACCCTCTGGCCTTGTTCAGCTGCTTACAATGTTTGATATTTCTGCCCCCTATTTCCTTCTCTAATCACCACTTCCACCCCTTGACTGCGGTTGAGGAGACAATTCCATAGGAGATCAGTCCATAGTTAGCAAAAATGAGAATGGCAAAAAAACAGAAACGGACGGTACGAGTTTTAAACAATAAAAATTTTAGAATGATACAGTCAAATAAACGGTAAAAAAAACAAAGAATGGAAAAAAATGATAAACAGACGGTATGGGTTTAAAACGTGTAGATTTCAAACAAACGGGACAAAAAACACAAGCACCAATGTTGATTACCTGGCTTACTCAAGAGTATGAGTGATAACATAAAATGGCCTCAAGAATGACGAAAATCAGCAATAGAATCTTCTGTCGAAATTCAGCGCTTCTTCTCCAACAGAACTTAAAAAATATTTCCTTTTCTTTTCCAACAAGATTGTTTCTTATTCTTCTCCAAAACCCTTATCTTTTCTCTTTTTGACAACTCTACTACACACTCTTCCAAAATCGTCTCTTCGTCTCCTACAATCCGCAAAAGAAAAATTGGGCTTGCCATCTCATGGTAAACTTGATTCCACATGGGGTTGGACCCCACATTGTTCTACTCCAACAAATTCCCCCTCATTGGGTTTACTCAAGATACATCAAAATTGCTTTGTGGATGTCCCCTGAGCATGGAGAAAAATTCTGAAATACCATTACCTTGTCTCTGATTATATCAAATCTTCCATTGATGATAGTTTTAATACTTAATTTTGGCTTGATAATTGGAACCCTAATGGGTTTAATTGTTAAATATGGTGATATAATTAAATATGATATAGGATCAAATAGGTTGACTAAGGTGTTTTCCATTCTTCGAGATGGCATCTAAGACCTTGGTCCTAGTACTTCAAATGCTTTGATTGAGATATGGAACAAATTACCAAGTCTTCGGTTGAGAGGGTAGTGGCAACATGATCCTGTGGATGGCTAATTTCTCTTGTTGCTTTACCTCAACTTCTCCGAGGAATTTGATTCATTCTATTGCTTGAATTGTCCTGTGATACAAAATGGTTGGATTTTCATCTGCTATTTCAAGGCATTCATTCACAATCTGTAGAGGTATGACCAATTGTCTTCCCATGTAAGACTTTCTTATGTATAGAAAAATTTCTCTCTCTAATTGTTGCATGTGTTGGAATTCCTTTGAATCCTTGAGCATTTGTTTTTTGAATGTTCTTTCTCCAAGTCAGGTTGGGGAAGCATTCTTCAAACGCTTTAATTGAGTCCTAGAATTATTCTTCAATTTGAAAGAGAATGAAATAGAATTAAATACTTTTAATGGTAAAACTCTTTGTGATCATCTTGCTAAGTTGGCTTTTAGCATTATATCATAATTGGTGGAAAATGAACAAAAGAAAATAGACTACCAATTCAGTGCTATGGAGCAGATTGAATTTTATTCTTCACAATTACTCTGTTTGCTCAAATACAAATAGAAATCACTTCCTGACATCTTTTTGGATTTACCTCCATTGTCTCCTCCTCTTTAGTTTTGTTGTGTTTTCCTTCCTCTTCATCTACCCCCTTCCCCATTTTTTTAATTGTATTCCTCCCTTCTTTAGCTTGTTTATTCCCTCTCTTAGGGGTTGTGGCTCTTCTCTTTAGGGCTTGGTAGGGCTATCTCCTTAGTCTAGCCAATTTGGCTTTATCTGTTGTATCATTGGGTGGGTTGGCTAAAGGTTTGTAGGCCTTTAGATGAAGGAAGTCTAGGAATCAGATTATTAAAGGATATTAGTATGTCCATGCGGTTGAAGGGCCTGTGACATATTGTTTCAGAGAAGTCCATATGGAGTGCTTTCTTTAAGGCTAAATTTTTTAAGGGTAACCATATTGCTTTGGCCAAATGCAAGCTAGTGGGTTCTAAAACTTGGTGGAGGGCCTTAGAGCTTAAAGAGTTTATATTATTAAAGTCCAAATAGCTGGTTGGCTCTGGTGAGGTGAATTTTTGGCTTGATAACTGGTCGGGTATGGGCTCTCTAATCGACTATGTTGACGGTGTCTTAAATGTGAACATTGAGACTCAGTTAAAAGACGTGCGTAGAGGTGATGGCAGTTGGAATCAAGGTGTGCTGAATGTTATTGAATTCTCGGAGATTAGGGATAATATTCTCAACTCCAACATTATATTGTTGATAAATTGGTTTGGACTCCGGTGAGCGATGGCTCCTTCTCTACTAATTCGACATGGAATGAGATTCGATTGCAGTCTCCTCAAGTTCCTTACTCTAAATGGTTATGGAACAAGTGTGTTCCCCCCAAAGTTAGTTTTCTGTCATGGCAAATCTTAAATGGAAAGATTCCAACCGATGATGCTTTGATGAAAATCGGTATTCCATTGGCGTCTAAATGCTCTTGTTGCAAGGATCCTTGGAGGGAAACGACAACCCACACTTTACTAGTGGGAACAACTGCTTCTAAGGTTTGGGATTTTTTCAAAAGAACTATGGACATTGATGTTATATCAACTTAGGATCTTGGTACTAGGATCCTTTATTGGCAGTCTTGTGCTGGTGTCAAGGGTATTTGCGAGTACATCATGGGCTTGTTGCCAACATTTATTGTTTGGGAATTATGGTGAGAAAGAAATAGGAGAAGACATGGTGAAGGCTCACATGCATCAGCTACCATCATTGAGAAAATTAAAGATTGTATTCATGATATCACTTGTCCCACTAAATTCTCTAAACCCCTATCTTTGAGAGATGATCTTATTCTGTAGGTATTTAAGTTGAATCCTCCTATTAGTCAAGGTAAGACTCTTGATCCTATTTATTGGTGCCCTCCCTTTTATACTGTTAAACTGAATGTGGATGGTGCTAGTAAGGGAAATCCGGGCATTAGTGGTGGGGGAGGCATTATTAGAAACAACAATGGGAATGTTCTTGCAACATTCTCCAATTTCTATGGGGTGTATTCAAATTCAATAGCTGAGTTGAGAGCCCTTAGAAATGGATTGAGATTGCGTGGGGAATTGGGTCTCTCTGATTTTTATGTTAATTTTGACTCCTCCTTGATTGTGAAGCTAGTTACCCCAAGATCCTATAATTTGTGGAGCTGTTGGTATTGGTTTCAGAAAGTTATCAACCTCTGCAATTCTCTGAGAGCCCACATGTCGTTTTCATTTCGAGAAAGTAATCGAGCAGCGGATTGATTAGCTAATTTTTCTTGTGAGTCTACAATAAATTTGATTTTCTATGGTGATGATCCTCTTCTAGGTGATCTTAGTTGCATCATTCGAGAGGACAAAACTGGTTTACCAATCTTTTGACTGTAATAGTTATTTTATGAGTGTTTTCTTTTGGGCTTCAGAGTGAGAGAGTGGCTTGTCTCTCCTAGGTTGGGGTAAGGTGGGTTATGTTTCTCCATTTTTTTTTAATAAAATTCTAGGGGCTATCCCGGGTCCCAGATAATATTCGGGGTAAAAAAGAAACATTCACAAAAAAAAAAAAAATCCTTTTTATTTTTTAGTTTATTTTACATTTTTTGTTTGAACTGCATCAATTTGGTATCATAAGGAGTTCTGATTTCGTGAGCACATTATCAAGAGTAATGAAAAATATGAAAAATATTGATTATAACTTTACTACAATTATGACATACAACAATAGAGCATAATATGACACCAAGAAAGAAATAAAATCGGATAGACATAAAATAGAGGATAATTTTAATGTCAATTATAATGTATATCAATTTAAGATGTCAGTTCAATTACCATAATACTCTTATTTTAAGATTTCAAACTTAGTTTCAACCTACACTAACAATTCTTTATATAAAGTCATATTACTAAAACATCTTTTATGAAGACAATTGCTAGCACAATTGATTGGTGCCTTGCCGATAGAATGTAGGCTCCTAGGAGGTCACAAGTTCCATCTCTTGTATTCTCCGTGTTTCTTAAGATACTACTTACCCCTACACTCTCTAGTAGTTATAGTTAAAAAGTCTTATGAGACATTTTAAGAAGAAAAATGTTTTAAAAATAAGAGGAAATTACACTCCCCTCCCTTGTATGTTTCACGTATTACACTTAGGCCCCCTCCGAAGTTTGAAATTACAATCACACCTTATGCTGTTAACTTTGTTAGAAGTTGATGTTACATGACCCATTTACCCCCTTCTCCTTTCTTTAAAAAACACTCTCTTGAGAGTGATCGAGGATTTTGGAATTCTTGGAGCCGTTGGAGGGAGAGAGCTGCCTGATTTCGATCTCCGAGAGAGGTGCCTGACTCCAACGCCGATGTTTGATCCCCTTGAATCGATTGAGGTGCCCATATTGTGAAGGTAAGAACACCTCTTTTCCCCCCCTCTTCCACCTCTTTCCCCCCCCTTTTTTCACCCCTTTTGTTCTGAAATTTTTTGGCCTGCGCAACCCCAAATAGAGTATTATGATTGTGAATATGAAAACCTTCTTAGTCTAACCTTAGAAGCATCCAAAACCAAACTAAAGAAGCTTAGTTTTTGGACTGCACTGTCATCCTACATCTATCTTTGGACCTGTCCATGGTTTCTAACTGTGTGGTTGCTTCTTTAAATATTCGGTTAGTTTGGTTTTTAGAGTATGGTTGCTAAAAGTTAATTGAAAGCAGCCAAGTGAGAGTTTGAAGAGAAAAAGATCCTCTTAAAGAAAAGCTCTTGAAAATTAGTGCCATTACCCTGCAAGTCCGTCAAAACACTGCACAACCCCGTTTTGCACAATGATCCATAATTATATTTTTGATTGAAAACACAATTTCAATTCACTGTTAATCCATTTCTAGGGCAACAACTCTGCTTTTTGTGGTAAAAACAATCACATGGGTAGTGGTCAAGTGGTTTTTGCGACAGTTGATATGTGTGGTTTTTGTGACAGTAGATATATGTGTTCAAAAGAGGTTTTCATGTATGAAAATTTTTCTTACAGTTTTTCAAAGATATATTATATACTTTCTTTTTTGTGTGGGATTGTGTCTTGTTATATCTTACTGGGCCTTGTAGCTCATTATATGATGGTGGTAGAGTAGTGTGGAACTGAGAAGAAGATTTCGTTTATTTTCATTTACTGCTAAGTAATATTAACTAAAATTCTTACATTAAGGTGTAACAGCTTCTATACATTAAGTTACTTCTAGATATACCTAATCAATGGCATGTGATTGATTTAAAAAAAAAAAAATGTAAATCTGGTAGTCAAAGAACAATTTAAATTTTGGTTTCTTCATGAATTCAAGGCAATGGTTAGAATATGATTGTTCTATAAACCAAGTTGATTCCATAACATACATGTTAGTTTATCATCCAAGGTGCAAACTTTCTATTGTTTTGGTGTTTGTGTGCCTAGACGACTTATTTGCTTCCAAAGCTGAAGTAGGCAAGATCAGTAATAACTTTCATCGTCTTTTTTCTTTGTTTTTTTAGGATTTCCAAAATTAAATAGGGTTAATTCCTGCTGCAATAAGGAGGTTCCCTCTTACTCAAACTAAATGTCTACCTCAAGTAATTGCAGCACACCCAAAGGTTTGAAGTATAGATCCATAAAATGTGGATGTAATTGGAAAGCTGTGATCAAGATATCAGAGACAGCTAACAACCCAAACAGACTTTTTTATCGTTGTCCAGATTACAATGGATGCAAATACTTCACATGGTGTGAACCTATGAATATTACAACTATCAATCCGTTACCCAATCCCACTATTGATAGGAAAGAGTTGGAAGAGGATGTGAGGCGGTTGTGAGAGGAGGTGAGTGAGCTCAGAGATGTGTTACATAGGTTGTAGCAAGAGATGCAGAGTGTGAAGATAAGGGTGGATGACACAGTGAACTTTGCTGGATCAATGAAAATGTTTGGTAATTTTGTGTTTGTTTTTTTCGTAGGTGTTTTTGTAGCCGTATTTATCGGCCTAAAAATGTAAAAATTGGATATTATTAAGGAACTATGATATGTACTGAATTAGGTTGTGTAATAAAATTTTTGATAGCATTTTGGCATGATTTTCATCACTTAACCTGTAATCCAGAAATATGACCTATAAATATCACCCCACACATCCATAAATATTTTAAACATCCACAAATGTGCCACACATCCATAAACATTCCACCAAAAAGTCAAACACAATTTATATACTCCATAATAACATCAAAACCCAAAAGAATAGTCCAAATACTATCTTAAACATCAAATCCATCAACCAATAAAAAGTTTTCATTAATAGTACAAACATGAAAATTAGATCATCTAATCCAATTAAAGTCTTCATTGCACTCTATCTCTCTGTTTCATTCAACTCCCATCAGCAGTTGCCTTCTTCCTCTATTCCCCTGCTTTCCTTTTGGCTTCCTTAGCTTGCAATTGTGCATTAACCTTGGCTTGCATGCTCAACTCAATGGCCATTGTAGAAGCTTGTGATCTAGTCGTTATTTGAGAATTGCTTGTATCGGGTTGACTTTCAGTCTGCTCAGTTCTCTACATAAAAATGAGTAACTATTAGTCAACTGCAACAAATGGATAAGATCACTAAAATTTTAGAATATTTAAAACTTGAAAATTAAAAACCTAGGATGATTTTGTTTTCTGTTTCACTGGAGGTCCTGTACATCTTCTCTTGTTGTGACCTTCCTGGTTGCATCTGCTATATTTGGTAACTCTTGATCTTTTTTTCCTCTAGCCAGGTAGGACTTCATCAATTTCCTTCTTCCTAAGAGTATGTGGTCTTCCAAAAAGTCTTTTGATTGGTGGAGGTTGTACAATACCAATTTTGTGTTCTTCACTTATCTCATGAAGTCCAGTAATGGATGGACAATACCTTTATAAGCTGCCAAATATGTTTTTATGCTATAGTACTTACAGCAGCAACTCTCCAAGCTTTCTCTTTTACTAACAATGCATACTGCTGCATACTTACAGGGTAAGTCAGAACCTTCCTATTCTCTACAACAACAAGTTTGTTTTTTCAAATCGACCACATGCCTTCCTTCAGTATGTGTGACCTCAAACTCATATACCCCAGCAGCTTGGACCATACATCCTCTTGATTGTGTTTGGATCAAATCCAACAATTTCTTTATTCTTGGTGTGACAATCTCAGTGTATGTGCAACCCTCCTGATATCTCTTATGCATTATCTCCATTAACAACTTTCATATCTCATCAACTACGAGTAGGCAGGCTTGCTCCTAAAAGGTACAATTCACTGATTGAAGCATTCAACCATGTTGTTGGTGACATGGTCGCTTTTGCACCAAAAGTCAAATGCATGTCTAGACCACATCTCAGCTTTAACATTGTTCAACCAATCATATGCATCCTTGTTAATTGATTTTATATCTGACATTGCCTTTTTAAACAAGAATGCAGTGAAAGCCATAGTCGCTGACCAAAAATACTTTCTAAGTAGCACACCTGGAAACTTGCTTCTGAAATTTTGGTACATATGTCTACTGTAGCATCTATGGTGACAACCTGAAAATATTTCATCAATGACTTGGTACAGTCCCTACACATTAGCAAATTAAAAAGACTAAGTACACAAACTAGGTGTGTGTCCTATAGTTAACTCTATATATGCATATAGAGTAGAAGATAACCCACCTTTTGTCTGTCCAACATAAATGTAATGGGAAATTTCTCCTCCGCAATGTGAAGATAACTATATAACTGTGACAAAAAGAAAATCCAACTTTCCTTGCATTCAACATCCTCAATGCCATATGCCACAGGGAACAACCCTTTGTTGCCATCAATAGAGATTGCAGCCAGTAGTACCCCTCCACACATCCCTTTCAGATGGCAACCATCAAGACCTATGAATGGTCTACAACCTTTCACAAAACCATCAATGCATGCCTTGAAACTAATGAACAACTTTTAAAGACAGGAGGGTCTGTCATTATGACTCTCTGATGGAATTGTAGCTTGAAAGACTTCCAAGGTTTCTTTGTAGCACAATTTCTCCATAATTAGGTAGCTTTGCGAATGACTTATAATGGCTACCTTCATTGAAGTTAGTTACATACTTCTTAGCCCTATACATTGTCGTATAATGGATCTCAACTTAGAATTTTTCCTTGAAATATGAACGGATTGCATCTGGATCCATATCTGGGTTTGCCTTTAATCCTGAAGTAAGGTGTCGGGCAATCAAAGTAGAAGTAATATCCTTGTTTTGTTTGTTCCTCGCATAAGAATGTTCATTGCATATAGACTTGATCTAATATGTTACTCCTTTGTCTACTGCAGGTGAAGCATGGATCCTCTATATACACCCCTGTGCTGCACACAAAGCAGTCACTCTTGACTTCTCATTCTTAGTTTTCAGTAGTTCAAAACCTTCTTAAATAGCATAGTCTTTAAGAACAGCCCTGAAATGAGTCACATCATCAAACAACATCCCTTTCTCTAGTCTTACCACTTGCCCATGTGAAGCATTCCCATTCTTAAAGAATGGTGTAGAGTAATCATCATCACAATAGTCAGATAATTCATTATTGTTATCTTGGTATGCAACTCCTGTACCATCCATTTCATCATGTTGACCATCAACTTGATCTTCAACCCCATCACTGTACTCTTCTTCATCATTCATATCATTCTCATCTTCGGACACAGAATTCCAATCAGCATCACTTGAACTTGAAACATCGAATAAGACTTCATCGGTACTCTTACTGATTGTCTTACTACCATCATTCACAACATACCCAACATCAAGTTCAGTAACAATACTATGTATGACTTTGCTAGTACTCTTACCAACTGCCTTACTGCCATCATTCACATCATTCACTTCAACAATACTATTAGTTGCATCAATACTAACTGAATCATTCATGTTGCTCCTACTGTTATGTCCACCACTGATTGAAGCCTTATAAGTATCATCACCCCTTCTTATTTGGTGCTTTATCCTATGCCCACCAGATGTTTGAACTTGCTGCACAATACCTCCAAAACTACTTTGACTTTGTAGTACATCATTTCCACTTCCATACTGATCCTGCATCACATCATCACTAAAGTCACATTGACTTTGATGGACACACTTACTAATAGTCTCCCGTTTGACTAGTCCACCAGGGAAACCATTTACCATGTATAGGTTGCTTGAATTGGAATCCCAATGAAGATCGTATACATACAAATTTATGCATTCAACATTCTGATGCAATCCAAACATGTCCAATACACTTGCATCCTCATTCACTTCCATCTGCTGATTGGAAGGAAGTATACACTTCACTTTATGCACTTCACTTTAAATGTGATGGTATGTCCTATTGGTACATGTCTGATAACTGTGTTATAATATTGATCACCATGTCTTGATAACAGTAGTCATCCGGATCAACTAGGGTAGGTGCAGATGTATTCAAGTCGTAATGATAATATATGATAATTCTAATTTCCATTGAATGATGAATGATTTCTAATGAAAAAAAAAAAATACATAAGATGTTACATAAACACAACAACATCAAGGATTTGAATGGAAATTAATCCATACCAAGTCCATACAACCATTCCAAGGATTTGAAACAAACTCCATACAATCATTCCAAGGATTTAAAACAAGAAACAAAGTACATGCAACCATTCCAAAGGATTAAGAAAACAATTGCATTCCTACCAAAACAAAAAAGAAAAAAATTACATTGAAAATTTCTGCCATACCAAGTCCCTACAACCATTACAAGGATTTGAATTTAATACCAAGTCCCTACAACCATTTCAAGGATTTAATACTAAGTCCATACAACAATTTCAAGTAGCTTGTAAATCAAATGAAAGTTGAAAAGGGTAAGAGATGAAGAAAGAAAATGACTAATTTTCACCATCGATTTTCATATCAATCATCACCATTCACCAGTGAAGAATAAAAAACATAGCATAATAAGAGAGAACATTCAATGCCTCTTCTAAACCACCGACCAAGAGCTTTAATCTCTCCCAAATACCTAATTCTCTCAAAGCCCTAAGAATTCGATTGTGTTTGATTAAATCTCCCGAAGCACTAACTCTTGCGATTTATACTAACGTTAGACTTAGAAAGCCGAAATTGGAAATAGAGTAAGGAAGAAAATGACTAATTTTCAACATCGATTTTCATATGAATCATCACCATTCACCATTGAAGAATAAAAAACAGAGCATAATAGAGAATAATAAGAGAGAACATACAGGCACTCACTGCATCCAATTGATCTCAGATTTATGATAAATTGCCACAACCCTAATTCTTCAATGCCTCTTCTGAAAAAACCAACAGAGAGCTTTAATCTCTCCCAAATGCCTAACTCTCTCAAAGCCCTAAGAATTCGATTGTGTTTGATTAAATTTTCCGAAACCCTAACTTTCCCAAATCTGCGATTTATACGAACCTTAGACTTCGATCTTCATCTATTAACAACTCCGATCTTCAATGAGATGTAATGTCTTTGATCGCGAACGATTAGAACCACCATTGATCTCCAAGACTTTGGAGATGTTCACCTTCGATTCCGATTTCAGAAGTTCAGGATGTATGGAGGAATGAAGAAGCCGAATGAAGAAAACATCGTTCTTCTCAAGGAAGAAGACAGTAATGAGTTGGGGGTATTTTGGGGTTTTTGAAAAAATTGTAATACACTTAATGTTTCCTCACTCACGACCAAGGTATGGTTGATAGAATCTAAAACTTACAGGGGAGGGGGGTGTAATATCAAACTTCGTAGGGGAGGATTTTGTAATACTTGAAACAAACAGGGGAGGGGAGTGTAATTTTCTCTAAAAGTAAACTTCATTCATATTATCTGGTCTACATCATATCGTCAAGGAAAGGAAAAAAAAAAAACATTTGTTATCTTATCTGGTCCGCATCATATCGTTAGGGACAAAAGAAATTTAATTACAAGACTGGGTAAAATCTTATTCGGAGCTTCGTAGATTAAACTGCATCAATTTGTTATCAAAGTAAGTTTCGATTATTGAGAAGTTTCAATTCTTGAGCACTACAACGAGAGGTAGAAGATGAGTTGAAGAAGCTTGATCATTACATTTAGAAGATGACCTTTTCAAAGTCGAGACAAATTCTTACCCTTATAACCTATACTGGATTCTTTATTTTGCAATAAAATTTTCTTTTTATTTTCAAGATTATTTTACATTTTTATTTGAGTTGTACCATTACACTTGCAATTTAATGTTTGAGTTTCTCTTATTAGATTTGAAACCTCCTATTTTAAGAAGGGGACAGAGCATGGGCGAGCCCGTATTGACTTGGATTGAATGGTTTTGCTAGTTTTTCCCACTTCTGTTTTTCTTTCTTTATTTATTTATTTTTAAACGTTTACACCCTTGGTTTGTACCATTACATTGATATACAATCGGTTAGGAATCAATATTGGACTCTACCAATACAAAACGGAATGGCCAATTCGATGGATCTGATATTGAATCCTAAAACTATGAGAGAGAGAGAGAGAGAGAGAGAGAGAGAGAGAGAGAGAGAGAGAGAGAGAGAGAGAGAGAG
>NC_056562.1:20347271-20406972 GCF_013358625.1 Macadamia integrifolia
TTGAACTAAAATAATTTAGATTGAAAAATAATTTAATTGGCAACACAAAAACCCTCCTAACCACGGCTCTCCTATCTCAACATGTATAAAGTGGTTGTAATCTTTCCGAAATCATCATTGAAGGATGTAATTGGGCCTTTTGGAAAGAGAAGGAGTTTGAGAAAAAGAATGAGGGTAGAGAAAAATCATTGGAATATAAAATATAGAAGGGTACCAATAATATTTAATTTATAAAAGAATATAAAATAAAACAAAGGGGGAGAGATCTTGCATGGGAGAGTTTGGGAGAGAGAAGGAAATCAACTCTCTCTTTGACTCTAATTATTGGAAAGAGAAGGAGTTTGAGAGAAAGAAGGAGAGTAGAGAAAAATTATTGGAATATAAAAAATATAAAATTATACCAATAATAAATTATTGGAATATAAAAAATAGAAGGAATATAAAAAATAGAAGGAAACAAAGGGGTAAAGTAGTCCAGTGAAAGATTTGCCACTTCGTGCTTTTATATAATAGTATGATATATTTTAAACGTTTACACCCTTGGTTTGTACCATTACATTGATATACAATCGGTTAGGAATCAATATTGGACTCTACCAATACAATACGGAATGGCCAATTCGATGGATCTGATATTGAATCCTAAGACTATAATGAGAGAGAGAGAGAGAGAGAGAGAGAGAGAGAGAGAGAGAGAGAGAGAGAGAGAGATGGATTGGAATCAACCGCTTTCCAAGTTTAAACCATTGCAGTTGAATCGGTGAATCGATTGATGACTAAAAAAGAATCGGCCATTCCAAAATAGCCAGAATCAAGATTGATCACTCTCCAAATCGACCGTTTCAACTAAGGATTTTAATCTCGAAAGTACAAATCAAATCGTCCCACTACCGATTCCTATCTATGTTATATCAAAATTGGCTAAAATAGATCACAACAACCCTATAATTGGCCCCCCTGTTTTTTTTACTAACAACGGGTATTCAGGCCGATTAGTCCTGTGGGCTCATACTGGCCCCACAACCTCATGGATTGGGTCATACTGGGGTTCAATGAGAACCATTTAACTTTCATTGAAAGCAGTGAAGAGCACTAAATACTCCCGTGTGAGTGGCCCAAGGTGTGCCTAATGGGAGTTGAATTTAGGATGTCTGAGTTTACATCTCATACCAAGTTCGTTGCTCACCAACTACGCTATCCCCTTGGGTTCTATAATTGGCCCCAATTACTCTTAAAAAAAATTAAATGTACTCAAGCAAAGTGGGGAACCATTTTCTTCTATTATTCCATATTGTCTTACTCTCTTCTTTCTTTTCTCTTGCTATAGGGTTCAAAAGCTTAAAAAAATGAACAATGATTTTTAAACCACATCAAACGGCTAAGGAACAAGGTAAGATATTGTAGTTACATAATGGGCCACACATAGATCTCTAAATGGAATCTTTATGCCTTTGTAGCATGAACCTTGTGCACTAGGTTGCTCTTTTTACTGAATTGGATCAGAAATTGGCCGATTCAACTCGAAATCAATCGATACTAATCCTGATTTTTGCTGCTTTGGGTCTTGGAAATGGCCTCCAATATTCCAGTCTTCAGCTTGAATGTGGTTGTCATTTCTTATGAATGGATCAGGCGACAAATCAATGTTTTGTTGTCCAGCGTAAGAAATACCCGGAAGTTCTTCAGAGGTATAGGAGGCCAGAAGCTGAATAATGGGGAATGATATACCATAATATAACCTCACCAATAAGTGTAGGACACGTGGCGCTCAACCAAAGGCCAAGGGACCCTTCACAACTCAAGGTACCTATCTACAAGGGTAAACAAGGTATTTTACCCCTTAAGGGGACTAGGGTTTGACTACATCCACCCTATAAAGGGAAAAAGAGATAATCTCTCACTTTCTCTCCACTATTCCAATAATATATTTGTGGTGTTTGAATCTGACTTAGGCATCGGAGTATCTTGGCCGGAGTACCCTTCCGGCCCACTTTTTGTAGGTTTCTCTACGGGAGCCGACCATCAGATTTCTACACCAACAGAGAACAATGGGCATCAGGCCTTCTGTTGTCTAGTAAATTACAAGATGATAGTAGTTCCCAGCTATGGAGTGTTCCCCATGTGATAGTATGATCTTGTGCTTAGGCCTTCTGCTGTCTAGTAATAACAGAGGAAATCATCGATTAAATCATTCCTAGTTAGTTATGCAGATGTTGAAAACAGTAGCTTTCCTCCTACATATATATACTTCTGGCATGCTAATATGTTTGATTTTTAGATTTATTAAACAAGGATTTTGTTGGAACTAACAAGGAATGCCCATCTACTACTACTATATATATATATATATATATATTTCTGTAAAATTAGTCAATTATGTGATTATCTCAATTGGAATGGAAATAATATATCTCTGTGAGAGGATTATAAGTTCTGGTTATTTTTCCAGGAAGAAGAAAGGTCCAACTTCTGTTTCTATATGCAGGCTGAAAAACAATGAATCCAGTAATAAAGGAGGAGGAAGCACCAACAAAGTGTCATAAATTGATCTCTGAGCTTCAAGTTCAAAGGATATAGAGGATTTCCTTGGTCAAGTGGCAATATTCAAGAAGGATTTAACCTTTTTCTTTTTTTTTTTTGGGATAAGTAGAATGGTTTTTAACTTTGATGGTGAAAGAATGTACTTCTCCATATCTTAACAAGAGAGAGAGAGAGAGAGAACATGAACTGAATGGTGCCAGGTGAGAACAAATACTCTTTTTGAATACCTCAATTGAAAATGGGCTTTTAATGGGCCACAACTGAAAGTTCTTTGGACAGATAACGGCCCAATGCCATGGGCTAAACCTCTTTTTTCAGACAAACCAAGTACTCTTTTTGAATACCCCAATTGAAAATGGGCTTTTAATGGGCCACAACTGATCGAGGAAGATTCTTAGATTTTTTTTTTTTTTTTTAAATAAAAAATGATGCTCCATTGTAATGATCATAGTCAAGCGAAGTGGGAGTGCCAACTCGAACCACAATCAATCTACTCGAACGATGATGAAACAAGGGCTTCCTTCCACTAGGCTACCAATAAACTTGTTGGCAAGAAAATTTTTAGATAAGCACTACAAAGAATGGCATATACATAATTTAATGATACCTAAAAATCATTGAGCATCTTCTTGAAGGATGGGGACAATGAGGTGGAACTCTCCTATTTGGTCAAAATAAATACGGAGGAGTACAAGTATGTCATCAGATGGAGCTAGCAGCTTAACCAATGGAAGGCTGAAATGAAAGAGACAGAACGGACCTTTTAAGGAGAGAGAGATAGACGGATTTTGGACATACCATTAACATATATAGCCTGGTGTTTGTTTGATCTTTGTTAATTCATAAATTCAAGCCCACTATGTTTGCAACAATTCCCAAGTCAGAAAATCATTTACACACCACAAATAAGTAATTTAGAATGAATTAATCAAGTACCTTGACCTCCACCGCCAGATCTTAAATTCAAAATCATAAAATGTCCAAATTTTGTAAATGACATTAATTGATAGAAATTTAATAAACTTGAAATTATATGAGGTATTCGACCTCACCTCATTTCACAAGGAAATTGTAATTATTATTATTATTATTATTATTATTATTATTTTTTTTTTTTGTAAAACCATGGAAATAATAACTCATGTTGCAATAGAATATATATACTGAAATATCGGTGCCGCAAAATTCGTCCTTAGGTACATTTTGGACATTTAAGAAATAGTTTTAAAATAGAGAAAGTTTTTCTACACCCACGGTGAGGAGAATCAAGGATCATAAGTCATAACTCTCACCATCCAATATTGTACAAAGTCCGACACTATCTTCAAAGTCCTGCACAACTGCAACAAAAATGAGAAAGCCCTTTACATGGGTGAAGAAAAACTTGGTAAAAAATAATAATAAATTCTCATTACTAGCAATCAGATCCACATTTTACACTAGAAACTAGTTACCTACATATGGCTCCAATGTTATATTGTTATCCTTGAAGTCTCATCCAACCACAATAAAGACAATAACTCTCTTCACGAAGAGAAACTACGTCCACAAAAATAAATAGGGAAAAGATATTCTTCTTGGCAATGCCAAATGTTTCCTCATCTTCTCACATGAGTGATGAGCCAGTGAAATAACCATGTCTCCCCTCCCTTTGGATACGGTGCATGTGTTGTGCATGTGTTCCCCCTGGCCTCCCATGCTGATGCAATGCCATGCAACTTTGCAGGAAACCTTTTTCAATAAATAAATTAAACTCCTATTATCAGCCATCGGGTACGCAGTCCACATTATAAACAGGGTATATGTTAGGACAAGGATTTGTCTAAGTGTTTATGTATGCCCATGGTAATGGGTTTAAAATTTTGTTAAGGGAGAGGTAGGCATGCAGATAGTCTTTATGTTATGAGAATCCAACTTATCTTAATGGGGCCGGGGCGTTCTATATAATATACATAATTTTGCTCTCACTCAATTTATATAAATAAGAAAATAAAAAACTTAGCACTCACCCACACACATTTATACATGAAGAAATTTTTTGTAACAAACATTATTTAGTTTTTTTCTTCACCAAAAAATCTCTTCAACCCTAAGATCTAACTTTGATTGGATTAGGAAATGATATTTTCAACTTTCATTATTAGAGGACGAGAGTTAATGTTAAACTTAAAGTCCATTGATAATATCAATTAAGAGAGAAATATGGGTGAAGGGAAACTTAATCCATTAGTTTATGGCAATGTTAATTTATGCAAGTAATACTTGTAAAGATCCAAATACATGGCTATCATTAAAAAGAAGAAGATGATCTCATCTAAATTGGAAACTTGGGGTGTGGAAAATCCTACTTTTGTCTCGAGCTGGAAGGTATGTTCTTAGCTCTATACCATTTATTGGATGTCGTGTTTCATAATTTAATATAAATTATGTTCTAAACTGGATCCCATAAATGCTAAATTATTTAGAGAGGAGGCAAATAAGAAGTGGAGCCCTGCTGGATAGCATTTTCTATGTAAGCCTAAAGTACTGAGGGGACTCGGTATTGGGCTTCTTTCCTGTCATAATAAGGCTCTCCTTCTCCAATTACCCTGGCCTATTTTGAGTCAACCTTATCTTTTATAAACTAACCATTTAAAAGGAAAACATTTTCCAAATTATGGTTTGTTTCATTCATTTATACTATCAAGGAAGTGCCCATTTTTTGGTACAATGTTGCCTAAGTCCTACCGTTACTACAACTACTGGTTTGTTTTAGAATTAATAATGGTTGTAATATTTTCATACCGTTTGATTCTTGAATCCTTTTTATACATAATTTCAAGATCTTCGATTCTGTAAATAAGTACCTAATGCACTTGATAGAGTGTGGAGCGTTAAAGCCCATCCCACCAGGAGGTATTGGATTTTAACCTCCTAGGTCACACCTTTCTTCCCCTCATAGAATAGAATAGTATAACATATCAAAAAAAAAAAAATCAAATTCTCATCCATCTGACACTGTATATACTCATATTTTAATGATATTATATTTAATTGTTCTTGGAAAGTCAATGTTGTTCAATCTTTATTTTCATATGAAATTGTTGTGGCCATTTGATGTATTCCTCTTAGTCTTCATAAGTTGGAACTATCCATTTAGTAAGACACCGAATTTTAGTATCTGGTGGCTTATTCAAAACCAATTAGGTAACATGGCAAGTAATTCAAGGAAGGTGTGGAATGTTGTTTGGGATTTAAAGATTAATCCAAAATTTTGTTTGTTTTAGTGGAAAGTGCTTGTGGCTAAGGACCTGAATATTTCACTTCGACACCAGCCATGTGTCAATTTTTTATTTTTTATTTTTTTCAATCCTACTGAGTGTCACTGGCCAATGGGCAGCCTACTAGGTGCTAGTAGGACGGAGTGCCACCTAGTCCTACACACATCTGAATTTGAGGCGCTAACTCTTCAAGCTGAAGATGTCACCATTAGGCTAAGCTAGTGTTCATTCATAGCCTAATTTAATCAAATATTCTCCCTAGTACAACTCCATGTATGACCATGCATGTCTAAGATACTCCATCGATTATTGTGCTATCTCATAATTTTCAATTTTTAAAGCTATATTTTGCCACTTGGCATGCTGTGTTTGGACCAACACTTTACATGTAGGAGACCTTGCTATCAATTCACAAAGTTTGGGTCCATCCAATCAACCACATCTTTAATAAGCTATCAACACAACATAAATATCTTACAATTATTGCATTGTCATAATTTTGAATTTTGAAAGCTATATTTTGCCACTTGGCAAGTTGTGTTTCGGCCGATACTTTACATACAAGAGTCCTTGCGATCTACCATTCAATAAAGTTTGAGCCCATCTAATCCATCATGTGGTAGATATTTTGGCCACTTTCATAAACTTATCACATAGCTTGTCCTAAGAGATGGATGAACACACTACGTCCTTATATTGACATTATACACGCGCATATATATATATATATATAGATAGAGAGAGAGAGAGAGAGAGAGAGAGAGAGAGAGAGAGAGAGAGAGAGAGAGAGAGATGAGTTCCGGTGGATGTCAATTCCTATACAAAGAGCCCATATTCTTAAATGCGAATGGTCATGTTTATTGCAATGACATGCTAGCCTTTTCCCGTAAATAATCAAGGGAACAAGAAATACAATTTCCCTCTCATAGAATGTCTTTTTTTTTTTTGGTAGACCTCTCATAGATTGTCTCTTCTCCCCTTTCTCTCCTAATTAAATATGAAGTCCCCCTTTTGTCCCCCTTTTCTCTCTCCATTAAATATATTATATCATTCTCTGCAATTGACTTAGTGTGTAAGATGTCAATATAATCGGCAGCATATAGATCCTCCTCATAAATCTAAGAACCTTTGTGTTTGACGAAAAAATGAAATGCATCTTTGTCAAGGTTGGAAGAAACAATCAAAGTGGATGAATGGCAGCTGAGAAAGCTATATTCAACTCAAATGAGTATGGTTTTCTAATTTCCACTTTGCAATTTTGCATATAACGACCATTTCAATCAAGGAGTGAAAAAAGCAAAGAAAACGTTTTTCCTTTCCTATATCTAGGACCTTCTGTTTTCAGATTCAACAACCACTTAGTAGTTAAGGATCATTGGACCACCAATTAGATATTTCCAATGGCTAATATTGACACTAAGGAGATGGCCCTCACACTGTCAGTGTAGGGTGAATTTTTCACGCCACATTAATTGTAATCTGGGGAACAGTATTTTTTTTTTTTTTTTTTGAGTGGACAAAGTGAGAATCTTTTTCGCTAACATTTTCTTTGTTTTTGGCAATTACTAAAGCAACAAATTGACAGTAGAATTAATACTCTTCCCCCACCGATTAGGTATTCGAAATTGACACCCTTGACCGTCGGACATGGGCATGAGGGACTTTGTTTGCTTTTAGACCATTAGAGGAAACGCTACTTGAAATTAGTAGTGAAACAAAGCTTAGGGTGGATTGGAGAATCCAATTGGAATTTTCGAGTGATTGGAGACCCTACACGAAAAAAAAGTCAACAATTTGCGGTGATCATTAATGCTAAAACAGAAATTTGTCAAGTCATATTCACGGCCATCGTGTGAGCCACCATCACTAGTATGTGGTCGTTTGACAAGCACCCAAACTTGGTGGACACATTCATATTACCACCACCTTCTCATAGTCTAAATTTTAGACTTATTTGGACTTCTTCCTGTGTTGTTTTAGTGACTTCTTAATTGTGTTTAGGAACTTAAACTCTTTTCTCTTTGGTCTGTGGCCGATGGTGAAAATCTCTCACTTGTGCTTTGCCTTTACTCAAATAATGTTCATCTACACCCTAGGTTGTGTACATATGATCTAGTCATAAGTCAATAGTCCTGTCTAGATTTTCCTTTTGTTTCTTGATAAAAATAAAGTAAAAATGAGTTTTATGAAGTAGTCTCATGTTTTTATGCTGATTTTATTACATATTTTTTCTTAAATGTGACTTTTAAATAAGGGATTGTCCAAATGTGATCTTTATAGGTGTATTTAGAACTTGTAATCTTCTTTTGATTACTACTTATTTTATTTAAAAGTTCTTTACGTAAGGTAAAAAATGGCTTTGAAAATAATATACGAGTGATTTATCACCATGTTATTATCAAAAGTTATTATTATCGTCATTTTTAAAAAAAAATTTCGAGTACATATGTAAAATGATATGACTTATCCTATAAAAAATATTTATTAAAAATAGAAAAAAAAATAACATTATAAATTATTTAACATCTTAATGTAGAAACACAACCCTAAAACGATGCATAAGATAATAGAAAAACAAGAACAATCAATGCACACGGATTTCTAAGGTTTGGTAAGATTGTCTACATCCTTGGTGAGATGAGATCCTGTTTCATTATCAATGGAGAATAGGGTTATAAGGTTCATCACTCACACCTCTTTATATTGCTTGCATTATAGAGAAAGAAACACTCGCTATAAATATATAGCGAAAAACCCTAATTCAGAAAATACAAAACTACCTGTCGAGGCACTGCACCAGCACTCTTTGGATTAAACTATAATAAAATACAAGATATCGTACACCAACATAAGTATGTGATGCTTGCTCAAATAACTATGGACCGACCTAAACGATGTCGATACCCGGATCCCTTCAAACAACATTTGATTTTTCTAAAAACTGGGATCACATGAGGCTGCTTGCTTGATAGTAATGTTCATCACCTGCACGTGATGATCAGGTGCCAACATCTGTTCACCCTTACCGCCTCCAAAAATTAATATTTTCCCATGGATTTGGAAAATGGACGTTGCCATAAAAGACTTGTACTACACGACAATACCTTGTCGGCTCCACTTCAAAAGTCCCCATTTTAGCATTTACTAGCATTCAAAGTTTCTAACGCCACTCTTAGTAGAGACCTTCCTCTTCTGGACTTGGTGCTTTCTCTGGTCTTTTAACTTTTCTAATATTACTATCAATCTATCAGTATCAGGTTGCCTCACTTTACTGGTTTTGATGGAATGGGTCATAGTAGATTCTCTGTTTTGTGTTCCATGGAGGGCAGAGGATGGCAGATTCTTATTACCAAATTGAGCATAGCATAATAATGAGCCTAGTAAGGTGGATAAGCTGTAAACGTCTCCTCTTAAATTCCGATTCCGATTCCATTCTCTCTCTCTCTCTCTCTCTCTCTCTCTGTTTCTGAACAGACTTCCTTTGTTGAAACAAGAAAAGCAATTCTAATTCTCTGTTTATTTTCTTACTTTCAGGAAAACAGAGTACTCAAGCTTATTTTCTGAACTGGGCAGTTCTGTGAGCATGAGCTAGAGTTGCCCTTAAGCTTGTGGAGTAGACCCATACACCCATATCAATCTTGACTACTTCCACCGTCACAGTTCATACACCTCAGTTTCGGGGGTGCTATTGATTTATGCTGTTATGTTCTTCTGGGTATCTGTACTCTGAAGCTCTAACCATGGCTTCCGTTGTTCTGACTTCATTCTTAATTTTCATATGCATCACACTTGATTGTTATGTGCACTGTCAAAAGCCCCCAGTAGTGAATGTCGGTGTGGTGTTTACGTTTGATTCCGTCATCGGTAGAGCTGCGAAAGGCGCCATGGAAGCTGCAGCTGATGATATCAATGCGGAACCGAGCATTCTTAAAGGGGACAAGCTCAATTTATTGATGATGGATGCAAATCGCAGCGTTTTCTTGGGGGCCATTGCAGGTACCTTTTATCTGCTTCTTGCCCACAATTTATAGAGACTTGGTGTAGGGATCTTCCAAAGAAATTTGGTTTCGGATGTGATCTTAGTGAAGTGTAATCTCTAAACTAGTAAGTTTAAAGATGCAATTTTTTGTTCAGTGACTTCTGTCCAGAAATTAGAACCATAGATTTTATCTCTGGTGTTCTAATGTATACAAATTACAGGTTTCAGGAAAGTGTGTGATTTTTAGGTGAAGCGAAAATGAGACACATGACTACAATTGGTTTTCTCTTTTAAGGAAACACATTCAGTAAATCAGTGAAACATAATTGAGATAGAATGTTTCTGTTCCAAGGATGAAATCCAGATATCCCACTTCAGCCCTTCTATAGTCTCTTGCCAATACAATTAGTCAGAATCAGCCAATCTGAATGGGAATTAGCCAAACTGTATCCCGATTCCTGTCGTTCCGGAGCAGCTGATCAACAGTCCACACTGGGTTTTTCATGTAGAATTTGCCAATCCAGAACAGAATCAAATTGGCTTAGTATTTCACATTATTTTAGCAGTCACTGTTTGATTAATTTTCATATTCTCCAAGTCCCCCCACCTTGTAGCAAACTTTGCCTGGACTGATGCTCTTGTATTTGGTTCTTGTATTATCGTCAGACTGAGTAGAGTTTATGTGCATATAGCATATTGAACTGGATTGGCAACTTTGCTTGCAAAGTCCCTAGATTAACACACTAATCCTCAATGTTGAATGACATGAATTTTATAACTACTCAAGATTCTAATCAAGTGATATTCTTTCTAAGAAGTTGCTAATAAACAAAATTGTATCTAATTAGCAGTTTGACCATGCACCATTCAGGTTATTCAGTCCCAGATAAGAACATTGAAGAGTAGACCATGTCGACACTATTGTCATTAGCACTCAATGATGTTTATCTGTATTTGGTTCTGAAGGCAATAACTTCATATTTTCCTGTAGAATTACATGATATTGACTATACCAGAGTTTTACCTGCAGCTTTTCAAGTGATTGAGAAAGAAGTGGTGGCCATTATTGGACCACAATCTTCAGGAACAGCGCATATGATCGCCTCCATTGCTGATGGATTCCAACTGCCTCTTATCTCATTTTCTGTCACAGACCCAACTCTATCTGCCTCTCAATTTCCCTTCTTTATCCGAAGCACACAAAATGATTATAGCCAAATGGCAGCCATGGCTGATTTGATTGGCTATTACGGGTGGAAAAGGATTATTGCTATCTATGTGGATGATGATCATGGAAGGAATGGGATATCTGCTCTAGATGATGCACTTGCAGAGACAATGTCAATGATTTCTTATAAAGTGGCATTTCCACCTGGAGCTAATCTTGGTCAAATCACTGATTTGCTTAATAAATCCAAATTGGTCGGGCCACGCGTTTACGTTGTTCATGTTAGTCCCGACTCCGGTCTCCCAATCTTCACCATAGCCAAACACCTTCAAATGATGACCAGTGATTATGTGTGGTTTGCAACAGATTGGCTTTGTGCTACATTAGATTCAATGTCACATGTGAACCAAACATCACTGCCCCTGCAAGGGGTCGTTGCACTCCGTCCGCATATTCCACAATCCAGGCGGCAGAAGGACTTCGTGTCTCGCTGGAGAGAGTTACATAGAAAAGGTTTAGTGAGTTCTTGGTTGAATGCATATAGCCTTTATGCTTATGATACAGTTTGGGCGGTTGCACATTCTATTGATGCATTCTTGAATGAAGGTAGAAACATTACCTTCTCTTTCAACAAGAAGTTATTTGATCTCAATGCAACAGCACTGCCGCTGCAAAAACTCAAAACTTTTGATGGGGGCAGCTTCCTCCTTGATAAGTTATTGCAGACGAACTTCACAGGTTTAACTGGTGCAGTTCAATTTGATACAGACAGGAATCTCATTGGTGGTGCTTATGAAATTATTAATGTTGATAAAGCAGAACTCCGTAGGATTGGTTACTGGTCTAATTATACAGGTCTTTCGATTGAACCACCGGAGACATTAAAACAGGGGCAGCTTGTCCATTCCCATTTGGATCAGAAGCTCAACAATGTCACCTGGCCTGGTCAGAAGACAGAAAAGCCTCGTGGGTGGGTGATTGCAGACAATGAAAAACCATTGAGAATTGGAGTGCCAAATCGAGTTAGTTTCATTGAATTTGTAAACGAAAATCATAGCAATCATAATATCGAAGGGTACTGTATTGATGTGTTTCATGCAGCTCAGGAACTAATCCCCTATGCAGTTCCTTACAGATTTGTGCCTTTTGGGGATGGTCACTCCAATCCCAGTTACAACGAGCTAGTGAGAAGGGTTGCAGAAAATGTAAGTCCTAGGTGGTTAATTCTATTTGTAGTGCTTAACAGAAAAGAAATCTTCAGTCAGTTAGTCCTTGGTTATCAGGATTGATGTGGTCTATCTGGACAAATGGGCATCACATTTACACAGGTCCTGTAGGGCTATTGCTTAGAATGGTAAAAAGTAAGAGCTGCTAGGGGAAAATGCCAAAGGTTAGGACCGACTATAAACTCACCTTCCCAAGACCCCACATAAGCAAGATCAGCACCAGGTAATGGCCCTATATTTATTTAGACAGGTCCTATCCTAGAGATCTCTTATGCCAAAATTAGTCCAATGGCATGTCTCTAAAATATTTGAATAATTGAAAAAAAGGCCTATGATTGGTGTTCAGAATAATCTGTTTGGCTTAATTTTGGCCTAGGAGATTTCTATGCACCCATCATCACAATCCCACGACATTTTCTTCTGTTTAACTCTCTATGTGGTCCACTTTGCATATCTTTAGCTTACTTAGTCTAATCTCATGGCCTTATACTTTATCATTCTTTTATTAGGTTTTTGATGGGGCAGTTGGGGACATTACTATCGTCACAAACCGGACAAAGATTGCTGATTTTACTCAGCCTTATGCTGTAACAGGTCTTGTAATAGTAGCTCCTCTCAGAAAATCAAGTGCTTGGATATACTTGAGGCCATTTACTGTGGAGATGTGGTGCACTACTGCAGCATTTTTTGTCTTGATTGGAGTGATTATTTGGATACTTGAGCATCGTATCAATAAACACTTCAGGGGCCCAGCTAGACAACACCTCATAACTATGCTCCTGTAACCTTCACATACTAAAACTACTTTATTATTTTCTCATTTTTATCTTTGAAGGTCATGTTATTTTCAGTGTCTCAAATCCCAGCCCTCCACTTCTCTTGCAGGTTTAGCTTCTCAACACCGTTTAAGACAAAACGTAAGGATTGATTTGGCTTCTATATTTTGATCAAATCCTTACATCTGCCAATCCTGTTATCTTCTGTTGCTATTTGTGCTCAATTGATTAGACTCTTCTTGTCATTTACTAATTACAGAAGAAACTATGAGCACACTCGGGCGGATAGTTATGATGATATGGCTTTTCTTGCTGATGGTGATCACGGCAAGTTACAAAGCAAGTTTGACTTCAATTCTTACAATCCAGCGACTGTCATCGCCTATCACAGGAATTGACAGTTTGATTGCAAGCAGATGGCCTATTGGGTATCAAGTTGGTTCATTTGCTGGGAACTATCTGAAAGAAAGTTTTAACATACCTTCTTCAAGGCTGGTTTCTCTTGGCACACCAGAAGAGTATGAAAGGGCACTGCAGCGTGGGCCAAGCAATGGAGGGGTGGCAGCAATTGTGGACGAGCTTCCATATGTAGAGTTGTTTCTATCAAAACATGCAGAGTTTGGTATCATTGGACAAAAGTTTAGCAAGAATGGATGGGGATTCGTAAGTGAAACCAAAAATGCAAATGCATTCTTACATACATGCAAGCATGCATTCAAGGATTTCATGAGTATACATATATGTCGCTTCTCATACATTACAATAATTAAATATATAGTCATTGATTATGTTCCTATTATATATCAGGCTTTCCAGAGAGGCTCTCCTCTTGCCATTGACATGTCTACAGCAATCCTTAAACTTTCCGAAAGTGGTAAACTACAGGAGATCCATGACAAGTGGTTTTGTAAGTCGGGCTGTGCCATACAGGGAAGACACCAATCTGATCCTAACCAACTCGAGCTAAGCAGCTTCTGGGATCTCTATCTTTTCTTTGGTGCTCTTATGGTCACTGCCTTTCTTGTATTTATAATACAGATGGTTTGGCAGTTTGTTCAATACAAGCGGAAACAGAGGGAACTTTCTTCTCATGCTTTTGACCCATTAACTGCTCGCTGTTTTCAGGTCATCTATGATTTCCTTAACTTCATCATTGAGAAGGAAGAAGCAATGAAGAAAATGTTTAAGCAGTCTGATAACCCTGAACCACAGGAAAGTTGATTGATAGTGGAGATACACATTAAGGATTTGAGATTGGAAATTTTGATTCATGCACTTGGAAAAGGCTAGAATTCGGAGGGTTTTCCTTGGGGGACCTCTGGTCAGTGTTGGAGGTTATCATGTATAATTTGGAACCAGAAAGGAAAAAAAATGAGGTACATTAACTAGTAAAAAATTGGATAGCCATATGGAAATGTTCCGTCCATAGATGCTAGGTTCTAATATTCTACTTTATCTTAAGCTTCACGACTAACATCTCATATATATGAAGCATGTAAATATTTATTCTCCAATATGTTATAAAAATGCCAAAGTTTCCAGTTTAGCAATTGGATCAATTCTGTTAGCTGTCTTTCTTACTGTTATTGTATTCTGTTTCTTTTGACTTTTACTTTTCTTTTTTATCCTTGCACGGATCCATGTAGCCGACCCCATTAATTTTGGATAAGGCTTTGTAGTTGTTTTCTGTTGTCTTGTATTAGTTTTCACAGTTCATTAAAATTCACCATGTGGTGTGGCTTTTAATAACAATTATCAAGAACCCAATCAAGATTGTCCAATTTTGAGGGGAGTGCTGAATTTTTTTAGCATTGAGAAGGTAATATTTATTCAGTTGGAGAACCCCTGACCTGAAATTGGGAGGAAGAGTGATTGTAAATTAAACCTCGTGCAATCATCAGTTGGAAACTTTGGCTATAAAAGGGAGAGAAACCTTTGTTTGAAGAAGTGTGATGAGGTATGTAGTCTGAAATAAATCAACACTAACAAACCTACAGAAACAGAATCACAGTGATCCAAAACACAGCAGAAACTTTGACTAAATAGAACTCTAAAAGAATGACCTGATGAAGGTAACATTAAGATATCCTAGAGAGCTTATGGGTATGCTTAAGTGGAAAAACACCAAGGGAACTTAACGGTTGGATGGTGAGAAACTAGCATGGACAGGAAATAGAAAATCAAAAAAAGAAGAAGAAGAAGAAGAAGAAGTGAGAAAAATGGTAAGTCAAGAAAACTAATATGACTCACTCACCAACCATCCGATGAAGTATAGTTATTAAGGCGGTGAGGTGATCAAGGCGTTTGAAGGTCTCTCAGAGCGCTTTGGCAATAGGGCGGGCATAAGGCGTTGCCTTATCGAATAAAGCGGTTATTATTATTATTATTATTATTATTATTATTATTATTATTATTATTTTTACGTAATCATTCTATTTGGCTCAAATGGCATATTAAAAATTATATAATACTACTCATATGCTAAATAAAGATTAAAGGTTCATTTTATATACCAATGCAAGATATCCATTTAAAAAATAATAATAATAATAATAAAGTGAATAAACTAAGTTTATCTTATCAATCATCATCATAATTCATAGCATATAATATACATATATGATAATAAAAATATTTATAAATATAAATAAAAAAAAAGACTTAAAATATACAAGTATTTATTACACTTACCTCTATGATGCCAAAATGAGTGCTTAAGATCATCCACTATATATTTACTCCTATTAAAGAAGTAAGAATTTAGTATAGAAAATTATCTAAAGTAAAAAACCGCCAAATTTAATGGAAGAAAAGTACGAAGTAACATGGGAAGATCTGAAATTCTGAATCATTCCAAAAATCTTCAATGAAGAAAAAACATAAAACAAACTAAAATGCTAGAAATTTAGTAAAATCTCAAATACTTAAAGTATAAATGTAAACCATCAGTCCCATCCAAGGTTCTAATACTACAAAGTTCAAAGTTCAATACAAATCAATAATCAAATTTAAATCTTCTTCTTCCTCCTCCTGTTGTTGGCTTGCAAAATCATTTGGATCTAAACCATGATCGTCCTCAATGTTTTCATCATCACCAATATCCTCTTTACTCATGTTCTCCACCTCCACTTCTTCATCTGAAGAATCCTCAACCCTCCTACCATGCCAAGCATTTCCGTTCTAAACACATTTAAAATTCATTTAAAACATGTTCCCTCTTCTATTTTTTAATGACTTTACTTGTTGAATATAATGTTTTATGTTAAGTTTGTCTCGAATTCTTGACCCGATTCGACATTTTTTGGTGGTGACCTGAATGGAAAATTTTTTGAGATATGTGATGGAAGCAGAGGGGTTGGGCTGATAGGCCCAAGCCCGGAGCCCATCACTGATCTTGTATGAGGGTGCAGGGGCATAGCCCCTGTGGTACGGTTTGATTGGATCAACCGCGATCCGATGGATCGACCCACGACTTGGAGTATATATAATGTACTGTTGCTTGTTAAGAAAGTCATTGTATTTTTGGGTTTTTTTGAGCTAGGGTTTCAGGGCGAGTTTTATCTCCTCTGCTTGGGTGTAATCTCTTTTTTGCATAGTGAAATATCTTCTTCTTCGCCCGAGGACGTAGCACACCACCCTAGTGTGTGAACCTCGTTAAATATCTGTGCCGTGCAGATCTATTATCTCTTTATTTTTCGTGTTTCTTGGTGTTTGATCTAATAGTTTACTTAATTGATCATATCTTTCTCTCTGAACTCTGATTGAACCGATTCTTTTGCCAACTTGAAGCTAAATCAATGGTATATTTATCATTATAACACCTTCAACTCAAATTTAATGCATGTACTAAGAAATTGAACTACAAACTAATGCATTTGCTGAAAAATGTTTCTAAAGTGATAACTCCCAACTCCAACTGGACATGCATCACTCCAAGAGTGTGTCAACTATATTGACAGCAATGAACAATATCATAGACAAGCCACATTACTCAATAAGACTTTGGACATGTGTTTTGTATGAATTTAGAATGGGTCTTAGATGATATTCAATGATATGTCTTAGAACTTATAATGATTCGTGTGATATATATGCATTAATGTTGGATATTATAGTTGTTTTGAACATTAGATGTAGGTATTCATGTAATAATTCTTATATATATATATATATATCCTCTAACGTACCGATACCTATGCCTACACATAGCAAGTGTGAAAAGACCATGTTGCTATGTATGTAGGGGAGGAGAATGCTAACTCTTGGTGCAAGAACACACTAGCAGAAGCGGTCAATGGGAGAACATGTGCAAGCATCTTCAGCACAAGACAATGCAGTCTTTCGGCACCACTTTGTGTAGGTGTAGATTGTTGGGGAGACGATATTCTGTTTAATTTCATCTGTGGACAAATTTCTAAGGTTATATGGGTATTTCTGTAAAACTTCCATATATGGTTTCGTTATATATATATATATATATATTTAGCAAGGTTTATTTCCTTTGTAAGCAATTTGGAAAGGTGTGAAAACGAGTACTCCATTGATAGTGAGGCAGGATCTCATCTCATTGAGGATGTAGGCAATCATGCTGAACTTCGTAAATATGTGTGTATTGCTTCGTGTTTTTTATTACTTTCTACATCATTTTAGGGTTGCGTTTCTACAATAGACACATGCCAGGAAGTGGCGTTCTTTCTTCCATATATATATATATAGTATCTAGCTGCCAGTGGAGGGTAGTCCTCTCTCTCTCTCTCTCTCTCTCTCTCTCTCTCTCCTCTCCTGTAATAAACAGTCATCCATGAATCAAGAAATCGGTGTTGGAATGGTTAAATCGGCCTGATCATATCAATATCGACCAAGAATGATACCAAATTACCGATTCTTGACCAATCCCGTGAATCGTAATGGACCAAGGGGTAAAATAGTAAAAGCAAATTGATTTTTAAATGAAACCAGTAAAAAATCCTTCCGATAGAGGCCAATACAGATTGGTATCAACTGAGAGCAATACTGTACCCAATACCGATTGCTGAATCCTTGCTTTTAGCTCTCTGCTTTTACAAAATTATTCAGTTTTCCCTATTGGTTCGCCCTTCCTGTATTCACTCGGCGGGCTACTCAGAGATCCCTTGCTTTATACATATACAAGATCAATTGGGATCAATAAAAATATGACATCGATATGTATGGGATGCATCGGTCTCGAATCTGCTGAAAATTCTGAAAATATCACCTAAGTAGTCAGAGAGCAGTGACACTAATTGGCCAATATGACCGATCCAAACTGATACCTAAAAATCTGATCCTTACTAAAGTAACTGGAGATGATGTTTTCCACCAGAATCATTGCACATCTAGGTTACCTCTAGATTAGAAAATACGTGGTGACCTTCTCCCATTTTATATATTAAATGTACTTGGATTGGAACCATCTTGTGGTTATTATAGATTATTACCATTTAAATGCAGAAATTAATAAATATTAGTGAAATTTTCTTACAATTAATATAATATATGATATCACCAATGATATGATGACTAATGTTAAAAATGCAAATATCTCACTATATATTACCATGTGTTTGGATTAGAACAATTTATAAGATAAGATTTTTATAGATTATTTTCATTTAAACATATTTATAGATTATTCCTCTGGGGTTCTTGGAAAAGTATCAGTCCTACTCAGGTCAGATTATTAGCATGGAGAAAAGTAAAAAAAATCTTGGAAAAAATACCAACTTAGAGGAAGGTTCGCATTAAAGCAATTATTGATATTCCAGAATGCAAATTCCTTACCAGCTATTGGGGTTTGAGATATTTAAAGGAAGAGTGAAGAAATACCGGACTTGTCGCTTGTTGATAAATCCAAGGCTCGTTTGGTTGAATGGAAAGGGAGAATCCTCTCCTTGGCAGGTGGAGTGGAGCCGGTAAAATCGGCGATGGGTAGTATTCCCATTCACAACTTTGTGGTCTCCCTGTGGCTTGCTAATTCCATTTTCCTAATGGAAAGATGGATTCAGAACTTTATCTAGAGCGAGAAAGCTAAAACCATTTGAGAAATTAGAAGTGGATGGAGTCTCATGAACAGTGGACAGTTGGAAATGGCAATCAAATCAATTTTTGGAGGGATAGCTGGCTGGGAGGGACATGTATTAAAGTGATGGCTGAAAGAAATCTTGGCGTCGCGAGCTCTATACAAGCAAAGGTGTCAGATTTTATAAGGCAAGGTGAATGGTTTTTTCCTCAGGCTGAATCGGTTTTCTTTGAGAATATTTTTTCTCAGGCAAAGAATATTTGAGTATCTGACTGGGAAGATAAATGCCATTGGGGATTAACTTTTTCTGGCATTTTCACTTTGGCTTTGGCTTGGGACAAGGTGAGAAGGGAATCGCCAAAGGTGGCTTGGTAGTCCTTGATTTGGAAGTCTCGTCTTCTGCCAAGGCAACAAATTTTTGGATCGAGAATGGTTAAAAACAGACTTCCAACAGATGATAATGTTAAGAAAAGGGGAATTCTGATGCCTTCCCGATGTGAGCTATGTGGCGCTGCCTAATAGTCGAATTTCCACATTTTTTGTGAGTGCCCTTTTATGAGATACATTTGGCAGAAATATTGTGATTGTTTTGATGTGTCTTGGCCTGGTTTTCTGGACCTTGAAAGTATGATGCTTTGGTGGATGTCCAAAGCCTCAAACATTTCTTATAAAGAAGTCTGGTTGAAGGGTTTTGTGCTTATTCCCTACTTTGTTTGGCTGGAAAGGAATGGCAGGAAATTCGATGGAGTGTCAAGGTCCACTGTGCAATGTTTTGGTTTAGTGAGAAATGACCTTAGTTCTCAATCCCTGGTGCAGTCAGGATCGGCGATGTCTATTTTGGATCTCCTATCCGCAAGAAGGTTGGGCTTTCCAACAGTTCGATGCAGGCCTAGGGAATTTCTTGAGATCTTTTGGTGCCCTCCACATGTTGGCTGGGTGAAACTAAACACTGATGGGTGTTCCATAGGTAATCCAGGTAGATTTGGCGCAGGGGGTGTGTTGAGGAATGAACATGCTAAAGTGGTGGGAAACTTCAGAAGTTTCCTAGGTTTTCAAATGAATTTGGAGGCAGAATTCTTGGCAATCATGATCGGGTTAGAGTTGGCTAAGCAGATGGGCATTCTTAAGTTATGGATCGAGTGTGATTCCGTGTTAGCGGTCATCTTATTTCTCAAGACGAAACCCCCATGGGTAGCTTGCCAAAGATGGAACAGTGTTTCCTCTTTTTTGGGGGTGGTGGAGTGGAAAATAACTCACTATTATCATGAGGCAAATTCTTATCAAAAACTACGACTCGGTTTAAAGTCTCAACTCCGGTTACGGTGTGGCCTTCCTTTGTGAAGATGGATTTAGAATTCGATGCTTCTGGCCGTCCTAGAAATAGGATGAATTAGATGGAATTTGGTACTTTACTTTCTTCTGTGGTTTGAGTTGTAAGTGTCCCTTCTTTCTGTTGATGGCAATGCTGAAGGTGGAATTTGGGCATCTTCTTCTCTCCATGTTTTGAGGGTTGGTTTTCCTTTTCCTTCCCTATTGATTGTACATACTTTTTCCTTTTTTCGTCCTATTACTATACATGAATTTCTAGCAAAAAAAAGTAAACCAAATATACTAATACCTTAAGTAATAAGCATGACAATAGCATTCAACATATTGGACATGAATGAAGGAAGTGAGATTAAAATGGATAATACCCGTATCCAACTATTCTTTTTTTTTTTTGCTAAAGGTTTTCAAAAGTATATTAATAATCATCAAATGTGAATATACAAATGCCCTTCAAGCCTCTATTCCACCTTCGGCATGGCCATCAACAGAAAAAAGACTCAAAGCAAGGAAGAGAAAGTAAATTACATAAATCGAAATCTAGACCTTTGTTGATGGTCCCAATCAAGCTCTTAAGTTATGAAAGATGGAGAAGCATCCTAAATCTTTGAAGTACAAGTAGTAGCACCATGCTTGTTTAGCTTGTCCGCTATAGTATTTATTTCCCGGTAACAATGAGATATTGATGAGCACATTTATGTGTGAAATCTAGGGTAGTAAAACATGCATTTTACATATTTAGAATGGAGCTACCTTGGGTTTTACTGTCTTTTGATGCAAGAAATAACAACCTGAGAATCACATTCTATCCACAAATTCCCGATTTTTTTCAAAGATGTTCGGTGTATTCCATGCAAGAAAGCAGTAAATTCACCCATAAAGTTAGTTCCAATTCCCTCATAGATCGCATAATAACCCATTTGAGAAGATGCACTGCGAAGAATAACCTGTGCCTGAGCTGCCTAGATTCCCTATAGAGCATCCATCTATATTCAGTTTCCAGACACCCTTTGGAGGTGCCTCCCAAGTTAATTCCAAGATGTGATTTGAAGCTGCCCTTGTGGTACTATGAATACCAAGTTTCTTGAAATGAGGAGATCAGCCATTGACTTGATATGCACAGGAACATGGAAGGAGAGATCCTTAATGTCTTTCATAATATAATATCCTACATAGGTTGTTGGCAAACTCTGATTATCAAACCTTCTTCTGTTTCTCTTAGCCCATATGAGGAAAGGAATATTTGTGAGAAGAGGCATCCAGATCTTGCCACAATGAACAACATTCTCTTTCCTTTTCCACAATGAAAATAGATTTTCAATAGTAGGAAAGCCTTCCCAGCGTAGGTAAAAAACAACCTAGACTGAAGACCACAGATTCACAGAATACTCACATTGTAGGAAGAGATGGATGAGAGATTCTTCATGCTTGTGACAAAGGTTACATCTCGAAGCCATAGGAATAGATCTCTTGGAAATCATATCATCAGTTGGCAAGCATCCATGAATAAACCGCCAACTAAAAATAGAGTGTCTCGGATGAAAACCCTTCAGCCAAACCTACCTCCACCATCCCTTAACAGGGTTTTTGTCTCTTAACTTCTCCCAACATGATTTAACTGAAAATTTACCTGATTAAGTTAAAGTCCAAACTCTCCTATCTTCAACCAAAAATGATGGAAGGTTGATAGAAGAAATCTGATCACTATCTCTCTGGAAGTACTCAAAAGAGATTTCTTCAAAATGCTTAGAGATCTTCTCTAGATATTTTTGATAAGGCCTCAATTTCTCATCTCTGGTCTTCCATTTCCCTTGAATTTGGCAGATTACAATGGATGAGTCACCAAACATTCAGATTCTTTTTACCCCAATCGTTAGAGCTATCTCCAGGACGATTGCACATGCTTCATATTTAGCAATATTATTGGTGCATGGAAAATCAAGCCAAAAAGATGAAGGTAAATACAGCTCGTCGGGTGTTGTTAATAACACTCTTGCCCCATAACCTCTTTGATTGGTTACCCCATCAAAATATAATTGCCATGTGTTAACAAAGTTTTCTTCTTCAACACCATAATTTCCTCATCTAGAAAAGCATAATCTAATGATCTTCCATCTTCTGTGGGATGTGCAGACAAGTGATCCGCAATTGCCCTGCCTTTGATAGACTTTTGATTAGCATATGTAATGTCAAATTCCAAGAGTAATAGCAACCACGTTGCCATTCTACCAGTGAGTGCAGGCTTTTCAAATAAATACTTGATAGGATCCATTCTAGAAGTCAAGTGAATGGGATATGCCACCATATAGTGTTGCAACCTTCTTGTTGCCCAAATAAGAGATGTGCAAGTCTTTTCTAATGATGTATACTGAACTTCATACTCCAAGAATTTCTTGCTCAAATAGTAGATAGCCTGTTCTACTCCTTTTGCCTTAACTTTCTGAGCTAACATGGACCCCATAGAGAATTTCCCTAGTAACAGATATAACAGAAGTGGTTTTCCCTTTACTGGTGGCATAAGAACCGGTGGATTTAACAAGTATTCCTTGACTTTGTCGAAGGCTTCTTAACATTGGGAATTCCACTGTGTGGGCTGATCCTTCTTCAACAACTTGAACACCGGCTCACATATAGTGGTCAACTGGGCCATAAAACGGCTGATGTATTGGATGTGACCAAGGAATCCTCGTATTTCCTTCTCACTCCGAGGTGCAAGCATGTTCCTTATTGCTTTAATCTTGATAGGGTCCACTTTTATACCTCTTTCACTTACAAGAAAGCCTAATAACTTTCCTACCTTCGTTCCAAACACACACTTATAAAGGTTCAACCGTAATTGAAATTTCTTGATTCTCTCAAAAAACTTTCTTAGTGCTGAGATATACCCTTGTCTGTCAATAGACTTAACAATCATATCATCGATGTAGACTTCTACTTTCTTGTGAATCATATCATTCAAAATAGAAGTGGCGGCCCTTTGATATGTGGCTCCAACATTCTTTAGACCAAATAGCATTACCTTATAACAATAGGTGTCACAAGGGGTGGTGAAAGCAGTCTTTTACATATCTTCAGGATGCATGTTGATCTGGTTGTATCCTGAAAATCCATCCATGAATGACAATAAAGGATGTCCTACCGTACTATCAATCAATACATCAATATGAGGCAAAAGAAAGTCATCTTTAGGACTGAATTTATTCAAATCTCTGAAATCCACACACATTCTGACTTTTCCATCTTTCTTTGGAACTGAAACAATATTGACCAACCAACGGGGGTATGTTTTGACTTGCAAGAATCCTACATTCTATTGCTTAATTACTTCTTCTCTAATCTTTTCACTGCATTCAAGCCTTATTCTTCTAGCCATTTGTTTGATAGGCTTCGCATCTGGATACGCAGGGAGTTGATGCTGCACTATTTTTTGGTCAATACCAGGCATGTCTTCATAGGACCAAGCGAAAACCTCTGCAAATTCTTTCAACAGACTAGCTATTTGTGAGGTTTCTTCTTCATTGAGGGTTACACCAATTTTAATTTCTTTAGGGCATTGATCGGATCCTAAGTTAATGAGTCGAGTGTCCTCACTCATAGGTTTAGCTCTTTTTTCTTTAGATTGTTTTAACAATTCATGATATTCATCAGTTATTTTGTTAAGATCATCATCAGAAAGAGACAAATCATACTCAAAATCAGAATTTTCATTGATAGTTGGAAAGATTACAGACTCAACATACTGAAAGTGTGGAATTTCATTAATAGAAGGAACTTCAGAAAATGTACAAGTAAAAGGAGACTCGATAACAGAAAGGGAATCTTCAGTGCCACTATGTGGTGATTTTAGAATCGATTACACCCTGAGTTTTTGTGAGCTTGAAGTCATATCCTGCACTGGTCCAGTTGAGCAGTGATTTGCAGGCTGGATGAATCAACAGATATGGCATTACCCCTTCTTCTACTTCTTTAGTGGTAATAACATCTACCTCAAGGGTGTTGCTGACACCACTACTTTCACCTTCTTCATGGAGCTGCAGATGCCCCAGTTTCTCTTGGCAAAAGAGTTCAGATTCAGCTTGCCTACTTTTTATGGTAAAAACAAGTTGATCAATCTCATGATCCATAAATCCAAATTTCCGGAGAGATGCACCTCGCCCTAGGCTACTCAGCCCTCTCTCTAGAAAATCTAACTTCTCAAGCCTTTTATATGAGGCAATCCCCTTGCCATAGTCATAACGTTGAACTCCATCTCGGATGTAACCATTGCAATTGCTTCTAGCACAGTAAGGGCAGATATTCATCTGTCTAGCTCTTCTCTTTCTAGCATATGAAGACGTGGTAATGCCCCTTTTTTAGCCCCTCTAGATACATCTTTCGTAGGAAGGAAGAGATGTGGGCTCATATCTCCACTGGAAGATTAAGACACCAAGTAGCCCTTAATTTATGTTGCCAAACTTCTTTCAGAATAAGGCGAGGCTTGAGAACCTGTGATGATCGAATTGGGGATGCAGGGTCAACTGTAGATTCTTCTTCAGTTGTGGCAATCACATCTATCTCAAAAATATTAGTGATACCATTATCCTCACTCTCCTCCTCAAATGGTAGACGCTTTAGCTCATAGGTGATCCAATCAATCTGATCTTGATAGATGACTTCAAACTTAGAATCTATTTTCTTTGCTTCTTTCTTAGGTTGAAAGTCAAGATCATCATAACCGGGAAAACCTTCTGCTTCCTTCATGAAGTACTTTTCTAAAGTAGGGTAATTTGCAACCTTTTCTTGCAAGAAGATTCCTTTTTTGCCATTACAAGCATCTTTTGGTTCTCAAACCCTCGATAGGCACTTGCTCCAACTGAACCCCTCCTTATATCTTTTAGCATCTTTCGTTCTTCTTTATGAGAAAACCCTAAACCACGCATTCTAACAACATGAGGGAATTCAAATAACCTTATAGGTCCTTGCTGGTATTTCCCCAATCCCATTCTAGGAAAATAATGCATTTGTTTCATCATTCGACCAACAGTGGTATTCCACATGCCCTCATAGGACATTGGAATGTTCTCCTTAATTGGCTCTTCAAAAAAAAAGCACAAACTTTCTCTAGTTCGAAACCACTCAGATGCACCTCCTGTTCTTGAGTTTTTCCAACTTCAATGTTAGCTAATGTGTTGACTAACTGAGGATCTCCAGAAATAGTAGTTAACTTCTCATCATAGATAAATTTTACTTTCTGGTGTAGAGTAGGTGACACTACCCTTGCTTTATGAAGCCACAGATGATCCAGAAGCATGTTGAAGGAGGCTGGGATATCTATCACTTGGAACTCAACATAGAACTCAGTTGGCCCTATTATCACCATTGTTGTGAGAATTCTGACAACATTTCTTCTAGTGTTGTAAGCTTTAATGATCTAAGCCGAGGGTTTGAGGTGGTCAGGATTAAAGCATATACATATGGCAGCCCTCAATGGTAGAACATTCAAATCTGATTCATTATCAATAAGGACCTGAGGTACTATATTCATATTGCATTCCACAGTGATATATAGAGCTTCGGTATGCTTGATACGTTCTGGAGGTAAGTCTATATCAGAGAACATCAATGCTTGAACAGCATAAGTGGCTCCCACAATCTGAGATAATCGCGATGGATCCATCTCTATAGGCACGCACACTTGTGAGGGACTTCAATACAGCTTCCCTATGTGCAGGAGATGCCATTAACAACCCCCAGATGGAAATGTTGGCCTGCACCTTTTTCAACTGGCTCAATACTTGATTCTCAGGTTGAGGCTACCTGCTACACTGCCCTGTCTCTGTGACAGTTGGTTATCCACTATCAACCCCTTAGCTTTGTAGTCTGTCCCACTTCTAGTGGCCATCACTTTCTTGAATCTTTCAGGCCTCTTTTTGATGAGAATATTATAAGGGTATTTACTCTCATCCTCATTGTTTGTATCACCAATCAGGCCTACCATAGGTTCTTTAATCCCTTCTTCATATGCTGATAGTGTGAATGGACTTGGAGGACCCCCCAAAATGTTGATAGCCTGAGCTTTAACTATTTAGATAATGTTATTCAAATGCAGAATAATCCCTTTGACAAATGATTCATCCTCAAAATTAACCCTAAGATTTTCACAAACTTCTTTGACAGTTTCTTGCCGGATTGCAACTTTCTTAACATTTTCTCAGTTAATAACATATCTTCACAAATTTGGTTCAGTAAGCAGAGCACATTGTCATAGGAGGGATTCTCTTCTTCACTTTCCTCAATTCTTTCAATAAAATATTCACTTTCTGATTCTTGATTGTCTTCCCTTTCTTTAACAAAATCTTCCTTTAGATCTTCATTTTTTTATTGTTGACCTTCTTCTTTCTCTTCGTCTTCTTCAATAAGATCTCCTTCTAGATCTTCATTTTTTGATTCTTGATCACTTTCTATATCCTCACCCCTATCTTCTTCTTCCTCTAAATCATCATCAGAAGGAAAAATTGAGCGAATGATATCTGTTGGATCCACACCGTGCACATTTCCCCCAATAGCATTCACTGTCTCACAAATTTCTTTAGTATCACTGTCACTTTCTCCACCTATATGGATTAGGTGATCCTCATCCCTGTCTTCTTCTACTTCTGAATCATTATTAGAAGGGAAAATTGGGAGAATGATATCTATTGGATCCACATTGGGCACATCTTCCCCACTAGCATTCATTGTCTCACAAATTTCTTCAGTATCACTGTCACTCTCTCCACCTATATGGATTAGGTGTATTTCATTTGAAATCATTTCTCCAATAGCCAATGTCGTCATTGCCCTGATCATGTCTGGTGTGACCTCATCTATTGCTGGTACACTGAGAGTTGTAGGGTCAATCTGAGACTCTTCTTCCCTATCTATGAGATTCACCGATCTGGTAGAGGACTGAGTGGGAGTACCTGGATCTATTAACGTATCAGTCCAAGAATTTCCATTCGGCCAATCTGCCTCTGAACACTGATGTTGGATCCCTTCTTCTAACCATTCGTTCATTGGAAAGTATTCTGACTGTGGTGGATAAGGTTAAGGGTTATATGGAATTGATAGGTAGCAAGGTTCTGGGTGAAATGGTGACAAAGACAGGTGAAATGGGGCAATAACAGGTGATGGTAATCCTTTCCGAGTTGGGACACAATAGTCTGGTGTTGGATGGTAAGATGGAGTTGGAGGATGTGATGCCAGGTGATAGGAAGGTGATGGAAGGTATGATATTGGGTGATATGAAGGTGATGGAGGATGAGCTGCTGGGTGATATAAAGGTGATGGAGGATAGGATGCTGGGTGATATAAAGATGATGGAGGATAGGATGCTAGAAAGATGATGGAATGTATGATGCTGAGTGATATGAAGGTGATGGAGGATGTGGGTGATAGGAAGATGATGGAAGGTATGATGCTGGGTGATATGAAGGTGATGGAGGAAGTGATGGTAGGTGATAAGAAGGTGATAAAGGATAGGATGTTGGGTGATATGAAGGTGATGGAGGAAGTGATGGTAGGTGATATGAAGGTGATGAAGGATATGATGTTGGGTGATATGAAGGTGATGGAGGATATGATGCTGGGTGAAATGAAAGTGACCCTATCTGAGGAAGTGTAAGATTGTAGGGTGGAAGACTTTCATCTTCCCAGGAACGAATTTATTTAATTCTCTTCCAATTCTCTTCTTCCAAATGCTTGGCTCTGAGCAAGGCTCAGTAAGTTCGGGCATCAAGACGCCCTCTCTTAGGTACTGGTTAAATCCTACGAGTAGGAACATTCTCATCTGAATCACTTTGTATCATTCCAACCATTCTGTGATTCAAAAGTGGATTGATAGTCACATTTGGCTGGCTTTTCAATTCAAGTTCTATCTGCCCTAATTCAATCAAATCTTGTACTACATGCTTCAAGGTGATACACTGGTTAGTGAGATGACCCTTTTGATTATGGAAAGAATAGTATTCATTATCCTTGTACCAAGGATGTAGAAGATCACTGATTGGACGGGCAGGTGTCATACTTAAAAGATCTTCTTTCTTCAATTTCTCATAATGCATAGATAAGGGCATCCCTAATTCTAAGAATTACCTCCTCTGTACTGAATCTTTTTGAACTGGAAGACTTGGCTTAATGATAACTGGAGCAGGCTTAAGAGTTACTGCATGCACCTTAGGCTATTGGTCGATGCTTGCGGCAGTTACAGTGTTCACCTCTATCTTGCATCCTTTACTATACCTTATATTCTTACTCTGCTCTGAGGAACCTTGTGGATTGTTCTGGTGTTGCGCTTCTCTAAAGATTCAGTTTTCAACCCTTCTCCCTGTTGCTAGCAATGCTGAGAATGTCTCAATGTGCTGACTGTATAACACATCATAATAGGGATTTGCCAAGTTATCTAGGATCATTTCAACTTGTTCTTTTTTAGTAGGTCGAGAGGTCATCATGCCTACCTTTTCTCGAAACCTTAAGAGAAACTCCGTGAAACCCTCACCTAGAGCCTGTCAAACAGTTTCTAACTCTCATCGAGTTATATCCAGTTCAGTGTTATAAGAGTACTACTTGGTGAATGCTTTCATGATTGTTGACCAATTCTGAGTCTGGGAAGGGTCTAACTGAGTTAAACAATGAAGAGTTGGGCCTGAAAGAGTAAGCAAAAATGCTTGCCCCATTTGTTCTTCAGTAAATCTCCATGATTTGGAAATATTAATGAAGAGCTTCAACTATGCCCTCGAGTCACCTTCGCCGTCAAACTTATCAGTGTTCCATTCAAATTTCTCTGAAATTCAAGCTCCGGGAAAAAGGACCATCTCATCAGTTTCTATGGCTTGAGTATCTATGGCCTTCCCCTTTTGCAACAACTTTTCAAGTCTTTCTAATTGTTCCCTCATCTTTCTTTCCCTTTCAGTTTCAGGGGGTTCAGTTGGAAGATCTGGTCGGATTTCTTCTTCATCATCATCAACCACAAGCCTTGGCACGGTACAAGGTGCATTGGACCCTATCTTGGTCCATTCCTGTTCTCCTGGGGTTAAATAGGTTCAGTTTGTTACTGAGGCTCCTGGGCACTGGTAAACTGGTTGAATAAATGATGCAACTCTTCCAATTCTAACTACTTCATGTTCATTCTGCTCTTCTCTTGGGCATCTGGTTAACTCCCACTAGCTGGATCCATACTCGTCGATCGTTCAAATGACAATAAGCTAGGTGAACTTGGTGGAGTGAGTTGAACAATAAGTTCCATTGTGGGTAAGGACTTCTCAGGGCTGACTCGAACCAAACGGTTACCTTGACGAGTCCAAATAGATAGTGGGGTATTTTTTTGACATGGAATCGTGCCTAACCTAAACAAAGAAATTTAATTTTTAGAATTTTTTTAAATTTATTTTAGTGATGCACACACAAAATTACTCCCCCTTAATAATAAGTGTCTAATTGTGGCGCAACCTTTAGTTGATATTCACACATTTTTTTAGGGCCCAATTTAGACACAAATTATGGTGCGGGGAAACAAACAAGTTGGTGCACGCAAGACCAACCTCGCAGCTGATTTCACATAGGTATTTTGTTTCTCCCCGTAACATGGAAATACCTAATTATTCCTGACTCTTAGATTGGTTGTGTGGAACATTATCATTTTGGAACACATTCTAGTTTGGTGAAGCAGGAATCACCCTATAGGCACAGTTGTGTGAACCAAAACCAATATAGTTGCATCTCCCGATTCCCAATTGTCAAAGAACACATCAAGGTTAACATATATAGGAAAAATCTCACCCCATATGAAACAAGCTAGAAGGGTTCTAACTTGAACCGCAAATAATTACTGAGTCAATTTGTAGCGTACCCTAGTTGTTTAATGGTCAAGTTCCTATATAATATAATGCAATGGGTAAGCTTGTAGGATAAAACAAGGCTACCATTGACAGAACCGATATACCTATCGCTGAAAGCGAATCATGAGTACGTGGTTCCTTTGATATACTAGATGCTACTATATCAAGGGGTGTGACTTCGCCGGTGATTGTCCATGACATTACATGGGTTCAGTCAGCTAACCACAGGGGTAGGTGTATCCGTGAGTGAATGTGTTCACAAGTGTAGTGCAGAAAGTGGCCATTAGTTAATCTCAGAATGGCCCGACATGTTCTATCACCCTGAGGGTTTCGAACTATCGACCATCCTCGTTAACCAATTTCACTTCGAGCGCTCTTATGTAGGAAGTGGGCATCATTTGATCTCAAAGTACTTAGTATATTGTGCATTGACCTCCCCGAGGGTGTGGGCACAACAAGGAGTACCCTCGTCAACTGATTTCACTTCGAACACGATGCAAGATGCAGTTAGCAAGCAATATACAGACATGTTTACACACAATAATGATGAGGGGGAAAATTCTAACGTTCATTGTAAGCTTCTGGTATAGAAATTTTGACAGTCTCCAGTGGAGTCGCCACTGTCAGGGAAAATACCTTTTCTCTCTCTCTTGCTTTTTCAGCTCTTTTCCTCCTTCTCATCTCTAGTCTGCCTCGCAGGGGGTGAATGGATTGAATGGTCCCCAAACATGGTCTGACAACAATTGGGGGGATGGGGAAAGCATATTTTTGGAGTCACCATCTACGATTCAAGGCCTAGAACCCTATGGTGGAGCCCAATTTCGATCGATGGATCGAGCTCGAATAGGGGGTTGGATTCCCGTGAAAGGAAGGAACCCCCAAATTTGACTTCATTTTTGGTCTGTTCCAGAGATAGGGGTCCGTGTCAAGTTACGAGTGTGGGAAGGTGTTAGGCACCCACCTCACCGGGAGTTTTCAATCTTTCTACCAGAAGCTTGGATTTCGAATATTCTCCCCTGAGAATTTTAACAACCTAAGCTAGCATGGAAGTCCTATTACGTGAAATAGCGCAAACATATATACATAAACTTTGCATGAAAGAATTGTAGGAAATTATTTAAATATCATAAGAAATATAGATCTATATTAAAAACCACATGAAATAATAAAATCTACATAAAATAGTAGAAAATGCAATTATCCTATTGACATATAGGTACAATGCTCTATGACATGACAATTAGGATCGTTATTTCATGTGAGGAACACATGCGATAACACATAAATGATGAAGCAGGTTATGTTTAATGTACAGATGCTGAAATAAATATATGAATGACAATGATAGATCATTATTTTATGCAATAGGCACATAAGATAATACATACAGAAATGAGGTATGCATTATACATGCAAATGGAATTATGATGTAATATTTACATAATAACAACCGATGAAAATGGTGAAATTTCTGATAATTTTCCTCGACTCAGGAGCAATGATTTAATTTTCTCCTCTCTTTCTTAGAGAAATTAAAATCTTTTGGCACTTAGGTAAAAAAATTGACAAGGTTTCTTTGCCAAGGTATGAGCATAGGTTCTGGTTTTTGGGAATTTAAGCAGGGCTTCCGCACTACATTCATGAGCTAGGAATTGACTGTGGAGATTTGGGCAGTGTTTTCGCACCATATTCCTAGGGTTGGAACCAGCCCTAGAAATTTGGATAGGGCTTCCGCGCCATATTCCTAGGGTTGGAATCAACTCTAAAAATTTAGGCAGGGCTTCCGCGCTATATTCCTAGGTTTGGAATCAACTCTGAAAATTTGGACAGGGCTTCAGCGTCGTATTCCTTGGTTTGGAATCGGTTGTGAAAATTTGGACAGGGCTTCTGCGCCATAATAAATATATCAAAATTAAATACAAATGAACTTAAACAAAAGTTCTGCACTAACCTGATATGGATGACATGGACTTCGTGAATCAATCAACTTCAACAAGCTCAGCTCGGTCGATTCTTTTTCTTTCCTTTCTCTCTCTCTCTCTCTCTCTCTCTCTCTCTCTCTCTCTCTCTCTCTCTCTCTCTCTCTCTCTCTTGCAAAGCCTCTAGAACAATTTTTTTTCTTCAGGGGTTCTTCTCTATTTTTTCTGGGGTTTTACAGTGACCCGGGGTCACTATATATAGAAGGGAGGAGGGGTAGTGGTGTAAAAAAGACTAAAAGAGAGCCAAATCCGTGTAAGCCCCTCTCAAATCCATGTAAAGGCTTACACGGATTTGGTAAGTCCTTACAATCCCTGTAAGGCCTTACACGGATGTGTCAGTCCTTACACAATCCGTGTAAGGTCTTACACGGATCTCCCCTTTGTGTCATCCCGTTGTGTAGTGAAAAAGATACGTATCACCCCGTTACACATTGAAAAAGTACATGGTACCCCGTGAGGCTTTGAAATACCCTGTGGCACCCTCTTACACCTCCAGATACTTCCTTAGACTGGGCAGCTACTCCCTAGCCTGGGCAGCAGTAGCCTTTGATGGAAATCTTATCGCGTAGGTTGGTCAGCAAGATAGGGTTTGGTTTAGGGTGGTTTGGTTTGGTTCAGGTTTAGGTTTAGGTTGGGTTTAGGGTTTGATTTAGGGTTCAATTTAAGTTAGGGGTTTTGGTTTTGGTTTGGGTTTTGGGTTTAGTTTAAAGTTTAATTTAGGTTATGGTTTTGGTTCAAATTTAGGATTTCATTTAGGTTTAATTTTGTTTAAGGGTTTTGGTTCGGGTTTAGGATTTGATTTAGGGTTTAATTTTAGGTTAGGGTTTTGGTTCAGGTTTAGGATTTGGTTTAGGGTTTAATCTAGGTTATGGTTTTGGTTCTGGTTTAGGGTTTAGTTTAGGTTACTTTTTTGTTTTGGGTTTAGGATTTGGTTTAGGGTTTAATTTAGGTTAGGGGTTTTGGTTACGGTTTAGGGTTTGGTTTGTGGTTTAATTTAGGTTAGGGGTTTTGGTTAGGTTTACGGTTTGGTCTGGTTTAGGGTTTGGTCTGGGTTAGGGTTTGGTCTGGTTTAAGGTTTGGTCTGGTTCAGGGAATCCAATGGTTGGTGTTGGAGCCCTCTTTGGTCTATTGTGGCCTTGATACGATGAAGATGCCCCAAGTGTTCTATCAACGGCTCTCCAAGTGAGATCACCCTCAGGATGAACTAATCCATCCTCTGATTCGCCAATCATCCACTCACTACTCCAATTTAGTTCATCAAGCATCAATGGATTATGATTTCCGTTTTGTTCCTTTCTTTCTTAAAACCTTATTTGAAGTCGGCGATTATACTGAATGTAGACAAGATCATTTGAGCAATGATGCTCTAACCTATTCCTCTTCTTGGTATGAATCTAAAAAAAAAAAAATTAGCAATATGAGGTTATCTCTTTAAAAGTTTTAATGCATTCTTCCATAAAACTATACAAACAACAAAAAATATTAAGCAAAGTACTTAGTACTTAGTACTCACAAACTCATATGTGCTCCAATTGTGCTCATAAATAGAAGATGAGCAACAAAGACCAAGTAAGCACAAAGGAACTTTTGCAAGATCAGGAGCAAAACTTTTGTAAGATCAGGAGCAAAACTTCCATGTCTTTCCCACTAAAAGACTATAAATATATGTACATAAAAAAAAAATATAAGTTAAGTAGAAACTCAACATACAAAGTACAAAACAATATAAATTTAAAAACAAAAATACTTACTATGATTCAACTTGACCCTTTGTCTAATCGCCATTTTCTTTGAAAAACGTCCCTTAGCTTGAGTATAAGCTTTGACCTGGACAATGATCTTGTCTTGCAGGGTTTTATCAGGCGCCAACCTAGTAAGAACATCATTGAAGGCATCACTTGCTTTATGAGCAATGGTCATCTCGTTATCTGAATCATCCTTAATAGCTTTAAAGAATTTGTTTGGATTGAGAAAAAATGCAGCAGAATATAGTGGTTGATCCATATGAGTCTCCCAATGCCTATCAATAATCTTTATAATTTTCTTCCATTTCCTTTCATTGTCCCAAAAAAAATTTTTTATGCTCTTCTTTACCAAATCTATTGCAATATATACTTCAGGCAAAGCAGGAAACTCATCACTATCCGCTATCTTCAAGAGTTGAAGAAGAGGCTGTGATGCTCTTATGCAATCCATCACACCACTCCAGATGTAGCAAACACCATCTCATAAACTTTCTTTCCTGCCTCTGTAGATGTAAGCTTAGAACGTGACCATTCATTTTTAACAAATAATTTTTTTAAAGGTTCCATATGCTTGTATAAGCTCTGAAGTGTTAAAAATGAAGAGGAAAATCTAGTCACTCTATACCTCACTATGTTTGCTCCCCCTATTTTTTGCCTCATAGCTTCAAGAAGGCAAGTGTGCCTATAGATGAAGCTAGTTAATTTTTTCCCCTTTGATATGACAGACTTAAATGATAGCAATTTGCTTATGTCCTCCATCATAAGGTCTATGCAATGAGCTGCAAATGGAGTCCAAAACAACCTCTTTCTTTTCTCCATTAATAGTCTACCTGTTGCAACATAGTTGGCAGCATTGTCAGAGACTACTTGAATCACATAATCTTCTCCAATCTCTTCAACCTTACTATCAAGGAGCTTAAATAACATATAAGTGGTTTGTGATTGATTAGACACATCCACAGACTCCAAAAAGAAAGTCCCTTCCGAGCATTTGATAAGGAAATTAATTAGGCATCTTCCTCTCTTGTCTGTCCACCAATCAGAGATGAGCGTGCACCCATATTTCTTCCAGTAAGCTTGATACTTTACCTTTATTTCACCAATTTTATCCTTCTCAAACTTCAATAGAGGTCCCATATAATCATAAAATGAAGGAGGCTGGAAACCTGGTCCATATAATCCAATAGCCTCAACCAATTCCTCAAAACTCCTTAAATTTAAAGCATTAAATGGAACGCTGCTTTCATAAGCCCACCTTGCAAAGTAAGAACAAAGTTTATCTCTTTCTTCTTCTCCTCTTACACAGTTCCCCATTGTTGTATGATATGAACCTTTATCTTGCCTATCTGCAACCACTTCTTCAGGAGTCCTCCTCACATGCTTATCCATGGGACCCCTTACTTTTTGTTTAGATTGTGTCTGAATGACAACATTATTTCTTCTTAAAATTGTCCCAGAGCTAGGGACAGGATGTGAGACCCCCAAGTCAGATATTGTATTCCCTTGTGGCCCCATGGGTGACACTCCATGATCACTGACATCCAAATCATCAAAATTTTCAAGGTTCCTCTTCCTCTTATTCTTCAAGATTGCATCTCTCATCTCTTTAGTAATAGCTTCCGTTGTTTTTACACACTTAGCTACATCTCCATAGCCACCAATTAAGTGTTGCTTCATTCTTTTTATTCCTCCCTTGACATCCTTCCCACAAAGGGTACACTTAATCCAATTTTTGTCTTCTAAGTCAGACCAGTACCCGTATTTCCATCCAGGATCATTTGATTTAGCTATCCTTTTCAGATGGTTGCTTGGATCATTCACTGACTATGCAGTACTAGTACTTTCATCCCCACTGCTACCACCAACAGTTTCCATAGATGTCACTTGTTTCTTTGTCTAATGTCTAATGTTTGCAAGTACAATGATACAATCAATAACAAAAAGAACAAAAAAATTAAAATCAGGGAACAAAAACATGTATTACCAATTACCATAGGTCCATAACAAAAATAAATAAATAAAAATAAAAAATGAAATGCCTAACAGAAAAATTATCAAGAAAAATAGAAGTACGCAAACCTATTTGAAGCATATATAAGACTATAAATGCTGCACAGTCCAATTATTACAATTTGATACTTCCCAGCCCCAGTCACAATCACAGAAATATACCCGAAACAGGTACTGGTTCTGGTCTAATATCAGTACAAGAATATGTAACAACAGTAGGAAAAATAGGTTATTTAAATCCCTATAACTCCCAACAAATCCCAGAAAATACAGCCAATAACCCTGGCCCAAATATAGCAATATTTAAAACAGTAAAAAAAAAAAGTAAGTAAAAATGTTCAAAAAGCGTTCGCGTTGTCCATATAGCGTTGTAAGGCGTCGTCTTATAGCGCCTCATCCCTTAAGGTTGTCGCCTTATGTGCAACCAGTAATGTGTAGTACTGCCTTATGCTCCCAAAACCACCTCAGCGCCTAGGCATCGCCTTACCAGCGCCTTGGCAATGCCTTAATAACTATGCGATGAACACAAAATTTATGTAGAATGGAGTAAGGATGGAGGAGATTAACATAGTTTAATATCAACCCACTCATAGCTAGATTTTTAGAATCTACTAGAAAAGTTTAAACTGTGTTAACAGTAGGCAACAGACATAAACAGTGCTGGAAATAGACTAAAAGAATATAAGAACTCAATGACAGTGTTGGAAATTAAGTAAGAACAAAGAAGAAGGTTAAAAGTCACGCAGGTTTGCCCCCAGTTGGAATTTGGTGTCTAGAATGATTGCTGAAACAGTGTATGACAGAAGAAAACTCAAAACGGAATGGAGAAAAGAAGAAAAGGATATGACCAATAGGTATCACCACCCATGGCCTGCAGTTGGGCATCACCACCCTCCCTCCAAGACTTCACCACCTAGGATGTTACTGAATCACCGCAGTTCACCACTCTCATAGAGCAAGAAAAGCTTCAATCAAAATCATGGGAGCCTTCTTTCCCTTCTCTTTTATTTACAAAAGCCATAAGGCGTCACAAGAAATAGAAACACTTAGCATGGAAAGAGAATAAAAGATCAACAAAATACAACACAAGAAGGCTGGCAATAGGCTCCTTATGGCCTTAAGCAATGACTTGAGTGAATGAAACCAATATGGGCTTAGGTGACTTAACATGTCCCAACACATATGAGCACAAACCAGGCTGAAATGAGAGACTTAAGAAGCTATTGTGGGATTGGTTTTAACATCCACGCCTACATCCAGGTACCCATACACATCAGCAAGCCACTAGGGTCTCAAGCCACTAGAAAGTTAGGACAAGAGAATTAAGAGTCGTTAGTTGGTCTAATAGTGGAGACCATGACCACTTAATTGAGTAGTATAATTGGATTCAAAGACTTCTTCCTTCATAATTTGTAATCTATTTAAAGATGACAAGCAGTTTAACTCCTATTACGTAGCCACGTTAACATAAATAAAACCACTTCCTCATCATCTCATAGAGTCCTACTAGACTCATTACTCCACTATATACGTATACAACCGCCCATTTTCACACCTACATAGCCTCTATGCACATACAACTACTACAAATGTGACAACTTCTTGTAGCTCATTCCAAACATATCTTTATCAACATTATCGACAGCATGAGATGTTGGACACATCTATTATATACACATCATATGGTGGGGATTTTTGGAAAAGAAAATCAAATTTCTTCATTTTTCCTATAACAACTTTATCCCTAAATAAGATAAAAACAACAGCATGTTTTCCTCTATGCAACATTCTAGAACTTTTACATCATTCTGCACCAATGAAATTATTAAGATATGAGTCACAGTTGGGGGTTTGTCCCAACCTGACATAGTTATTTTATTTCCCTTCCAAGTTAGATTAGGTTGTTTACTTTCCTAGTTAGACTAGATCTTTAGTTTCCTGAGTTAGAGTTAGACTAGGGTTACAAGGACTATGGTTCTAATTGCTTGGTTCTATTTATAATAAATAATACAATGGAGGTAGTAAGCCACACACAGTCTGCTGCTCCTCTCCTTGCATTCTCTCTTCCCTCTCAATCTCTTTCTCTCTTTTCTCCTCTCTCAAGTTACTAGTTACAAATCTTGGGCTTGTTACAGAAATATAATACCATGAACTATCAAAGCCTTCCAATTCAAGAGTTAAAGCACTACTTCATCTGAACAAAGCATAATGCCTAAATAAATTGTTACAACACCATTTATGGAATGTGTGAAAGCAGTATTACTTGGGAACAGCCAAACCTGCACAACAATGAGAGAGAAAAAAAAAATATCCAATGTGTGTGCAATTATAGTTACTGCCTAATCCCAATCCACTCAATTGAATATACTTCTGCACCATATTTCAAATACATGATAGCAAGAGAATTGGGTGTGCGATAGGCAGAGGTAGTACAGCCACAATTAGAGAAAATTTACAAGAATTAGTGAGGCAAAACTCCAGTTATAGATAAATTGGTTTAATGGTATTTGGGGAATCAAGGGCTACAAAACTTTACTGAAAAGCCCATGCATTTGATTGCCTTGAAGACCCATAAGTGGCCAGATTCTTACTTCTCAACCTTGACCTCAGGTGAATAAGAGATGGAAAGCTTCCCTAAGGGACCCTTTACTTTCAAATCCTGGCCTTCCAATGTCAATGATACATTGGATGGTACTTCCATATTCTTGATTCCTAGCATTCCATGATCTTTCTGACAGTCCCAACCTGCCTGAGACGAACCCTAACAACATGGGTTCCACTTCTCTCGCCCAAAAATGTAGATGAAGGTATCCATGGTTACAGAGTTCATTTAACTTCATAACAAGCTAAAACACTATCACAAACTCGATTAACAGAACAAAACGTCATATATGAAGCACATTTCACGCTTTCAGGAATCAAAATTCATCGTGCAGTGAAAAAAATGTACCAACCATAAGGGATTAGCTATAAAAAAAATTGCCCACCGTCAAAGAGAGCGAGTCCTGCTTGATTCTCCCAAAAGCACTACCCAGAGTGAGCTTTTACCCCAAACAGGCTTCTGAATATTGGTATCGGATCGGCCGGATCGAACCTGCCCAATCCAAAATCGGGTAATAGGTGTCAATCGGTTGGGCCAGGCTGATCTCGATCGGGCCTAGCCGGGCTTGGGGTCTATGTCCTCGGACCATGACCTATCTATGTAAGGAATGAGTCTGTCTCGGTCGGTGTCGTGTTGGGATCGATCGTGTTTCGAGGCTTTAAGTGGGCTTCTCCTAATCGGGTTATAATTGGGCCTTAAACGGTCTTTATTTTTCTTAGATTTAAGATACTTTAATTCATTTTATTAAATTATCAACAATTTTGAAAAGATATTACACTTAATTACAGTCAATAATTGATAATAAAAAAAATCAATATATACCCTATTCTATCCCAGAAAAATCAAAATACTTTTATAAATGGTCAGACTAAATGTATTGGTCTAAGTTGGGCTTATAAACCGGTCGGGCCAGTCGGGAGGCCCATCGGGCTTACCCTTTCCCCTGTGTACTACCTATTTATAAACAGATCGGGCTTAGGCCCGATGCGTTTATTCATCGGGCCAGTTCAAGTCGGGCCATAAACGTATCGGGCTCGATCGGGCCTTCCAGTGAGGGCTTGGAATTGACACCCCTGTCACTATGGATCCCATTAGATAATAATAATAGTAATAATAATAATAATAATAATAATAACAACAACAACATAGATAAGTTGAGTGTGGCTGAGATGAGGATGTTGAGATAGATGTGTGGCAAAACCCTAAGAGATAAAATAAGAAATGATCAGGTTTTATTGGATTTGGGAGTTGCCCCAATTTAAGATAAGCTCAGAGAATATTGATTACGATGGTTTGGTCATGTCCAAAGAGGAGGCCCTTGGATGCCCTAGTACGGAGGAGTGACCAGATGCAGATGTATGGAGCTAAAAAGGCTAGGGGTAGGCCAAAAATGACCATTGACGAGTTACTTAGAAGAGACATGCAAAAATTAAGTCTTCACCCGAGTATGGCATCTAACAAGGTTGTCCGGAGGGTTAAGATTTGAGTTTCCGATTGTTCATGAGTGGGATGACCCAAAGTCATTATTGTTTCTTTCAAATGCCTACGGATCTATGTAGCCGACGTCATTTAGTTGGGATAAGGCTAAGCTTTGTTGTTGTTGTTGTTATTGTTGTAATAATAATAATAATAATAAAGCCTTTTTTTTTTTTATAAAAGCTGAGATATACTGACCATACCCGAGAACTAAATCCCTCAGTTGACCTTTTTCCTTACCAGTGGTTCTATTTCAGATCAGTCTCAGCTAGTATTAATCCGATTCCAGAGATCCTGAATGAGTTTTAAAACTGTAGGAAGGAGTGAAGGATTTACTAGCTTCAGTATGAGGTCTTGGAATCATAGTGTTATGGAAAGTGTTTTATGTGGGGAGCGTTTGCTCTTACATGCGCACAGGACCAGTGGTAGCACAGACATTAGCAACAGCAGAGGTGGCACTTCCACCTTTCATGAGGGTAGGCTAGTCATTTTGCTACCATCTGTGTCTCGGTGTAGGAGCCAAAGTCCCCCACAGAAGTCCAATGTTACGTTGGATATCCCTAAAGCCCATATTTTTCTCAAAACTTGGATAGGGCTAAGCAAATGATTAGGCCCAATAAAATTCAAAATTTAGATTCATATGGTAGCCCATGAAATGTTGGCTTGTTGGGCTGGCAAGGCTTGTATAATTGCCATGGCTTGGAGTGAACCTTAGACATCCACTTAAACCCTTTAGCATTGTCATTTTTATTTTCATACCTCGTGTGTTAGCATTGTCATTTTTATTTTCATAAATACCCCTCTTCACCGTCGAGGAAGAGACTTTTTTTTGCCATTACATTCTAAGGAACTATTTGAGGAACTTTACTTCCACACACTAGAGAGGATGGGGGTGAGATTGATAAGAAAGAGAAAGAACACATGTGACAAGAATTGATCCTTGAACCATTCACATTCCGAATGCTGCACTTTAAAGAGAAGTTGCAACTTGCAGTGAGTCCACCTCATGGATTTAGGGGACGCTACTCCGATCCAATAGATATCGATATCAATATCTATTGATCTGATCAGATTGGTGGGTATTGGTCGTTTTTACCACTGCTTTTTTAAATAGTATTAATTTTTTATTTTTTTATACCTAAAACGATATGAATAATCAATCTGAATCGATCAAAGATTAGAGATCGATCTCAACTAATACTGATTTAATACAACCGATATGAGATCGATACTTGAAACCATGGTACACATTGGATGAGAAAGACGATCTTGAATCACATGTTCTAAAGGAATAAGATAATATATATCCACTTGCCTTGGATTTCTCTTTCTTAGATTTCTCCTCCTCTCTTACCAATCAAATAATTCAGAGGGTTGTGCCCCCCAACACGCATCCCCATATGTGCCAATACGTGCAAGTATTACATATCTCTCTCTCTTTGCATTAAATTTTTCTTTTCTTTTTTTTCGTAAGGCTCTCTTTGCATTAATTCTCTCCCATCTGGAAACCAATAAAATCTCTCATCAGTCTTATCCACATAATAAGTCAGTCGGTGGCACCTAACCAATCCCAACCTCTCACCAACCTTTCTAACTCTGAATTTAAAGACATCCGAGGGACATCCTCCCCCACCACATGGTCATGGTCATGGTCATGGTCATGGTCGTGGAAATCATTTTCTGAGTTCGTTTGGTTGCAAGGGAAAATACAATGAAAGGATGTGGAATTTTTTAATTTAAAATTTATATCGACCTTTATAGTTAATACCGCTTCATTTACGGACATTCCATAGACCTTTTTCCCCACAATGCCATGGCTGTGAAAATTAATTTCCGACTCAATAGAATAAAAATTAATAAATAAAAAAAAGTGAAAATTTCAAATTTTGAATAGAAACTTTTATTCAATTTACTTTGTATCCAAAGCCATTAATTTGCCATAAAATGTAAAATAAACATTGAGTTGGAGAATCAAGGTTCTAAACTTGAGAATGGTCAAAGGATCAGTCAAGGTCGATATTGAGCTGGATCGGCCTAGATTGGACTGTATCAGATATATCTACCTTTAAAAAAAAAAAATCAATTTTGTTACGATTTTACCTTTGGACCATACAGGTGGATGAGGATCGAAAAAGTTAGAATTGGGGATCTGTCAAGGTTGATCCATTCTGACCCCACCGATACCAACTGTTTCGTTCCATTTTTAAGAGTCACGGGGAGAATCCTTCCCTTGACCCCACCCTATCCCTACCCCTACCCCTACCCCTACCCCTTCCCCTTCCCCTTCCTAGCCCTTGCATCCACCCTTTCATTCGTCAACCTACCCCTTATGACCACCCCAACCTTTCCATCTCTTCAATACCTCACATGTCCACCAATTAGTTGGGACAAAGGCCCCACAATCAGATAGCCTTTTTTTTCCTTATAATAATTATTATTATTATTATTTTTTAGGATAACATCTTAATAATCAATTTCAATCCTCCTCTAAACCTAAGCCCGATGGAGCAGCCGGAGAGAAACCTCTCAAAGTGGAATAGCATTCCCAAGCTGGATTATTCGCAAGTCGATCATAGAATAATGGTTGAAGTCCTATACATTTAATTAAAAATTATAAAGAACTACTAAACGATGGTTTTCTCTAACCACTTTAGATATGGACAGACCATTTAATTTTCAAAAGGTTAAAAGCTAATAAAACGCTTTTCTGTCTGTTCTGGTTTTCAGACTCAACAATCACTTGTTTGGTTGTGGGGATTATTGGGGACCACCAATTATAAATGTCCAAATGTCTTAATACAATATAAAAACAAGGAGTTGATGGTGGAATCAATACTCTTCCACGCTAATTCGTTGCTCAGACTTGATACTATTTTATCGTTTGACTTGTAATTATAAACAAGGTTTCCTTTTTTTTTTTTTTTTAATTTTTTTTATTTATTTAAAACAAGGTTTTTAATAGCTGCCCAAAAGTAGGCCTGTGGGTTGGACAGGCAAGGAAGGAGAAAGGAAAAAAATAATGGAATAAGGCTACTTTTGCGCTTGGTAATCATTATGTTTCAAAAACGAGGTTTTGTATTAAAATCAAAATTTTCGTTTTTGTGTCAAAATCCATTTTGGAACAAAACTTAGATGTTGGAACATGATAACTATATTCTAAAATTTCTTGTTTCTAACTTTTTTTATTCGATTCATAAAAAAAGGGAAAAACGAACCATGGACATCAAATGGAAGTTTTTGTTTTATTATTCCTATAAAACAAAAAAACTTCAGAAACGTTTTTTCGAATTACAAACAATCTAAGTAATTTCTAGTGTGATACGTGGCGGTGGTTGGGATTGTATGGATAAGCGCACGGTCCTAGTTCGATTCCCATCTTAACCTCTGCATTTTATGTGAGATTGTGATTGTGATAAAAGAAATCTCCACAATCCAAGGGGGTAGTGCAGTTGGTGAGCAACGAACTTACTATGAGTCGAAAACTCAGAAGTCCTAAGTTCGACTCTCACTAGGCACATCTTAGGCCATTGACACGGGGTGTGCTTTCAATAAAGTTAAATAATTCTCATTCAACCCTGATATGACCCGAAAATCAAATAAAAATAAAATTAAAATCTGAAACGAAATCAAAATCAAATCAGTAAATAACCAAAATCATCCCAAAACTCATAAATAATAATAAATAAATAAAATATGAGAATGAAAGTCAACTTTTTTTTTTTTTTAATAAAAGACACTGTCAATGCACTGAAATTAATTATGCAATTGGCCAAAAAACACAATGTATTTACCCACGTGGGCCAGTAAGACCACGCAGGTATTAATTTATTGTCAGACCTAAGGCGTTTGTTTGATGGTTCACACCCTCAATACCAATGGATACTCCCAACTTTCAAACTTTCACTTCCAATTTCCTAACGTCCACGATGGAATCATTTGTTTTTTTAATGGAATTATTGTGCTTTGGCTGGTGGCCAATTACTATTATCTATCGGCTTTGTTCACTTACTGGTTTGGCCTTTTCTTTCATCATCGTATACGTAACACATACGGACTCGTGACTTACTGATTCACATGGTCAGACATAGGATTTGCTGTCATTAATTTAGATTTGGATTGGAGAATGGTTTTAGGAAATTAAACTAGGTGGAAAAAGCAAAAATTGTCATAAATAAATCTTTTAATTTTTTGTTTTAGAGGTCTGATAGATTGTTGGGTGCCCATGGCTGGGAGGATTTGAATACGCATCTCTTGCGTCAATTTTGAGAAAAAAATGCATCCAATGACGTGGCATAGGCAGTTCGTGCGTAGAAGAATGTGGGTTGATCGTAATATTTAAGGAGTCCATACTCATGAGCAGCATGGCACCAGCGCTGAGGGCATTAAGAGCGTGTCCGTAAAAGGCTATTGTCATAGGACAAGTATCATGAGCACATTGGAGCCTGGCTTAATGAGGATAGTTTACTTGTCATTTTTTAGAATCAGATGGAGAGTAGGACCCTCTGTTTATCTCTAATTTTCTTCTGAGTGTCATACATTGGACTCTAGTGTTTTATGTTCGAAAATCCTTTGGAAGAATATACTATTGTTTTATTCCTTTTGTCCATTACTGGTTTTTGTTTTCAAAGTCCTTGGAGCGATGGGGCAGGAGAAGAACCCAAGTCGTTTGATCGAAGTCAAATTTACAAGTGAATCCGACCAAGAAGGATTTTGGCACGGCCACACAACCTTCAACATGTCAATTGACCGTAACGCATTAGAAAACAATTCCATGCCAACAGCATCCCAACACATGAACGCATACCCCAAGCCTTTCTAATGAGTACCCCAACAGTTGAAGAGGATCTTTTTCCTGTAAATTAAGTTACAAAGGTAATTTTTTTTTTTCAAATTATTTTGTTGACCAGAAGAACAAAAAACATAGCAAATTAAGAGTACTCATCAAGGTTCTAAACAACTCCAGCAGGTGAAGGCTGATAATGCTCTGATCCTTCTAAAATGGCCTGGATCGGATCATATTAGACAGATCTACATCTATTTTCTTAAAAAATAAGTTTTATTACGTTACTCTTGAACCATAAATGTGGAATGGGGTTGAAAAGGTCAAGATCAAGGATCGGTCAAGACTAATACCATTTCTGATTCGGCCGATATTAACTATTCTGTTCCATTTTTTAAAACCATGGTATTCATGGTCGACTCAAAAATAAGTTGTGGAAAACGACAATAATCAGAATCGGGGTCAGCTGATTCCATATTCCTAACAATTGTTAGTGGATTGGTCGAGTTGGTTGAGACCGCTTCTAATTTTGATTAATTTAGATTAGGTTTTCAGGTTGATTCTATGGTGTTGAGACCTCTAATTGGTCAAAATTGGTAGAGACGGGTCTCAATGTTGATTCCACTTACTATAACCATAGTTGATTCTGATTAGAATTGGTAGATTATGATACGATTCTTAAAACCATGAGGTGTAGGGCCAGAGAAGGGAGGACTTGGAGCATCATCGAATATAGTTGTACAGCCCTACCCCACAAAGTAAGCATAATTATCCAAAAGATTCTAATCCAAGGTATGCTAACAAGATTTACAATGTGCTGGTTGTAGATTGGGTTGGCAAAATTTATATCGACTCACACTTAGGGTTGTCAAAACCTAGCCTAAGCTGATAAAACTGACTAAAATCGACCAATAAAACCCGAATCAAATCAAATTGATCGTTATTGGATTGGTTTTGGACTGAGGTATGTTGAGACCAGCTGAAAATCGGACAAACCGAACAAACCAAAACCAAACGGAATGAAACCGATAAAAAATAAGTGATTATGAGGTTATAAGTAGATAAATTGATTATCCATTTTTCACAATATTAGGAAGAATATTTTTTGTCACAAGGGGAATTATTACAAATCAATGAATTTGAGGTTATGAATAGAGAAATTGATTTGTAAATTGTAATAATACTTCCATTGATCTTATTGTTCATTATACAAAATTTGTTGGATAGTTAAATGAATGATTGGATAATAATGTTCATTTTGTGATTTCAATATTAGTTATTTTCTTAATAATTAACTATCCATTGGTTTCACTATTAGTTATCTTTCCCTTATAATGATAAACCATGATTTTGTCACAAATTTAAAGTGTTTTCGCCAAATTTTTCATCATTAGAGGATATGAATATAAGATGTCATTATGGTTCAAGCCCGATAATAGACCAATCAAAACAAGTATTAACCTAATGTTGAAAAATCGAAATAAACCAAAATCAAAACTGATCGAAAATTGAAGTTCCTTAATGGATTGGTTATGGTCTTCCTCATTCCTAGACCGAAATCAATTCAGCCCATTCAAAACTGAGTCAAATCGACCATTTGACTCCCCTACTCGCAGTAACCCAAACTTTTTCTCTTGCTTCCCTAAAAAAAGTGAATTTCTGCCTGCTTCCATTGATAATTCAAAGCCCCTAGATTGACACTAGTCCACTATGCCCTACTATAGCACCTTGCATCTCCCCTAGCCTTGCTATATGACTAATCCATATCAATATCAATATCAGAAATGATCAATATCGATGTCGATACCAATATTATGAACTAATCCTTTGTTACCGTAACCCTCTTGGGCTTGTACACAAATAGCTCTCTCACATCAACGATGCATTCCATGTCAAAAATAGCTTTCACCAATGATTGGCTCTTCCCTAATGATCCATGATTTAAATTTCGGCCCATCCAGCCTATAAGAAGAAGAGCATGTACTAAGGGATTGATCAATCCGACATTGATCTATTTGACCGATTATGTTAAGGAGCTAACCGATAATCAGGTTGACCGAAAAATGATGACTTTGTATTAAAAAGTTGATCGGTTAGACTAACCAATCATACTGATAGAATAATGTCAGGTTGACAGATACATGAAGTAGCCCAAGGATGGAGATCGCAGGAGAGAAAAGTGCACAATTTAAGAGGTTTGAGTAATTATAACTACTCTCATAAATGGGTTTTTCAGTTGCAGAAATTCATGCTATAAAAGGAGCATTAACAGACTCCAGCAGATCAAACAAGTTTATACATTTATCTTTTTTTTTTTTTCAAGTATATTAGTCTTAGTTATGTCAAGCAAATTAGCAAAAACCATGATGGACTATGCTTTATTCTGATTATCTCAAAGACCATGACGACCCGTGTATTGTCATGGTTTTCTCAATTTTCATTCATGGCAGCCCTTGTTTTACTATAATTGATTGTGTTCCTCTTGGATTGATTTAATGGACTGTGTTCTTCTTCTTTTTCTTCCTTATGAGTTTGATTTCCATTTTAAGTCCTTAGAGCAATCGAGGCACTGGAAAGACCTCACTTTTCTAATTGATTATAAGTCAATCAATCATATTCTATAACATTATCTCGAGTCTGTACAACTCTGCCACACTTGCGCATATCACCATCTGCCTTAGATTTATTGCCAAGACTGTAACCAATAGATTCTCAATCTCATCCGCTTTGACTTAACATAGATGATTGAAATATCCATATAGAAGTCCTCAATTTGCCACAAAACTAGTTGTCTTCATTGTGAAGGTGAAACATTGGCTAAGAACCCAAAAGAAGTGCTCCAGGTGGTACTAAAACTCCATGGGCTCTCCAGTAATAGATTTAACTATTATGGGATAAGGGAGAGGCACTAGGGGTGAAACAAGGCCCAATTGGCCCTGATTTGTATCAGAGTAGGGCTAACACCTAACCATAAGAATCAATAACCAAATTTCATTAATAAAAGGATAGGATGATAACCTTAATTTATAGAGAAAATTCCAACGTCCCCTGAACTTTGGTCTTTAATCAATGCCACCCCTGTACTTTTCGAAATAACAAAAACACCCCCTATTAATTTAAAAAATGCCAAATGCATCCCTGCTGTTAGCCATCCCTATTAAATGATGGAATAACTATCAGTTATTTTATTAAATGCCCAAAACACCCTCATTCAAGATAATTTGACCACCTTACCCTTGCCCCTTCTTCTAAACCAAAATCTGCAACTATCGATTATCCAGCCTCCGGTGTAGGTTTATGGGCACCTCTCCCCTTTGGCGAGGTTCGTGGCTACCTATTCCCTCCGGCGGGCGAAGGTTGACAGAATTAGGCTTCATTCCCCTTGATATCATACCTTCAAACAACGACTTAGGGCCCGTTTGATTTTGTTTCTAGAAACGGTTTTTTTGTTTTTCTGTGCTCAGAAACGGAAAAATACCCCAAAAATCATTTGATTTTTTTTTTGTTTCGTTTCACTTGTTTTTGGAAACAGAAATAGAAATTTATGCCTATTTCTATGTCTAGAAACATGAACGGAGAAACAAGTTAGGGTCCGTTTGATAACGTTTCTGCCGTTTTTGTTTCAAGAAACGGAATTTTGAGTGTTTGATAAACCTCTTGTTTCTTGAAAAGCTTCTTTTTCATTTCAACAGACCCTAAACTGGCCAAGTTTGATGCCGTCCTCCACCTCCATTCTACCTCCTCCACACACCCTATTCTTCCCCTGTTTCCCTCTTCATCTCTCCCTACAATCATGGCTGCTGTTGCAAAGAACCTAAAGGCAGCAAAAGAAATTAAATTTAGGAGATCCAGGAATCAGCCCATTTCAACTTCAGATCCAGACCCAGAAATCCCTTCTATCATTCAATCTACTCGTCGTAAATCCACCATCTCTTCTTTGCTCCTTTCCACTTTCACTAATAACACCAACAACATGAACTAATAACACCAACAACATGAACATGAAGAACATCAGAAACAACAACAATAACAATGTTTCCGATGTGTCGTCAACGTTACAGCACAAAAAGAAGAACTTTACATCGGCAACATTCAGAGGGCTTGGGCGTGCTACATCTTCACATGTGTCAGCACCGGAGACAAGATCGGTCTTCAGCAGATTGTCAAGCTAAGAAAGTGAGGAAGAAGAAGCAGAGGAACCCGCACAGGAAGAAGAACTAGCAAAGGTTGACGACGCCAACAACTGTGGTGAACCCGACTTCCGTTGCTATTGTTCCTGATGTTTGGTGCTCTCTAGGTATCGCTTTCTCGTCATGCCGCCCTTGTTGATTGTGTTGTAGCGAGAAGGCCTGTGGTGGGAAAGGGAGAGTCGAGGGGAGAGGATGAATCATAGAGAGGTTTGCTTTTCTTTTTTTATAGCTTTTTCCTTCAACCGACGTCTTGGGTTTGAGGGATTTTATCAGGTTTTTAACATTTATGGTGAACCAAAGTCGTTTCAAGAAACGACGAAACAAGTATGACTTGTTTTGTCAATTGCGTTTCTAGGAACAAAAATTGATATAAATTTTGATTTATGTTTCTAAAAACAAGAAAAATGGAATGACTTTATCAAATGCTTTTTAGGCCATTTCTGCTCTTTCTAGGAACAAAAACGGCAGAAACAGCAGAGACGAAACGTTATCAAACGGGCCCTTAGAATTGTTTTTCTGTTTCTAGAAACAAGTGGGAACGAAAAAAATTGTGAAAAACCCAATACTTCACTCAACCTACCCTAACCCCTAACCCATTGTTGAAACTTTTAGCTATCCAAATGCGGTGATTCTAAGCTGATTGTGTGAATTTTGTCTTTATGAAGCATATATGCAACTCCAACGTCATGCCTTCACTCGTGAGTTGCATTCCTATAATGTCGTGCATTCACTCATGTTTGAACTCGACTACATTGTTGAAAACGTTTCAGAAAAGAAAAATCAACACCTTTTTTGTATTTTTAGAAATCGTTTCTTAGTACAAAAACGGTAAAAACTGTTTCTGTTGTTTCTAGACATCGAACCAAGAGAAACAAAATCAAACGGGCCCTTAACCTTGGCGGATTTCTTCAGTTTGCAGACTTTGGATCCTAATATTATTAGTACTAACATTAGGATGAATATCGTGCTTTTTCATCAATTCCAACACTTTCCCAACGTCTTCAAACTTCTGTTCTTTATAAAACCCTGCAAGTAAAGTCCCAAAAATAGAAGTATTCAACTTACAACATTTCCGATCCATCTCAGCTAAAATCAAGTAAGCCGAACTAGATGATCCCGATTCACAAAAAACTTTGATAACTGTATTACACGTACCTAAATTTGGCGTAATTCCATAAGTTTTGGGGAATTCCGTGAAAATTTGACTTACCTCTTCGTACTTCTTTTTGAGAATGCAAGGAAACAGGAGGGCATTGAGGGATTTAGCTAAGCGAGGGATACCCAGTACGTCCATTTGCTTGAAGGTGCATATAGCGTGATCAAGCATCACAGATTGACCGTAGAGAACAATGGCATGCGACATATAGCGCTCGTTTTCGGGGCGGCTATTCAGCTCATCAAAGTTGGAGCTGATAAATTCGAAGGATTTAGATTCGGAGATTTTTGAAACCGTAACAGAAATAGCAACGTGATCCAGGTGGACTTCAGGGGTGAGAGTAGCAGCACAACATATTCCGAGGATGCGTTCAGGGTTTTTCTCAGATTTCAGGAGCCCCAGAGCAGCTCGAGTTTTTTGCTTGCTAATGAGAGGAGAAGAGTCTGGGCTAAGGATCGATGAGAAATAACAACGATGGAGAAAAAATTAAGGCGCAAACGAAGATGCAGAAGCCATGAATTTCAGATTCAATGGTTGAAATGCTTGTGTTTACAGAGAGAACATTGGGTTTCGAACTCCCAATTGAAAACCCTCTGTTTCTCGCCGGTGAAGAAACAGAGAAGGGAAATCCGCTGGAATCACATTGACCTTTTCGAGACCAACTTTGCATGAGGAAATGGGTAGCCGTGAACCTTGAGGGGAGGGGTGCCCACCAACCTACGCCGGAAGCTGGAGAACCGATAGTTGTAGGTTTTGGTTTAAAAAAAGGGTAAGGTAAGGTGGTCAAATCACCTTGAGCGGGGATGTTTTGGGCATTTAATAAAATAACTAACCGTTATTCCATCGGTTAAAGAGATGATTAACGGCAATGATGAATTTGATATTTTTTAAATTAATAAAGGGTGTCTTTTTTATTTCGCCGACCCTATCCACCCTAGGTAGAAATCTTAAGCCTTGTTCAGGCTGAAAACGTTCAAGCGTCAGGGCAAAACTTATACCCCTAAGAAGACCCGTGCTGAAGTTGGATAGGCTTTTGATTTTGTGTCAAATTTTCAACAAAATGTTGGATAAAACTCATTGAATGTTGAATTATACTATTTCACAATTCGGGTCTGTCCAGATATTTTAGAAATTAATATTTACCTTCAAATCTTCAAAAATTCTGAACTTTTAAACATTAATTCAAATTCAATAATTCAAATGTTGTTGAAAGGGATCTTTTCAAATATTTATCTAATACGTGAAAAAAAAAAAGTTCCTTATCCTTTTTTTTGGTTGAAAAAAGTTCCTTATCTAATGCCTAATGGTATGAGAATAAAAAATAGTTTTTTTTTTTTTAAGAATTCATTTGAAAGTGAGTCCTATAAGGCTAAAATTATTATTATTATTATTTAGTCATTTATTTATTTTTGGTGAAAGTTAAAATTAAATCTTATCTTCAATAAACAAATCAAATCTTTTTATTTATTTATTTATTTTTTATTTTCTAACTATTTCAAATACAAAAGATTTTATGATGAAACATGTCTCTTTGTTTGTTCAAGAAATTTGGACCGATTTCAAGATCATTTGAATAACCATTGATCTAATCAACCCTAGTGTTGTTATTTTGATCATTTTTCAAAATTATCGGAGTCCACATTCTTTCCAGCAAGCGATAAAATGCATTGAACATCAAATGACTAAAAATATCTAGACACATGCCCCAAGAGATTCTCAGTCATCTGATGTTCACTGTATTAGCATAAGTGTAGCGACTGCGGACAAGTTTTACACAAATTATCGACCATTAAAGATGATCCAAATTTACGGGGTGCTTATCCAAGAATTTTTTTTGCACAATGCTGGGAGAGGAGGGGAGTAGGGGACTGCTGGAAGACTTTTGAGTGTGAGAAAGTGATGTGAAAATTCAATCGATCAAAGATGAGGTGAGAAAGATTGAGAAAAGAATAAAGATAGACAAGTACGAAATATATATACACAGGTCTATTATAAAAGCAAATTGGATTGTAATAATAGCAGTCACATGGGAAACGACGTCTTATTCCAATCCCATTCTTTGGACTAGTTGGGTCTCTGCGCTTTTTTTTATTTTTTTTTATGAAAGGTCTGTGCGCTTTGTGCCTGTCTGTCACCTGCGACGCCTGTGTTGGCGTCTCTTTTGGCCAATATACACTTCTGCTTCATCTTTAGGCTACTCGTATGGAGTCAATAACGATTGATGAACTCTCTCTTCTCTCCATGCTTGATTCTAAACGGGATTCTCTTGTCAAGCGGTGAACCTGCAACCCCTATCCACAACAGTCCAGAAAAAGCGATTTCAATTCTATCCGTTTCTTGTCATACTCTGTGAAACAGAGTGCTCACTGCTCACATGGGCAATTGTTCTTCACTACTTCGTGGGTAGAACAATGTCTCTGGCTTATTGTGAAAGCTTTGCTTTTTGATGGGTTTCTTAGCAAACCTTCTTTCTGAACTGGGCAGGTGCCGCAGGTCTCTGAAAAGCTTTGCTTGTTGATGGGAAACCTTGTTTCTGAAGGCAGGTCTCTGATCGTGAATTAGAGTAGTCCTTAAGCTTGTGGAGACAATCAACTTGTCTACTATTTCATTTGAGCCTCTGAAAAGAACATCTCTGCTTCAACTTACTACCCTTTGGAGATTATTAGACATTTCAAGCCTCGCCTAGGACACCTCAGTTTCAAGGGCTCTATTGATTTGTACTGTTATGTGCTTCTGGGTTTCTGTAATTTGAAGCTCTAACCATGGCTTCCGTTGTTCATACTTCATTCTTAATTTTTATATGCATCATCCTTAATGGTTTTGTGCACTGTCAAAGGCCCCCAGTTGTGAACGTTGGTGTGGTGTTTACATTTGATTCTGTCATCGGTAGGGCTGCGAAAGGCGCCATGGAAGCTGCGGCTGCCGATATCAATAAGGATTCGAGCATTCTTAATGGAACCCAACTTAACTTAATAATGGCGGATGCAAAGTGCAGCGTTTTCATGGGGTCCATTGGAGGTAAGCCCAATTCCTTTTTCTCTGTGCACAAAACGTTCTGCCCGTGAACTTTTCTATAATATCTTGTCGTGTTCATCGATTCAAAAATTGCAACTTAGTCTCAACTGTTACTACTCACAATGAGAAAATAAGCAAGTTTTGTTTATAGAGACCTGGTGTAGTGATCCTTCCAAGAACTTCGTTTTCTGCTTTGCTCTTAGTCAATTACTCAACTCCTATCTCTAAAACTGAGTTTTTTTACAATATGAATTGGGAATATCTCCTCTGTTACGAATATTTCAGGTTCTAGGAAAGTTAGTGATTTTTTAAGAAGCTAGCAGGATGCACGAGGCGGAAGTACTTATTGGAAGGATTGATAGAGTTCATTTTCTGCTGTCAACATTGAAGAGAAGTTTTCAATATTGGTAAAATGTGCAATATCCTAGCTCTTAGGTGAAGGAAACATGGCTCATGTGACTGCAATTAGTTTACCCTTTTCAATTGTAAGGAAATGCATTCAGAAAATCAGGGAAATAAAATTGGGGTAGAAATGTTTCTGTTCCAAGGATGAATGTGAAAGAAGAAGATTTAAGACACAGTGCACAAAATGATTTCACAAGACCTTATCCAGTTATCCTATGTCAGTTTGAAATTAATCAGGTTAGTTAGGCACATATCACTCTATGGTTCATTTCTTAAGTTCTGCCCGCTTTAAATTATATTGACTAGTTTCTCTAATGTAAGGGTATGATGTAGGTATAACTTGTACTTGGTGGTGCTTTATAATTTAATGGTATGATGTAGTTCTACTGGACTAGTTTTCGTGCCAATCACCTGATTCTATATTCTGTGTACTAACTTTTTCAGCTTATACGTGTCATTTCTGCTTACGTTCTCATATCTTGGTACTTCATACCCTTTTTCCACCATGTCAAGCTTATTGTCGTTTGCACTCAATGCTGTTTATTTGTTGTATTAGGTTCTGAAAGATGATACTTATATTTTCCTGTGGAATTACATGATATTGACTGCATAGAGTTTTGCCTGCAGTTTTTCAAGTAATTGAGAAAGGTGTGGTCGCCATTATTGGACCACAATCTTCAGGAATAGCCCATATGATCTCCTCTATTGCAAATGGACTCCAAGTGCCTCTTATCTCATTTGCTGCCACCGACCCAACCCTCTCTGCCCTTCAATTTCCCTTCTTTATCCGAAGCACACAAAGTGATTATAGCCAAATGGCGGCCATGGCTGATTTGATTTACTATTATGGGTGGAAAAGGGTTATTGCTGTCTATGTGGATGATGACTATGGAAGGAATGGGATATCTGCTCTAGATGATGCACTTGCTGAGAAAATGTCAAAGATTTCCTATAAAGTGGCATTTCCACCTGGTGCCAAACCTGGTCAAATCGCTGATTTGCTTAATAATTCCAAATTGGTCGGGCCACGTGTTTACGTTGTTCATGTTAGTCCTGACTCAGGTCTCACAATCTTCTCCATAGCCCAACAACTTCAAATGATGACCAGTGATTATGTGTGGTTTGCAACAGATTGGCTTTCTACTAAATTAGATTCCTTGTCATATGTGAACCAAGCATTGCTTCTTCCCCTGCAAGGGGTAGTTGGGCTCCGTCAGCATATTCCACAATCCTCACTGCAGAAGGCCTTTGTGTCTCACTGGAGAGAATTGTATCGAAAAAGTTTAGTTAGTTCTGGGTTAAATGCTTACGGCCTCTATGCTTATGATGCAGTGTGGGCTGTTGCACGTTCTATTGATGCATTCTTAAATGAAGATAGGGACATCACGTTCTCTTTTAACAAAAATTTACATGATATGAACACATCACTGCAGCTGGAAAAGCTCAAAACTTTTGATGGAGGCACCGATCTCCTTAATAAATTATTGTGGACAAACTTCACAGGTTTAACGGGTGCAGTACAATTTGATGCGGACAGGAATCTCATTGGCGGTGGTTATGAAATTATTAACGTTGACAAGGCAGCACTCCGTAGGATTGGTTACTGGTCTAATTATTCAGGTCTTTCAGTTGTAGTACCAGAGACATTAGAACAGGGACAGCATAGCTATTCCCAGTTGGATCAGAAACTCAGCAATGTCACCTGGCCTGGTCAAAAGACAGAAAATCCACGTGGGTGGGTGATTGCCGACAATGAAAGACCATTAAGAATTGGAGTCCCAAAACGAATTAGTTTTGTTGAATTTGTAGCAGAAAATAATCACAGTAATAAAATTGAAGGGTATTGTATTGACGTGTTTAATGCAGCTCGGGAACTAATCCCCTATGACATTCCTTACAAATATTTGGCTTTTGGGAATGGTCAGTCCAATCCCAATTACAATGAGCTAGTGAGGATGGTTGCTGAAGATGTAAGTGCACAGTGATGAATTCCCTCTGTATTGCTTATCAGAAAGGAAACATTGGTCAGTCATTGGGTTACAGGATGGATGTGGCCTATCTGGACATAAGGGCATCATATTTAGACTAGTCCTATCCTAGTGATCTCTTGCGCCAAAAATTAGTCCAATGGAATGTCTCTAAAATATTCGTGTAATGGATGAGAGCCTGTCGATTGGTGTTCAGAACAATCTGTTTGGCTTGATTTTGGCCTAGGAGATCTCTATATACTGCAGATGTGTCCCAAATCCATTGCATTGTGGGCCACAATTTGTGCTTTTTTAAATAGATCCACTTTGCTTATCTCTAGCTTAGTCTGTAATTGCATGGCTTATATTTTTCATTATGTTGTTAGGTTTTTGATGGAGTCATTGGGGACATTGCTATCGTCACAAACCGGACAAAGATTGTTGATTTTACTCAGCCATATGTTGCAACAGGTCTTGTAATAGTAGCTCCTATCAGCAATAACAAATCAAGTGCTTGGGTATTCCTCAGGCCATTTACTGTGGAGATGTGGTGCACCACTGCTGCATTTTTTGTATTGATTGGAGTAGTTATTTGGATACTTGAGCATCGTGTCAACAAAGATTTCCGTGGCCCACCTAGTCGACAGCTCATAACTATGTTTCTGTAACCTTCTCATGCTAATTGAAACCCCATCCAATATTTTCTCATTTTTAGTTTTGAAGGTCATGATTTTATTAGTCTCATGTCCCAGCTCTCCACCTTCTCTTGCAGGTTTAGCTTCGCAACACTGTTTAAGACTAATCGTAAGGACTGATTAATTTGGCTTCTGCCTTCTCTATTTTAATCAAATTCTTACCTCTGCCTATTATGTTATCTTCTGTTTGCTATTTGTGTCTGAGAGCTACATTGATTATACCATTTGTGTTGTTTACTAATTACAGAAGAATATACCATGAGCACGCTCGGGCGGATAGTTATGATGATATGGCTTTTTGTGCTGATGGTGATCACGTCAAGCTACACAGCAAGTTTGACTTCATTTCTTACAATCCAGCAGCTTTCATCACCTATCACAGGAATTGACGGTTTGATTGCAAGCAGATTGCCTATTGGGTATCAAGTTGGTTCATTTGCTGAGAGCTATCTGAAAGACAGTCTTAACATACCTTCATCAAGGCTGGTTTCTCTTGGCACACCAGAAGAGTATGGAAGGGCACTGCAGCATGGGCCAAGCAATGGAGGGGTGGCAGCAATTGTTGACGAGCTTCCATATTTGGAGTTGTTTCTTTCAAAACAGGCAGGCTTTGGTATCATCGGACAAATGTTTACCAAGAATGGATGGGGATTTGTAAGTGAAACCTTGAGCATGCAATGCACACTAACCTATATGCAAGCATATATTCAAGGCTTTCAAGAGCATTTGCATATGTTGTTTCATGCATTACATATATATGTATGACAACTAGTAGTGTAGAAATAAGAGGACAAATTTTTATGCTAAAATCTCATCTCAAGGCTTGTTTATCATTTTTCCAAACCCGTAAACTTCATGCTTACCTTGTTCATTTTATGTTTTTCAAAATTTCCCTATTATGTCTATTAGGCACAAGTAATTGTAATTTTGTCCAAGGTTTTATGGATTTACTTTGCTTTGTTTAACTCAAGATGTTATTTTCTTAGAGTAATCGTCTGACTGAACTATCAATTTTCTAAAAGCTTGAAATGAGGCTGATTAGAGTAATTGATCAAGTTCTTATCATATATCAGGCTTTTCAGAGAGGCTCTCCTCTTGCTGTTGATATGTCTACGGCAATCCTTAGACTTTCCGAAAGCGGTAAACTCCAGGAGATCCATGACAAATGGTTTTGTAAGTTGGGCTGTGCCAGACAGGGAACACATCAATCCGATCCTAACCAACTCCAGCTAATCAGCTTCTGGGGTCTCTATCTTCTATGTGGGGCTTTCTCGCTTACCGCCTTTCTTGTGTTTATAATACAGATGGTTTGGCAGTTTGTTCGATCGAAGCAGAAACAGAGGGATCTTTCTTCTCATGCTTCTGAGCCATCAAATGCTCGATGTTCTCAGGTCATCTATAGTTTCTTTCTCTTCATTGATGAGAAGGTGTGTGACAACCCTGAACCCCCCAGGCAAGTTCATTGATGGTGCAGATACGCATTGGGGATTTGAGATTGGCGAATTTGATTAATGCAGGAAGAGGCTAGAGTTCAAAGGTTTTCCTTGGTGGACCTCTGGTCAGCTTTGGTGGTTTTCTTTTATGATTTAAAACAAGTTAAGAAAAATAAAAAAGAGAAACATTATCTTGTAATGGTAAAACATGGGTGGGCATATGGAAATGTGCCCTCCATAGATGCATTGACATAATTAAAAGTTGGAGGTTGTAATATTATCCCATCTTTAGGCATGATCTAACATCCATATATGAATCATGTAAATATTGTTTCTTCAATATGTTATAAAATGGCGAAAGTTTCCAGTTTCGCATGAGGAGCGACTCTGTTAGTTGTCTTGTATTTATTTTTCAGCTTCAAACTCGGAATGTGATCTTGCTCTAATACCAATTGTTGAGAACCTAATCAAGCTTGTCCAATTCTGTGGAGATGGTTAAACTTTCTAGAATTGAGAAGGTATACTTATTCAGTTAGAGAACCACTGGCCTGAACTTGGATATAAACCATCAATTTGGCACTTGGGACTATATGGAAGGAGAAACCATTTGTTTGAAGTTGAGATTCTGTTGATCTTTCTGATTGGCTTTCTTTAACATCAAAATCCATGGATTCAGAAATCAAAATTACCACCTTGAACTTGATCACATTATAGATGGATTTTTGAATTAAACATTTGCCTTTGGATAGGAAAATTAATATGTAAACTACACTAGAGGCGCCCTGAGCCGCACAGCATATGCTGGAAGTCAGAAGGTCCGTACTACCTGCCTAACCCTTCGCTCCTAGGGACTGTAGATCGAAAAGCGCCTTCTAAACCACTCGGCAGAAGGGAAGGGGACCTATGTATTTGCATGACCCCTGCAGATTTGACCCTACCTACCCCTGGAGCCAATCCCCTACCGGTCCTGCCACCATGCCACAGAACAGGAGCTTGTGTGGAACCTTTTCTTTCTGGCATAACAGCGGTGGAACGTAACAATTCTTCCCCTCAGCCAAGTGTGAGAGAGGGTGAGGAGAACTTATTCCTTGATAGTACTTTCTTCTAGTTATGCCTCAGTTTGCCTACTTGTGTGGGGACTTTCTCGCCATCTTACAAGGATTACTCCGTAGCTAATGTGAATTAGTGATTGGACTTTTGTGTCATCATTAACTCTCAACATCTATTATATAAATGATGTGGTAAAAAAAAAAAGAAAAAAAAAAATATCAAAGTAAGCAAAATGAGTTGGGTGCCATCAATGGGGTAGATCAGAAAAATTTGAAGGACAAATAAAGGAAAAAGAACCAAATTACCCATCTAATTTTTCATTTAAGCAATTTATCTTACTGAAATGCACTAAATAGTGTTTCACCTAAATAAAGAAAAACTTAAATAGTGCCACTTTGTGGCAGTTTCACACCTGCATATATTTTTGACATTTTTACCCCATCATCGTTATAAAAATGTAATCTTATCAAACAAGCGAGGATGGGTGTAGCGGTTGACCATAACAAGTTTGAGGGAGGAAGGGATACCTACAAGTCTCTAATAGGGGTGTGGCGCATATGATTAGCACCTCATTGGAACATTTTTGCTACTATGTATGGAGGCAAAAAAATGTACAATGATGAGGGTTTACCATAGAACAAGCACTCCTCAAGATATTTTAGTAATACACATCTTTATTTTTATTAAATTGACTTAACAAAAGATTAGATGGATTAATAGACTGAACCAATATTGTGGGTAATTTAGTAATTTTACCTAACCGAAAAACCATTCCTCATCAACTTAGATTGCAAATGTTGGGGATCATATCTATCTATCATAATTTGATTGAGTGATTGATGGAGACGCACAAACAGCTGAAATATTCTTGTCCAGAAGGATAAGGTTAGTCCTATTCTTGTCCAGCGTAAGAATAAGGGGAGAAGTGTAGGACCCATGCATTTTACATATTTAGAATGGAGCTACCTTGGGTTTTACTCTCTTTTTGCAGGTTTTATATTTTCAAGGCCTTAAGGACTATCGGGAGC
>NC_056562.1:20406992-20525713 GCF_013358625.1 Macadamia integrifolia
AAAAAGAAAAGAAAAGAAAAGAAAAGAAAAGAAAAGAAGAAAGATTGGTTTTTAGTGTTTGATTCTTCTTCACTATAGGTTATTTTTACTCTCATCTCAGTCAAGTTTGTTTCCAAAACTGGTCCTCCAAGGATGGCTCCCAATCCCATGGCTTATCATGGAATTTGAAATCCTCAATTCGCTGCTTTACCATTAAGGGTCGTTTTCTGAAAACGTTTTTTTCTAGTAAGAAATTTTCTGAAAACGTTTTAGTCTTCTGAAATCTGAGCCACATGTTTCACGTTCATCTTTTATAATCTTGCTTAATAAGTAAGCAGTCATGGAATCTTGGTCACTGGGGAGACTTGGGAGACATGGGTTGGATGGAAGGTTTTTTCAGTTTTCTCCATTCACCAACCATCCATGGCGTATGGACCCAATCACCATTCCCATTGAGTTTCTTTGTAGACGAAGATCACCCCAACCCCGCCATCTCACCTGATCTTCTTCAAGTTTTAAGCTTTTGAAAACTTTGAGGCCATTAAACTCTCTCTTTCTGGGCCGCCCATGTAGAGCTATTCTTTATTAGTGTTCATTTTAGGGCACTATGTAGTAACAGGTCCACTCCTAGTGTTACGGCTACGGCTTGTTACAGGAGAAAAGTAGAAATGATTCTTTTCTCTTTATAGAAGACTATCTGAGGTTCTTTTATCTTCTCTTTCTTTCTGTGACTGTGTACTTTGCATCTTAGAATAAGCAGCTGCCTTGCTCGAGGATATTTAATCTCTAACCTTTATGTTTAATGTTTCAAAGCCTTTACCGAGTTAGCTGCTGGCAAGTCATCTTAGTGCTAACTCTCTTGGCCCCCAAGGCCCCATGTCAGCCAGCCACACTATTTGTTCATGTTTAACTATTAGTTATCTGGGCTCCTTTTAGTTTTCCTATAATCGAATCTATGTAAGTGGGATTGTGTTATTTTTTACTAATATTCCTGTGTTCCTTTCAATTTTCTATTATAGAATCTATGCATGTGGGATTGTGGGTTCTTCTTCCCTTCGCTTCAATATAGTTGCTGCATTTGGGCTTTGAAAATTTGGTATTCTGTAATCTGTCTCAGTAAACTTATATGAGCCTGATTGAATGCAAAAAATTATACATGGGTATCCGGAACTGAGGGATTTTTCAAAGTAAAAACATTTTATTTGATCACTGATGTGCATTTGGTTGCCCATGGTCTCATGCTTCTTCATGCTAGTTTCCGAAGTGGTTAACAGAACTATAGTACCCAGTATGTTATGTTCTTCTTCATACTATCAATCCTTTAACCCATCTTCCCCCTGTTGACAGTCCTTCGTCTGTGATCCTTTTTTTTTCCTGCTTCTTATGTGGGTAGTGATGGTTTTTTGAGCCTATTGTTGTTCTTGTCATAAGAATAAGAAGTTGGATTTTCATTTTTGTTTTCCTTTTTTAGCTTGGTTTCTGGAATCTGTACTCCCTCTGTGGTGCAATAGATGTCTTAGACTAGATGCAATGTTGGTTTAGTCAAAGGCATTAACTGCATATAAAAATAAATTCTCATCATGGGCCTCCTTCAGTTCAGTGGCTCTGTCCATCTCCTTGTGATGAGATTGCTTCAGTTGTTGCTTTTCTGTTTGTTAATGATCATGGAAGTTCAGAGCGGAAGTCGAAAATTAGGCACTTCTTCACGGCCACGCGTTGTGAATGTGGGAGTTCTGTTCACTTTCAATTCAACCATTGGAAAGGTGGCAAAGCCAGCAATTTTAGCTGCTGTTGATGATATTAATTCCGATTCGAGCATTCTTGCAGGGACAACACTGAATATCCTCATGCAGGACACAAATTGCAGTGGATTTCTTGGAACCATAGAAGGTACACTGAAGCTCACGACTCATTACTATTACATAATAGCCTTACTTTGGAATGCTTACTGGGTTTTTATTCTCTGTTTCAATTTTGTCTTAAGGTCTAGTAATGGCCATGGTTTTGAAGAATTGTTTGGGAAAACAGCAACACTTGTAGGCACTATAGTACCTTTATTGGTTTGGATGCTGAACAGTTCACATTCTTGAGTTTATCAATCCCGGGGTACCACCTAGAAATAGAAGAGAAAAAGTCTCTGCAAAGTTCACTAACTCAAGATTTCTTAACTACTGGATGTTTTGGATATCAGGATTATTTTGTTTAAGGTAATGAATTAGACACGTTAATTATAATTCTCTACCCACTTATCAAATTTTTTTTCTCTCTAGCACAGCAAAAAGTAGCCTATCCATAGCTGATGACACTATAGAAGCATTTGAATGATTTGAGTAGAAACATGTTTTTTGTTTTTCTGTTTGAGGAAAATATTTCATTTCAAGTTTTATGAATGAGGATATCTAATATTAGACAACTCAAAATAGGTTTGACATCCATGTCTGAATCTGTAAAGATATCAAGCTGAAGAAATGAAGATGATATGAATTAACTACTCTTTAATTAACAACATGCAGGAAGATCTGAAAAAATTGAAGCATCTGAGTTCACAGGAAGATATATTTTAAACAATTCAAAGATGTAAAGGAGAAACAAAAATCTTTGCACAGACAGGATACTTAGATAATGATTTATTTAATAGCCAATGAGGGATTGGATCCACCTGCTTGTGAAAAACAAAAGGAGGCTTGAATAGCATGGAAGATTAAACAAAACAAATATAACAATCCTTTGTCTTAAAGCTCTTACCTAACAACACAGCCTGCATCTCTCTCTCTTGCTCTCTTACTCTCTCAAATGAAGCCAAATATTTAGAAGATCCTTCTTTTCTGCAGCTTTGCAGCTTATGGAGAAAGATGTGGTTGCGGTAATTGGTCCCCAATCCTCAGGAATAGCTCATGTCATCTCTCATGTTGTTAATGAACTCCAAGTTCCACTTCTTTCGTTTGCAGCCACAGATCCCACTCTTGCCGCACTACAGTACCCCTACTTCCTCCGTACTACACAGAGTGACTATTTCCAGATGTATGCAATAGCAGATTTGGTTGAATATTATGGATGGAGAGAGGTCATTGCTATCTATGTGGATGATGATTATGGGAGAGGGGGGATATCTGTGTTGGGTGATGCTCTAGCAAAGAAACTTTCAAAGATATCCTACAAAGCTGCCTTTCCTCCAGGGGCCTCCAGAAGCACAATTAGTGATCTCTTAGTTGGGGTAAATCTGATGGAATCTCGTGCTTATATTGTACATGTGAATCCGGATTCTGGTCTGACAGTTTTCTCTGTTGCAAAGTCTCTCGGGATGATGAGTAGCGGCTACGTGTGGATTGCAACAGATTGGCTTCCTTCTGTTTTGGATTCATCAGAACCAGTAGACCCTGACACTATGGATCTCTTGCAAGGGGTTGTTGCCCTCCGTCATCATACACCAGATTCTGGTATCAGAAAGAATTTTATATCTCGGTGGAGTGACTTACAACGCAAAGGGAATGCTACCTCAAGCTTGAATTCGTATGGACTCTATGCTTATGATTCTGTTTGGTTAGTTGCTCATGCTCTTGAAGAGTTTCTCAGTGAGGGAGGGAATATTTCTTTCTCTAATGATCCAAGCTTGCATGATGCAAAGGGAAGCTCATTGAACTTATTGGGACTCCGTTTGTTTGAAGGCGGTCAGAAGTTACTTCAGAAACTGACTGTGATGAACTTTACAGGTTTAATTGGGCAGGTTCAATTTGATTCAAACAAGAATTTGATCCAACCGGCATATGATATTATTAACATTGCTGGGACTGGGTCCCGCAGGGTTGGATATTGGTCAAATTATTCACATCTCTCAGTTATTGCTCCAGAGATCCTATATAAGAAGCCCCCAAACACTTCTACCAGTAACCAACAGCTTTACAGCATAATTTGGCCTGGAGAAACTTCGACTACGCCACGTGGGTGGGTGTTTCCCAACAATGGGCAACCTTTGAGGATTGGGGTTCCTAACCGAGTAACATACAAGCAATTTTTGGCAAAGGACAACAACCCCAGCGGGGTGAGGGGTTTCTGTATTGATGTCTTTGAAGCTGCTGTGAATTTGTTGCACTATCCTGTTCCACACACATACATATTATATGGGAATGGTTATAGGAACCCTAATTTTGATGAGCTTGTGACAATGGTCTCTGAAAATGTAAGTTCTCTGCTTTTGAGTTTTTACATTAACTTAATTGATATGTGTAAGTTATGCCTTCAAAGCCAGTGAGGATGGTATGGCAGCAGGAGTATCAGATCCATTGGAAATCTGCACATAGAACTGAATATTTTGCACCAATGCATTATGCTGTATAACATGAGCTAATCTAGGAATCTTCACCATTTTTTTCCGACCATTTCAGAGATTGTAAATGGATTGAACATTTATCACTATCCAGTTGGCCTTTCCATTTGCTTTCTCCTCTGTAAAATTAAGAGTTATAGCCATCCAATTGAACTCGTTATCTGCATTGTTCTCCTTGGGTCCCATTGAATGGTAGCCCAGCATATTGTTGGTTGGTTTTATTTTTGGATGGCATTATAAATTAATGCTGTTTCTTGTCCATCCTCCATCCTTTGTTTGGGAGGTGAAATTCTTCTATGGAACTTAATTTTATAATTTCTTCTTTGCAGAATTTTGATGCAGCTGTTGGAGATATAACCATTGTTACAAATAGGACAAGAATTGTGGATTTCACTCAGCCCTACATCGAATCTGGCCTTATTGTGGTTGCTCCTGTAAAAAAGATTAAGTCCAGTGCTTGGGCTTTCCTAAAGCCATTTACATTTCAAATGTGGTGTGTCACTGGTGCTTTCTTTCTGTTTGTGGGAGCAGTTGTTTGGATTCTTGAACATCGGATAAATGCTGAATTTCGTGGTCCACCGAGGCAGCAGCTTGTAACAGTTTTTTGGTGAGTGTTAATGTGTTATTGCAACTCTCCTGGAAAGCCTTCTTTGTTTGAAAAGTGGATGTGCATTGCGAGCCTCATGATGTGGTGAAACTTGTTATATTGTGTCTAATCTGAGGATCCTAGGGTCCCCCTAATATGTTTTAGTGGACATGGGCTATTTTGCAAAGCTTGCTTCTGATCCCCTGAAGTCCTGAACCATGTGGAACCACTAGATGTTTAATTTTTTGCCATTCAACTCTGTTCGATGGCTAATTGAATACCCAAACCATTATAGGCAAAGTGTGGGGAAAAAATTGTTGCTTTATCCTCTTGCTCTCAATCTTGAGGGGAGGTGTTTCCTTCTGTTTTTTTGTTGTCAAATGGTACTCTAATCTTTCTGTATGTTTCATGGCTAGTATCATTTCTTTGAAATGCTTTCTATTTGTGTCTTCTGACTTACTTTTTTCTTTGTGCATTTTTTTTTTATCAAGTTTCTGTTGTCTTAATTCTGAATTAGTTGTCGGTTATTCTTCGTCTTGTAGGTTCAGTTTCTCTACAATGTTTTTTTCCCACCGTAAGTAGATTTTGTCTCCCATCATCCCTCCCTCTCTTCTTTTCTTTCTTCCTCCTTCCCCTTGCCCATGACAGCTTATTTCTGTGTGGTTATTTGGATTTCCTTTGTCTTAAACTCCACTTTATTATTACGTCGGACCCATTGCAGGAGAGAACACTGTTAGCACCCTTGGACGTTTTGTGCTGATCATATGGCTCTTTGTAGTACTTATTATCAATTCAAGCTACACAGCTAGCTTGACATCCATTCTCACAGTGCAGCAGTTGTCATCCCAGATTGAAGGGATTGACAGCTTGATCTCTAGCTCTGACCCTATTGGCATTCAGGATGGGTCATTTGCAAGGAACTATTTGATCGATGAGCTTAACATTGCGGAATCCAGGATCGTGACCCTAAAATCTGAGGAAAATTATTTGGATGCTCTTCAGCGTGGACCCAAATATGGTGGGGTTGCTGCTATTGTTGATGAACTTCCTTATGTTGAGGTCTTCCTGTCTGACAGCAACTGCAAATTCCAGACTGTGGGGCAAGTGTTTACAAAAAGTGGTTGGGGTTTTGTAAGTGTTCAACTTCCTTCTCTACATTGAATAAGCCAAATTTGTGCAGTAACTAGCTATAATTAGCTAACAGAAAAACAATAAGGTAACCACTTGGAAAGGAGAAATTGGGTGGAATATGGATATAGAACTAAAAAATGTATTGGAAATTAGAAGGATATTGTCCCTTATAATTTAGTGCTATCAAGAAATTGGGTGGAATATGGATATAGAACTAAAAATGTTTTGGAAATTAGTAGGATATCATCCCTTATAATTTAGTCCTATCATGCTGAGTATCATATGTTGCAAGGACACCATACTTTTGTATTCAGGAACATCCAGTTTACAACTATAATATTTCCTACATAATTTAATAATGAAATGAAAGAACATTGTTGGACCTTGTGGACATTAGAATAATGCAATTGAAATATGTTTGAATTCTGTCCTGCTTAATGCAGTATGCAGCTCCATTATTGGTACCGTATAGTTTTGTGAACTTGATTATTATTATACTTGCACAAATAAAAGTATTTTGGGTGCAGCATAAATTTCACTTCCACTCTTAAATCTGTGACCTGACATCTACTATCTCTCCATTTTATGTTCTTCTTTACAAGATATATTTTCTAGGTTGACTGAATTTCAAGCTGATTTTGTATTGGAAATTGTAAAGGCATTTGTTCTGAGATGATCAAACGCAAGCTAAATGGAAGAAGGATCATAAATAAGTGTTGTCCAAACAGCTTGTCAAAATGCTTAAGTTTCACAGGATGAGGAATTTAGTGATCCATAAATATCTCTTTTCCGTTCAAACCCAAAGCATCAGCTGAAGGATTTCCTCTGCTGTCTATTTATCAGAGTAACCCTTACATTTTCCCAAGATTTTAGAAGATGATAGTATCATTGTATTACTTCTGTTTCAATTCCTTGCATAATATTTTTTAGATTTGCTGGCTTTTTAACATATAATATATATAATTTAATACCATAACCTGTCCAAATTTCAATTATAACACTTCCACTTTAAATTTTGTTTGCTAAACTTTCGGGGACATGTTCTATAAAAGAACTTGGAAAAAGCAAATGTAAAAATCCATTATTTTTCTTCCTGGAAATTGTTAGATGTCAAAAATTTATGTGGCTTTGTAGAATTGAAATTTTTTTACATATTTCTCAATTTTGCTTTGTCCTTACAGGCATTCCAGAGGGATTCTCCTCTTGCAGTGGACTTGTCAACAGCAATCCTTACACTCTCAGAGAACGGTGACCTCCAAAGGATCCATGATAAATGGTTGTCCCGTAACCTCTGCTCTGCACAAAGCAGCCAAGTTGATTCGAACCGTCTCTCTCTCAAGAGTTTCTGGGGCCTCTTCCTGATTTGTGGCACTGCATGCTTCATTGCTCTTATTGTATTTTTTACACGTGTCTTTTGTCAGTATCGGAAGTATGGTCCAGATGATGAGGTAGGGGAGGATGATGAAGTTGAAGGAGACAGACCCAATAATAGTTCTCGGCGCCCTTTCCGCTCGACCAGCTTCAAGAACTTAATTGAGTTTGTTGATAAGAAAGAAGAGGAGATCCTGAAGAAGAAGAAAGCCAGTTTTAGCAAACAACAATGTTCTAGTCAAAGCTTAGATGGACAGTCCAGTTCACCTTCTTGAGCATATTTTCTTTATATACCACTACAATTAGTAGGTTGCACTTTCAAGTCTCTCATGGATTAACGTTCAAAGGGCAGGGCCATTAAAGCTTTCGGGAGTAGGTGAAAGTGGGCATGAGATGGATCAAGACACATCATTTGTTTCAGAATAGCAACAAGTCTGTAGGGGCAGAAAAAAATGTACAAGTTCGCATATTTATAGTTCAGATAAGTAAAACATGGAGGGGAAAAAAATTCTTGCCTTCTGTATTATATAAAAGTCTCTCCTGTACTTCTTTTTATAAAATTCTTGCATTTTTGTCTTTTTTTTTTCAGTTTGTATGGGGCAAAATCTTAGGACTGGCAAGTTGGGGTTGGCAATTTCTGTCCCAGTCCGGCCTATTGGGTTGATGGCCGTGTCTGGGAATGAACTGAACCAAATCCGAAGGCATTTCACAGCCACCACCGCCGGCTGAGCCTAGATATATGTCAAAATTTATGAGTCAGGCTTGGCCTGGACTGCATCCTTGGCTTAGACTGGCATTCATTTAGGCTGCTTTTTACAACTCGTGTATAGCATCAGAGATTTGAGTCCTGATCAAGGCCCCATTCTATGCTCGGTTGGATCCATTTGGTATCTAATACAGGAGTCGGATGTTGCCATTGAGATATCAGAAATGGTCTTGACTGGGATTGAGTTCATTCCAAATCTGGGATTAAGTTGAGAATGAGATTATAGTTCAATCTTGATGCATTTTAGGATTGTACCAAGTTACTAACAACTGAAACATTTTGCATCAGCCATGTTTGCAATTCTGTGATGACACCATTTTTTAAATAGCATTTGAAATGGGTTTGGCATCTAGCTTCTTGTTGGAAAATCAAGTCCCTGCTAGAGATCCATAAGGTCCAAAGGCAAGAACAACACTTAGTAGTGTTGATGTGTAGTTCTTCCCCTTGGTTGATACAGTCGTCCACCCATCAAAAGGAAAATGAAAGTTTTGGGAGATTGCTTCTGTTTTGTAGTATTTCCTAAATTATTTGATCACGTGTAGAGCTAAGTATACCGAAGCTATACGTAGAGGAAAGCTTAAATGTTGGGAGTAAGATAAAAGCCCTTCCATAGTTGCCACTTGGCCATATCTATCTAACTAAAACTTCACACACGAGTAAAGGCCTTAAGATCTTTTAATAAATCTAAGTTCAATATAACTGAGGTAGAGAAAGGGTGTAAGGTAGATCCTTCTTTACTTCGGATGAAGCAACGATCACCTCCCCCATTATCATGATTCATGAGCATGGTTTCAAATATCTGTATCAAATCAGCTGGCCAACACTATTACTAGCCGATCCCATATCTGTGGAAGTGTGGAACGGTTCTTAGAAAAATCAGATTTTTCCAAAAATAAAAATTTCTATTAAAATTTAAGACACAACCATGCATCTGATGCCACCGATAATTGATTCTGGTTGAGACCGATAGTGATACTGATATTTGATACCATGGTCATGAGAATTGCTGGCAATATGAAGTGCATCTATGTCATGCGAGTTGAAGCATCACATGGTCTTACTCTAATGTTCATTCCAGAGCCCACACATTCATTTAAGGGCAAAGTTTTCCTCCACTGGCAGCTGAATGGTGGGACGATATAGATGTGACCCCATCACTCTCCACCTCTCTCCCCTCTATTCTATATGATCTTGATGGACCATGGTGAATGGGAGGCCTTTGGAAAACTCGGTCCTTCATTTAATGGTATGTGCAATTAAGAAATTAGAAAACACTAAGGAGAGTGCACTCTCAGGGACATTCTCCCTTAGATATAGGGTGGGGGTCTATATTATCACTGTTTACAATAAAATGGATTGAACCTTGATCTGTGTATATATATATATATATATATATATGGTATTTGATAATGACAAATTAGATTTTGATTTGTTAATTAATCATAATTTTGTCCCATTGAAAATGATGATTATATTATTCAATAATGCCTGCCATATGGTAAGTTAGATAGAGTAGTTCTTGCTCAAATTTCAAATTTCGACTCAAAGAAATCACCAAGTGAATTTGGTCAAATTTCAAATTTCTACAGTTTTAAAAACCCAGTAGAAAGATCAAATTTATTGAAGAAAGAAGGGGGGAGGGGATTAAAAGGCTAAAAATACAATGGAAACATAATATATCGTAGGGTATACAATTGAATTTTGTTAGAAACTTGATGAGTACCAAATTTATATAATTTTTCTAGATATTTAATGGTCAAAATTACCACATTACCGTTTCATATGACATAGGTAAAACTATGTGATCCAACTGTAGGTTCTACATTGAAGCATATTTGGAGAAACTTACTATCATCTTTTAATAAATCCATAAATTTCTTTAGCGAAAAGTTTTTTACTCTATGCAAAGTAAGAGAATTATTACTTTGCACATCTAGTTATGTCACGTAAAAGGGTGATGTGACAATTTAGGTGTTAGAAAAAAAATCATGAATTCAATTTTTATTGGATATTTAAGAAATATCATAAATTGACTGTGTCAAAATTGAGAATAAAATTTAATCTTATATTATTGTGAAATTTTGCCTGACTCCCCTAAAATTATCTAGGTACCCTACTCGAAATTTCTTTTCAGATTCCCCAAGAAAGTAAATTTCTATCTCTCTTTCTCCCATAATATTTTAAAATATCTAAATTACTGTTTCCTTTTCCACGGATTGAGCTGAGCCATATATCCAGCTTCAACATCCAGAATGACTAAAAAAGTATTTTTCAAATTTGACTTACATAATGGATTTGACTTTCATATAATATCTTGGACTTGCTAATTAATGAGTTTGCCTGTGGTGAAGGTTTTCTTCTTTAGAAAAACAAACCTAGTATGATCCATTTGATACAAAAAAGATGTAAAAATGAAAGCCAATCTATGAGTAATAGTCGACGGAATAACAACAAATTACTTGTCAGAATCACTCGTATTTCTAATCAACAATAGTTTCTTAATCAGTCCACCTCATTGGCCAGAGTTTTGTTTTGTCATTTGGTCAACCTCATTGGCTGGAGTTTCTCTTGTACATATAGTTTTGGTATACCTAGCTAGTTTTACAATGGACAAATAATGCACTTCCTATCCAAATAGTATAGCTCTCTTATCTTTTATCCGGAGAAAAAAAAATTTAATCTATTTACAAGAAACGTGACATGTAACTAAAATGCGAACACTAATCTACCACATGACGAAATCATGTGTGTATTATATATTGGAAAATGTAAAACTTATTAAGAGGATCGTTTAGATGGGTACCGATTACTCAGAGGCATAAAAGAAAAATATGCACAAGGGCTGTGAAACCATCACCGCATAAGGGCCATGTGAGCCCTTAAAAAAAAAAAAGCACCACATCATCACCATTCGCCTAGATGGAGTAGAGGGCACATTTTCTGTGCGGGAGTGCCCCTGCGCTCAAATACAAGGGTTGTAAAATTATCACTGAACCCCTCCTAATTGATGCTCAAGTTTCCACTCTCATTGATAAAAACTCTAGCATAAGAGCCATGCTACCGAAGAAAAAACATTTTCCAAAGAAATAATATTTCAATGCATCTGCATTAACTGAGGAGCTCTCTCTAAAATTTTCAGCTTTTATAGGGTCCCAAACTTTGCTATGGAATATTTATTTTTCAATTCACCTAATAAAGTGATTTTTATTTTATCCATGAGTACACCATATGAGTAGCACAAAGTTTTATGTTATCAAGTGCTAGAAGTGAAATAATAAAGTGAGTGCTTTAGCGCACTTTGGGGAAGTAAAGTGTTGCCGGTGCTTGTTGGATTCGTGCCCTAGTTGATCGTAGACCAAAAAAACAACAGCTGAACTTCTCTCTCCCGGTGGTGGAGCTGATCTTCAACCATCGTCACCACCCTTCATAAAATAAAGAGGGTTTTAGCGCTTCATCCCTAACCAAGCAACTCCATGAGCCCTTATTTGAGTAAGAAGGGTGCCAAAACCAAGTAATGGCTAGCGAGCCAAAACAAGTTATTATTATTGATCCCCAAAACGGATCTACTTAATAATTCTACTTCACGCTCCAAATTTTGATGGTTCAATCAATCTTTATTGGGTGAAACAGAAGATATCACGATTGGAGAGAGAATGGAGAAGTCCCATAGGATCCAATATGTTTGACATCAAAATGCATCTTCCTCCCCGAAACTACAAAAAGCAACTTTTGGAACACTAATAGGCAATTTGCATTAAATGAAAAAAATGAACATCCAATTATTATTCTTGTGCACTGGCCTTTTAAGGCAATTCACCCTACTATAGAAAGACACAGCTTCCCAGCGATGAAAGAGTATTTTTCAAGCATAAAATCACAAAGTTTTGTGATCCGCTGATAGAGGGAATCGAAATTTAATGTCACCCGTATCCAAAAGGACAGAGTTTTCTGTTCTGACGACTAACATGTCACCAGAACCGAATAAAGCATAATTTCTGTCCTCACGAGGCTGTAGTGTCAACAAAAGAAACCGAATAAAGCATAATTTCTGTCCTCAGGAGGCTGTAGTGTCAACAAAAGAAACCGGGTCAAACTTGGCAAGTTTTCCGGACAGACTCTCAGGTTCATGAGTTGGCTAATCGAGTTGCTACTCGGTCCATGCATCTTAAGATGCTTTCAAATAGCACCATAACCTTTAATAAATAAGGTCCATAATGCTTTAATTCAAATGGGCTCATGATGACATAACAAAAGCCCACTAAATAATAAAAAACCTTTAAACCAAACAAATCCTCGTACCAAAAAATAAAAATAAAATATCTACCAAAAAATGGTAGCCATTTGACATTTGCTTTATCTAGTATTATGGACCCAAGAACCCTAACGGTCTGGCACATATCATTGGTCAATGCGAGGGTGTGTGGAAGTTGTTAAGTTTGCCTCGAATTCTTGACCCATTTTGAAGATTGACCTACTTTGATATATTTTAGTGGTTACCTGAATGAAAAGTTTTTTGAGATCTTTGATGGAAGCAGAACCAAATTGACCGTGACCCGATGAGTCAACCCACGACTTGGAGTATATGATGTACTGTTGTCGTATTGAGAAAGTCATTATATTTTGGGGGTTTTTCGAGTTAGGTTTCCGGGGTTTTCTTGCCATTGGTGTAATCTCTTTTTTGCATAGTGAAATATCTTCTTCTTCACCCAAGAACGTAGAACACCACCCCAGTTTATGAACCTTGTTAAATCTCTATGTTGTGCGGATCTATCATTTGTTTATTTTCGTATTTCTTGATGTTTTCTCTAACATAGGTGTGTGGGGAATTTTCAACGCAGGACTATGTTCTTTTTTTCCTAATATTAATGGAAGGAAGAATGCTACGGAGCTTAATGAGAGACATTTTTTTTACATTGGATGCAAATAGAACTGACGTGTACCCTCCATTGTGGCCATGCCCACTCTGTACTACAAGTGTACCTGCACCTATGGTGTTCTCTTGCCCAATTTTATTTGTGGGAGGTGGTACTCTATCTAGAAGCACAACATTCTCCAATATTTCCTCTCTCCGTCATTCTCCAAAGAAAGGATAAGGATGCCTTTTCACATAGAAAGGAGAGAGAGACATATGGCCATATGGTAACACAGAGGAAAACATCAACCATTTACAAGTCAAAATACCTGCCTGCCACTTATAAGAATGGTTATGGGGAAATCAGCGAACACACTAAGCATAAGTTGGAAAAGCCACAACCAGAAGGACTATATCATTCATATTCAAAGTCATCAATGCTTCTGATGATTTGGGTTTTCATTTACTTCTTGAGCAAGCCTATAATGGTGCCGGAGATTAAAATGAGATGTATATTTCAGAGATGAAATCAGTCAACAGAAAGGTATATGTAGGGCAGCCCTTGCCTAAGTCGAGAAATTAGAAATGTATTTAATTGGTTTTATATTTTTGAATTGTGAATATGATTGAGTTTGGTATAAATTGGAATTGGTTTCATTTGTTTTTTTCATCGGAAGAAAAAATATTCAACACACAGGCTCTCTTTGGTATGATTTCTATTTGTATTTATTTAATTTATTTCTATGTTTATAGTTGTTTGGTATAGTTTATAACAACTATTTTTATTTATTTTAAATTAGAATAAATTAAAATTCACAAATTTTGATTTTTGATGTCAAACCAATTTTTTCAAATTTTTCCTGAACACGTGCTTATATGGTGCTCCAAATCAAGGGTAAGAAAGTCTTTTGATCCCTGAAAAAAAAATATAACTAGAAAAACTCCCTTCCTCTTCATCGAGTTGCTTTCTGCGGGAGGAAGATGATAAGAAATCATCTGTTGGTGAAGATTTTCCATCTCTGACTAGAATCCTTCCTCCAACTAACTGGGATTCCTGCTGTGGCTTCTTGCAAAGCACAAAATTCCTTACTCCGCGTGATCCAATGACATCCAATGGGCTCAAAGCTACAAAATCAAATCCAAATAAAAATTATTGAGCAAAACCAGAAAATAATTCAGAATTCAATGAAGATGGTTGTGATGGATTCCTCTAATCAGGTGGGTTTCCGCCTCAATGCAACTGAAATGGATCGAGCAACATGTTGGGTTCAGGCCAATATCCTAAGCCCTAGGATGCATTTTCGTCATGTGTCGCAATCCTGTGCTTCACTGCCCTTCACCGTGCCAAAGCCTCCCTACAAAAGATGTTTTTCCAAAATAGAGTCCTGATGTGACCCTCTCTTTCCCAATATCTCTCTCAGATATGAGGATTTCACTTCTTTTACTTGGTCTTGTTTTAATTTTAAAAATATATATATATATATATATATTTTTTGAATGATTCCAATTTTGATAAGAACCCTATATTTGTAATTAGTTAGTGGAACATTCTATAGTCTTAGTAAGAGGAGGAAGGTTAAGGATTTACGCGGTGTGAGATATCACATTTCAGCACAATTGATATATTTATATCAATTGGTAAGTTGATTTCATCATAATTGTTAACATTTATATCATACAAAGAAAAAAAAAATCAAAATCTTGAAAGGCCTAGGATAAATATGCACTTACGAAATAAATTCCCATTGTTGGTTTCCTCCAATGTCTTAGTCTTGTCATTTGAAATTTGATTCTTATGTTCTTTCTATTGTAACAACATACTTCTAAGTTAGGACAGGGACATAGAACTGGTGTGATGAATACTTTGGGCAATGAGTTGTTATAACCAAATATCATGTAAAAAATTAAAGGATGATTTTGTATGTCTATTATTCACACCAAACACGTTTCATTGAATAAGGTGCTCTAAGGCTACAATGGATCCTTCATTTGAGCTATAGTCTCTCTTGTGATCATTTTTAAGTTGATCTAGGTTTTTTATTTTTTAATTTTTATTTATTTATTTTTTTTCAAGATTGTAGTTCTAACGGAGTACATTAGGGGTGTCAATTTGGCCCCGTCAATCCAAGCCCGCCATGAGCCTAAATAGGACGGGAAAGGGCTGAGATTTTCAGGCGTCACTCGAAGCTTGTGTTATGGCTTTGGGTTGAGCCTCGCCCAACCTGACCATATATATATGTGTGTGTGTGTGTGTGTGTGTGTGTGAAAAATAAAATAAATTGTAGCTTTTCTTCGGCCAGAGCTTAATGCGAGTTGTAGGAAATCCCTTTGTTTTTAAGGGTTTGCATACCTCTCTCTCTCTCACACACACGCAAAATATATATTTGGATTTTAGGAATGTTTGGGTTGAAGAAGAACAAAAGGGAAAAATGGTCTCTTGATTTATCTTCTTTTGGTTTGAGGTATAATGGTCTTTTATATTTCATAACCAACAACAGATTAAGACTGTCAGACATGAGAGAGAGGGTCATTGTTAAAACACAAGTGTATAGATGTGAGAAGGCCATACATAGTACAGAGAAGGGGAAGTAAGCCTAAGCTGGAAGTCTGATAGAAACAAAACATTTTTTTTTATTAATAGATAGAAACAAAACCTTTGCTCATCTTGATGGCCCAAACCCATTAACAAATAATGAAATATGGCCCAAGACCCATAACCTTTGTACAGTGTAAAAACGCACCCAATCAAAACTTCTTAATGGCGTGGAAATTTTTTTCCCAAGCAAATCTTCAAAACCAGGTCCTTAAAATTATGAATTAACTCAACAGATAAAATATTAAAATGTCATGTTTTCATGTCATCAAGCCGGGCCAGCAGGATTCCACTTTTCTTCAATTCTTGTTTAATTCTCATTGTGCACGTGACACCTGTATATTTCCAATCTTTTCCTTATCTATCCAATAAAGCTAATATGCCATTTGTATACCTTTAGTCATCTGGCTTTTTACTTCAATCATTATTCACTATGATCTTCATAAGGTTGTTCTAGCTTCTAGGTTCCTTAGACATAAAGATAAAAAAATGGAGGTTTCTTAGTAAGTGTACAACCGAGGCCATCCACGAGTCACATCCACCAAGTGGTGCAGTCACTCATCAGATCTAATGTGATGGAGTAATTTGGGCCACATTAACTTACATATATTACATATTCAAAATCATTTTATCTTTTTCCACCCAAAAAAAAAAAGAAAAATCATTTTATCTTTAGTTACTGAATTTTACTTTACTTTATACCTAAATGTAATAATAAATTTAGATAATGTATACAATCATATTGGATAATAAATACAAAATTTTTCTTTTTAAAGATTCTAAAATTTTCGATCTATTTTCCCTTGCAACCAAATGAAGCCATAATTAAGAATAATTAGATTTGTATCAGGTGGGATGAGAACCTCCCCACTACTCGTAGATTGATTATGTAATTGTCTATTTCACTACCTCATAATAAACTGGTAATTCATGAGGGCAATGCATATATAAGAACTCAAAATTGGATACGAGATTGGTCACCATCAATTGTGATTCAATTCCAATTTGAATAATCTCAAAATGGGCTTGTAGTTGGTCTTAAATTGATCAGATTTTGGGCTTCACATACTCAGCCTTGATCTGTGGATTCTCATCCAAGTTTTAAACCAAGCTTAGAAAAGGCTTGGTTACCAAATTATTGAGCTGAACTTGGTTTAAAAATCTTTAACTCAACCCAGAACCACTTGCCCTTTTATTTAAGTCCCATAGAAAACAAAGCCTTCATCTCTTCTAAATTTGGGTTTTGACATAAAAAATTATTGTCCTCCACCACACATGGTTGAATAGAGAAAAGTACTGTTTGGAGGAGTCCAGACCCTAGTTGAGATTTTCAACTTCAAAATTTTATTGTATTGTTTCCATTGTATAGTGGAAGCATGAAAAAATTTGGTATTACGATCCTCACTTTGAAGTCAAGAAATTCTTGATTTCTAGTGCCAAGATATCTCTTCCCTAGCCAAGTCCTCATCTAAATTTATCTTTCAATAACAAATTTTTCCGATCTTGGATCCCGGCTGATGATGGTAGAGCTTGCAAGTGCATAAGTTCATCCTTTTAACTCCTTAATCTTCGATTGTAAATTGCCAAGAACATCTTTATTCCACTTACGCAAGGTATCCCTGCAAAGAGATAATTTGTTATAGAGCATAGGGGAGGGGTTTATACTATGGTCAATATTCCAAGTAGTAGACACAACACGGGAGCAATCCCAATGACGAAACCACATAGCCTGAAATCTAAGAGGTCTTTTCCTCTTAGCGATGCAACCTTCAGTATCAACGATAAGAGGAGTATGATCCAATCCTACTACTGTGCGAACCAATGCCAAGGCTTCCTCAAAAGTAGTCCTCCAAGAAAGATTAGAAAGAGCTCTATCTAAGCACCTAGCTAGCTCTATACATGGACAAATAATGTACTTCTTATCCAAATAATATAGCTCTCTTATCTTTTGTTCCTATTGACCAAGGCTTCTCCTGTGCTAATTGCATTAATAAAATTAGCTATTGCCCGGAAAGAAAAAATAAATAAAATCTATTTCCAGTGAAACTTGACAAGCAACTAAAATGTGGACACTAATCTATCACATGACGAAAACATGTGTGTATTATGCATTTGAAAATGTAAGACTTATTAAGAGGATCATTTAGATGGCACCAATTACTCTGACGAAAAAAAAAAAAAATTGCGCACAAGGGCTGTGAAATGACCACCGCATAAGGGCCACGTGAGCCACTTAAAAAAAGAAAAAGAAAAAAAACACCACATTATCACCATTCACCTATACAGAGAAATAGATGGCACATTTTCTGTTTGGGAGCTTACCCCTCCGCCCAAATACAAGGCTGTGAAATGATCACCACGTCCCTTTTAATCAATGCTTAAGCATCCATTCTCAGTGATCAAAGCTCTGGCATAAGAGCCATGCTAACATAGAAAAACATTTTCCAGAGAAATAATATTTCAATGCATTTGCATTCACCAAGGAGCTCTCCCTAAAATTTTCAGCTTTTATTGCAGCCAAAACTTTGCTATGGAATATTTATTTTTCGATTAATCTAATAAAGTGATTTTTCATTTGATCCATGACATCCAAGTAGCACAAAATTTTATGCTATCAAGTGATAAAGGTGAAAAACTAAAGTGCGAGCGTTAGCGCACTTGGGCGGAGTAAAGTTTATCGTTGCTTGTTGGATTCGTGCCCTAGCTGATCATAGACCAAAAAAACAACAGCTGAGCTGATCTACAAGCACCTTCTCCTGGTGGTGGAGCTGATCTTTGACCATCGTCACCACCCTCTATTTAGAAAAGGGCCTTTAACACTTCATCCCTAACCAAGCAACTCCATGAGCCCCTATTTGAGTAAGACACATGCCAAAACCAAGCAACGGCTAGTGCGTCAGAACAACTTATTAATATTGATCCCCAAAACGGATCTGCTTAATCATTTCTACTTCACGCTCCAAATTTGGATGGTTTAATTAATCTTTACTAGATGAAAAAAAGGATATCTCGATCGGGGGATAGAAAAATGAGGAAATCAAGCTATCAAGTGATAAAGGTGAAAAACTAAAGCGCGTGCATTAGAGCACTTGGGCGGAGTAAAGTTTTGTCATTGCTTGTTGGATTCGTGCCCTAGCTGATCACGGACCAAAAAGACAATGGCTGAGCTGATCTACGAGGACCCTCTCCTGATGGTGATATGCCACCGGTATCCAAAAGGACAGAGTTTTCTGTCCTGCCGACTAAAATGTCACCAGAAACCAAATGAAATAATCTCTATCCTCCATAGTGTCAACAAAAGAAACTGGGTCAAACTTGGCGAGTTTTCTGGTCAGAGGGTCAGGTTCACGGGTTGGCTAACCGAGTTGCTACTCGGTCCATGGGTGAGTGCATGTATGATGGTTTCAAATAACGAACCTAACCTTTATTAAATAAAGTCCATAATGTTTTAATTTAAATGGGTTCATAATGACATAACAAAAGGCCATCAAATAATAAAAACCTTTTAACATTTGCTAAACAGTGGTAACCCCGCACTAATGTGTACCCTCTATTGGCCATGCCTGCTACCATGCATTGCACGTATATGTCCACCTGTGGTTTTCTCTTGTCCAATATTATTTGTGGGGGGTTATCTATCCGGAAGCACAAAATTTGTCAGTGTTCCTTATCTCCCTTTTTCTCCAAAGAAAGGACAAAGATGCCTTGTCACATAAGGATGGCAGAGAGACATATCAGCGCACCGATGAGGAAAACACCCACCTACCACTTATAAGGATGGTTATGGAGAGATAAGCAGACACGGTAAGCATAAGGTGGAAAAGCCACAACCAGAAGGACTATATCATTCATATTCAGAGTCATCAATGCTTTTGAGGATTTGTTTTTTCATTAATTCCTAAGCGAGCTTATAATGGTGCCAGAGATTGAAATGAGATGCATATTTCAGAGATGAAATCCGTCCACAGAAAGGCAAGTGATTACGATTGCTCAAAATCCACTGATCTAAAGTAACCAACCATCTGCGAAAACAAAAACATATTTATTAGAGCCTTGAATATAGGAAAGCAGGTTCGAGAAAACCCCTCTTAATGTGGTGGTGGTTGCTAGTGCAGAAGTAAGCTCGTCTAAGTTGAGCAATTAAAAATGTATTTAATTGGTTTTTATATTCTTAAATTGTGAATATGATTGAGTTTACTATAAATTGGAATTGGTTTATTTTATTTGTTCAATGATAAAAGAGAATATACAACACTGCAAAATAGAAAAATAATGTACAAAATTGCCAAAGACCAAACTATTAGATTTAAGCAAACGTGGCAGACATGGTGTAGATGCTCGGTGCAACAATGTCATGCCAGTCTGCTCATGTCATTCCAAGTATATTGATTTTGTCCACCCAACACAAGTCACTTACCAGAATCTTGCCAATGCTATTAATTAAAGAATAAAGTTTCCTTCACCACTATGTGAACGAAAACAAGGTCCTGATGTGACGTGGCTTTAGGAAAACTTGGTCCTTCAAAAAATTATGCTTATACTGTTTTAGATAATTTTTTTTTACATGGATATGAAACATTATAATTTCACTTGAAGAGTTAGTAGGATTTCACTTCTTTAGCGGTTTTGTTTCAATGTTTTTTATTTATTTATTTCAATGATTTCAACTTTGACAAGAACCCTATGTTTGTCATAATTATTAACACTTTTATCATATAAAGAAAAACAAAAAAAAAAAAAAAAAACATAAATCTTAAAAGGCCAAGGATATAAATATCACACCTATCACTTACCTAATAAATTCCCATTGTTGGTTTCCTCCCATGTCTTAGTCTTTGTCATTTGAAGTTTGATCCTTCTGGTTCGTTCTCATACTTTAACAACATAAGTTTAGGAGAGGGACATAGAACTGGTGTGATGAATACTTTGGGCAATGATTTTTTATAACCAAATATCATGTAAAAAATTAAAGGATGATTTTGTATGTCTATTGCTCACACCAACCACATTTCGTTGAATAAGGAGCTCTAAGGCTACAATGGATCCTTCATTTGAGTTTTAGTATCTCTTGTGGTCATTTTTTAGTTGATTTAGAGCTGGTATTTTTCTGGTATTTTTTGAGTTGAATTTTTTTTTACATTGTAATTCCAACTGTATATATATATTAGGGGTGTCAATTTGGCCTGGTCAACCCAAGCCCACCTTGAGCCTCAAATAGGGTGGGCATGGATTGGGATTTTCAGGCCACGTCACTCCAGACTTGAGTTATGGCTTTGGGTTGAGCCTTGCCCAATCTGCCCAAATCCAAATAGATACTTTGAGAGAGTTTCAGGAGATCCCTTTGTTGTTGAGGGTTTGCACAACTCTCTCAAAGTATCTATTTGGATTTGGGGGATGTTTGGGTTGAATAAGAACAAAAAGGCAAAACTGTCTGTTGATTTATCTTCTTTTGGTTTGAGGTTATAATAGTCTTTTACATTTCATAATTAACAACTAACACAGTCAGAAGTAGAAAAGGGGGTGATTGTTAAAACACAAGTGTATAGATGTAAGAACGCTATATATATAGTATAGGGGAGGGGAATGTAATTTTCCCTAAACCATAATATTAAGCCCAAGCTGAAGGTTTGATAGAATCAAAACCCTTTGCCCATCTTGATGGCCCAAGCCCATTAACAAAATAATGAAATATGGCCCAAGACTCATAACCTTTATAAATAGTTGCTCATTACAGTATAAAAACCAGCAAAGCAACCAATCAAAACTTCATAATGGCGTGGAAATTTTTTTCCCAAACAAACCTTCAAAACCAGGTCCTTCAAAGTATGAATTAACTCAACAGATAAAATTATTAACTTGGCTTGGATGGAATGTCAAGTCAGATTTTGTTCATGCATTTGGTTACCACTGTACATTTTCATGTCATCAAGCCGGGCCACCATGTCATCAAGCCGGGCCATCAAGATTTCTCTCTTCTCCAATTCTTAATTGTTCAATTGTTGTCCAATTCCCTCTGTGCGCAGGACATTTGTACATTTTCAATATCTTCCCTATCTATCCAACAGAGCTAATACATTTCGTAACCTGGCTCTTTACTCCAATCATTTTTCACTATATCTCCTCCACAAGGTTGTTCTAGCTTCGAGGTTCCTAGACACAAAAATACAATTGAGGTTTCCGAGTATGTGTATAAACAAAGCCATCAAGCTTCTTAAAACCCTAACTCAATCCTAGGTCTCCAAAACTCAACCCAGGCCCAACCCAACATTACCGGGTTCATGTTCTGACCTAACACTAATGGGCTCAGGGTTGGGTCGGGTTGACCCTAACTAGTCCTTTTTTTTTTTTCTACAAAGGGTCACAAATGCCTAACCAATACTTACCAAAGGGGGGCCAGAAGCTTGCAGAACTGAAGCGGGAGTAAATGGTTGGCAATCTATCATTCAAGCTTTATCTCGGAAGCTGTATGAAACCTTTCACCTCTACTAGGCCCTATTTCAACAAGGCTTCCACCCCTAATCTATTAATTTGCAGTAAATAAGGTTGTCAATTTCATTATAAAATAGACCTTTTAATCACTTGGCATCACCACATCTCCTAGAAACTGGACAGGCCAATTTTCATGATTGCTATTGTAGTTAAAGTTCATATTAGTACATAAGAAGACACACAAAATAGCCTATGCAAAGAAAAAGAGGGAAATAGTTTAGCCATTTGGTCGTCTTATCTCAATAGGTAAGAATATATAACTTGTGTAACACATGATGTGGGCCTAGATGAAGGGAGACATTATTACTAAACACAATAATAAACAGGGTTAAAATTGGGCTGGATTAGGCACCCAACCCTAGTCATGGTTGGGTCGGGCTGAGCCGGGTTAGACAAGATTCGGACTAAGGGCGGGCCAAGGTGGATTCGGGCCATTAGGGGTGAACTTACATCCCTATCGAGAAACCATCATTACTAAATATGATAATAAATTTTAGTAATTTATACAATCATATTGGATAATGAATACATACAAAAGTTTTTCTAAAAGATTCGAAAAAATATCCCTTTATTTTCCCTTGTAACCAAATGGAGCTACAATTAAGAATAATTAGGTTTGCATCAGGTGGGATGAGAACCTCCTCACTACCCGGACTGATTATGTAATTGTCTATTTCACTACCTCATAATAAACTAGTAATTCATGAGGGCAATGCATAAGAACTCAAAATCGGATATGAGATTGTTCTCCATCAATTGTGATTCAATTCCAACTTGAATAATCTTAAAATAGGTTATACAACAACAACAAAAAACAACCATAACCTTATCCCAATTAAATGGGATCGACAAACTTAGCCTTGATCTGTGGATTCTAATCTAAGTTTTATACCAAGATCAGAAAAGGCTTGGTTAAGAAATTATTTGAGCTCAACTTAGTTAAAAGATCATTTAACTCAACCCAACATTATCTGTCCATTTATTGAAGTCCCTCTTTGTTTTTTTCAAATAATAATTAAAAAAATAGGTAAAAAGAAAATTTTCACATAAAACCAGTATAAATTTATAAGATTTTCATTGAAAGTAAAATTTTATTTGAAATGTCTACCTCTCATTTTACCCTTAAAAGAGATGTGATTTTTTTAGAATAAAAGGTTTCAATTAAAATCAATATAATTAACACTTTCGTGGAAAAATAATTGAAGAAAATTTTTCCCCATCACGGGAGAAGGTTTACTATATCATTCACAAATCTCTATAAATTCTTAATAAATTCCCCAAAATACCCTTTTGAGAATTAATATTATCTCATTTACTTGATTTTAATCAATAGTTTTTCTACAAACATGTCACGTCAAATCATTTAATCATCCAGTGCTTATCCTTTTCTCCCTTATTCTATCTTTTATATTTGGTAGCATTCTTTCACCAAAAAAAAAGAAAAATTATTGTACCATTCTTCGACCTCATTAGGTAAAAATATCACTTATTTTTAAATCCAATTCTCTTTTTGTTAATTAGTTAGTTAGATTTATTTGTTGATTGGTCGAGTCAAGTGCTATTGAAACTTGGTTTTCTTAATGAATCTGCTTATGATAATAATTTATTAAATATTCAATTAATATCAATATACACATGATCCATGTCCTATATCATCTTGAAAATCATGCATGCCCTTGTTTAATCCCATATAAGTATGTCAAAATCAAGTATTAATATTTTATTTTTCTAAATTTAAATATCAGATAGACGATATTTTTTGAATTCAATGGTTGAATTAGATGGATTTGGATATTAATTAAAGGGTAGGTGGATTTGGATATTAATTAATATCAATATACATTTTCCACGAGCATACAAATGATCCATTAACCGGGAGGCGCAATACCCCATGGTTTGTATACATGAGCGGGATGTCAATAGGAGAGAGTGCGTGTGAGAGTAACATCTGTTACCAGTATGCACATCCTTTTCGATTATTTAAATTAAACAATTTTGAAGATGACAAATTTTTGAATAAGAAATTGAATTAGATTTTGAAAGTTGATATGTGGCTAATCCAAGGCATGTTCTAGTCACCCAGACCAAAATGGTCACATCATGCTCCACGTGGTACAAAGAGATGGACCATCTTGATGAGCTTATTGAGGGTAGATTGTTAAAAATGAGTTTTTTCCCAGTGTTATTTAAATTCAATTATTTTAATAAAATCCAAACATAAATTATATATATATTTTTTATTTTGTATGGGATTCAGCTTCTCTCTTGAACGATGATCGCCAAGTCAGCTCACGACTATCTGAACAATTGAGATGTGTCTAAGCAGTGATCCAACGACTATGTTCTTACCGATCAGAAAAGAGATGTCACACCAAAAGCCGTTGAATCACACTTGGACACGTGTTGATCGTCTGTATAGCTATGGACAAGACCTGGACAACCACCACTCCAGAGTGAATCCTAATCTTTTTCTACATCCTAATTAAAATTGAGTTCTTACCCGATATTATTTTAATTCAATCATAAAAATGTATTTTTCTTTTTTTATGTCTTAATTGATATTTAATCAGTTCAAATAGTGGTCAACATCAATGGATGCAAATTATCCTCCTTCAACCCCACACCCCTTTATTCCCTCAAAGTTAATTAATACATTAATTATTATGATTTAAAGTTTTTCTTCACCATTATGAGAAAGAAAAGGACACATCCGTTCCATGGATCAAGTAGCAAGTGGGGAGTGAATATAAAAAATTCCATTTGAACTCTTAATGAACGTAAAGGGGTACATAATGGACTGACTAAATCGAATAAGAACAAACAAGGGTCACGACTCTTAAGCTACTCATCCAATTATATATTATTTTTATGAATAGCTCCTAAATCCTCATCTCATATTAATGTTCTAGGATTAAGACTCTTCTAGACGCTTTATATAATAAGGGAGCTTCATTCCATTTGCTTCAACAACACGTCTCATCTCTTGCCCACAATCAAAATTTTTTGAGGCGTGCCTGTCCGTCTGACCTCCCACTTGTAGACACGTTTGGTTCATTCATTTTCAAATTTGATGCATTCATTTTTTGTTTTAAATGTTTGCATGATGGCATTCTAAAAAATTGTTTCTAGTGTTTTTTTTTCTATTTTTGAAAATAGAATTGAAATAAAGTCTATATGATAGTCAGACTTTCATTAGCTGATAGAGTGACAGGAAAAAAATCAAACAGGTGTAAACCCCATCACCTCCACTATTACTATTGTCACGAGAGCAGATCAGGTCCTTGTACGTGAATTATTTTCGTACGGGTTTGATCTACACAGATAGAATCCATTCAAAGACAAACTTTGAGGTGGATTTTATCTGTGTGGATCAGACTGTATGAGAATAGTTCTCGTACGAGCACTTAATCCACATTCCACTACCACCACCATCAATTAGACTGGCACTATCTCCATTGCTATCGCTAGCTTCAATGAAACTTCAACCACCAGCACTAACTTTAACGCCACTGCCACTACTACTGCCATTGCCGCCACTTCCAATGCAACTTCAACTACTGCCACCATCACAATTTCAACCACCATTGCCATCACCTCCACCACAACCACCTCCATTGCCACCACCTCCAATGCAACTTCAATCACCACAGTCACCTCTAACGGAACTTTAATCACCATCGCCACTACCTCCAATGCAACTTTAATCACTATCGTCTTCAACCTCCACGAAACTTCAATCACTATCGTCACCACTTCCAATGCAACTTCAATCACCATGGTCATCACCACCATTACCCCCATTTTATGTAATTTGATAAAACATAACATAAAATTGTTAATATTAATATTGCATTTCATACATGTTTTGGAAACATAAAAAATTGTTTCGGACTCGGAATCAGAATTTTATAACATAAACATTGCCAAACATAACCTAAAACTCAATGGAAGACCTTCCACGTGTGGACTCATGTGGTGCATACTTCGTATCATGTCTTGATACCTTTACAAGAAAATGAATTACTTTAATCATTATTGCTTGGTTTGGCACCAACCCTTTCCCAAGTCACATATCCAAACTCGAATGGTCGGTCTTTCGTGGATATATTAGTTTCTCCTCTAAATAAGAATCAAATTACGTAACTCTAAAGCTTATGTGTCCACCCCCACTAAGGACGCTCTACAACGCAATGGAGTACCTCCTCCTCCTCTTTAGAAAATAAGAAAATAGTAATGTTTGGTAATGTGGGGGAGATCTTGAACTTTTGATTCTCCACTAAGTTCTCTAACAACCATAGTCCCATTGTCTCCATCCTATTTGATTCTTTCAACTTGATTAGATTATCTAATCAAGTTGATTGGACATTTCTTTTTGGATTGAGTTCCTCTTCCTCCATAAAGAAGAAGGAATCTCTTAAATCACGATATTTTGTGCATTGGATATTGATATATCATAAAATAACTTCACCTATAAGTGTAAGATATATGGCGTTCAACGACAAACCAATGAGCTCCTCATAACTCAATGTGCTTATCTACAAGGGCAAATAAGGTATTTCATCCATTATAAGGATTAGAGTTTCATTACATTTACCCTATAAAGGGAAAAAGAGGCCAATCTCTCACTGTCTTTCCACTGCTCTAATAAATTATTTGTTGTCTGAAACTGAGCATCAGAGCATCTTGGTCAGAGTACTCCTCCGGGCCTCTTTTTTGTAAGTTTACCTCCTGGAGACAATGGTCAGATTTCTGCATCAACAGATATGATTGAAAAAAACTACTTTTGATCATGTGTAACAGGAAACAGGGTTTTCGAGAATCACTATCGGATTGGGCATTATGACATGAATCTTGGGTATTTTTGATGAAAAAAAAAAAATAAGACTTTTTGATTTGATATCGAAACCGATATGAATTGACATGATCCATTTGTTTCGATATTAGTATTAATTTCACTAATTGTTGACACTGATATTAATATCATTAACTAAATTCATGAGAAATGAAAGTATGATATGAAATCAACCCTCAAGAAGTCCAATCATAGAATCACAGCATGATGAATGAGGATGGTGGCTAGAAACTTTCTCTTTTCATTTTCTTTCAAACTTAGAAAACTTACAAACATCATTATCTTAATAAATAAAATAAAGTATACAATCATTTGTGCTCTTTAATTGCATTAATCATTTCATAAGCATCATGTATCAAGGACTTCAATTCAGTTAGGTAGAGTAGATGAATTCGATTTTGAACTCGTTTTGTTTTTGTGGGCCACCACTTTTTTTTATTATTTTGAATGGCCTACATTTTGTTAGAGGGGTTGCTTATCGGTTGGTGCAAGTAGTTAAACCCCATCACTCATCATGGGGTCGTTGCTGCATATCATATTGATGCTATGGTTTGCACATCTATTATATATTTAATAGGTGAGAAAACGCTATTCAATAGTGTGTATACGCATCGGTGTTTACGATCAATGAAAGGGCAAACATGAACATCATCGGCGTCGTAACATAGTCTTTTCACATTCATATATCGTAATACAAGTACACACTATCATGTAGCCTTATTTATAATTTACATGTATAGATGGTTTAAATGATTGACCTAAGTTCGTATAGAGGAAGTGGTTACTTCATAGTTACTCCATCAGAGTCATAAAACAATAAAAATGGTATCAAATGGTTGGTTCGGTCTGGTCTTAGTATTATCTTTTTTTCGATTTTTGTACATATTGGGTCATATAAAGACCACATTGATAAGGTGTGTTCGGTCTATATTAGCCATCCAACTTGACAGCTTTAGCTATCAATCTAGTCTCTACCAAAAATAAGCTATCAATCAAGTGCGTTCTAGTCTGTCATTGGATTTTTACCATTGTCCTTTATCGATTCATTATTGGTATGATCTCAATTTTTAATATATAAAAAATGAAAATAAAAAAAATTATTTGATCACATTCGATTGCACTTAGACAGTGTTTATGAAATTACTGCCTCACCCTTGTGAAATCAAAATTCTCCTTCTTGTTGATGTCACCTTGCATGTTCTCATAAGTCGCCGAGGCTGATGCATGATATATATAATTTAAATTTTATTATTTATTGATTTTTTTTTTAGTTTTTTTTTTCTTGTTGTTTTTATTCATTTTTTTTTTCAGTCTTGTTATGTGTAATTATTTTTAAAAATCAAAACCACCAAACCAATATGGAGTTAATCTTACATCGGTTGTATTTCAATATGATTGGTTTCAATTGGTTTGGCTTAATTTTTTACATTCCTCCATGGTTTGTAGATTTGAAGATAGATTCTCCTTAATTATTAAGCAATCCAATCAGCCATCTTAAGACTGAGTGGGCTAAGGATATGCACCCATTTATTGATATGCATATCCGAATCCTCCCAAAGAGACCATAAGAACAAATAGCCTAACGGTTAATCAGGTTAATGACGCTTTGAATGAGTAATTGGACGCTAATTAAGCAACCCACTAATACATACGCTTCACACCGAATCATTTCCAAAATGTTAAACAAATGCTTTCTGTAAAAAAACCAGAGAGGTTCGAAATTTTAAAAAGTAAAAATAAAAATCCGGCGGGTCTCACGAGATGCTCAGACTGAGTCTGAGGGACCGTGGCTGATAGAAAGTTTTCCTGAGCCAAAAGACCAACGTACCCTTAAAAGTTACGTAATGACTGAAATGACCATGATAACCTCGTTACGGAACTGAGAAATATAAAATTATAGGGAGTCGCCACGTAAAAATGAACACCCAATAGGCCGGCAATGTAGACCGTCTGGTCTAAAGTGGTTTTTATACACAAAAGCCGGTCAACCATCCCCAAAGGAGCAGTAGTCCACCTTCGTTTTCCAAAAGGAAAGAGAGAGAGAAGAGAACCCAAAAATAGAGAAATTTCCCCAGAAAAATCGCAGATATGATGGAGCAAGGAGCGAGCTTGAGCTTCCATGGCCAAAAGGGAATCGAAGCCATCAGAAAAATAATTCATCTTTGCCGCAAGATTCTTCACCTTGACCTCCAGTGGAAGAACATCTTTCACCCAGTCACCTTCTTCCGGCGACTTTTTCGGTTAATTTGGGATCGGATTCTTGGTTGCTACCCTGGGAAATCCTTCCGTTACCGGCGGTTACAGCGTAACTTGTCTTCCATCTCTCCTGCTAATATCGAGTCCGGCGACCCCGCCTCCACCTCCAGAAATTTCGATATGGAATCCGATTCAGTGATGCTCAAGATCAGTATTTTGGGCGATTCTCACATTGGCAAAACCAGTTTTGTTGTAAGTATTTACTAGAAATTCATTTAATTTCTATTTCAAGAAAACTTTTTTTTTTTTTTTTTTTTTTATTGAAACCCTTTCGTTTGGTTTGAAGATTAAGTATGTAGGAGATGAGCAAGAACAGAGGAGTTTGCAGATGTCAGGATTGAATGTAATGGATAAAGTATTCTTAGTTAAAGGAGCAAAAATTGCTTTTAGTATTTGGGATGTAGGAGGAGATCATTCGTCTCTTAACCATGTTCCCATCGCCTGTAAAGATGCCGCAGCCATCTTAATCATGTTCGATCTCACAAGTCGATGCACACTAAACAGGTCTGTGATTGTTCTTATGATCTAAATTAAAATCTTTATAATAAATCTATGTACGATTCTGAGAAATTTCTGTTATGATTTTAGTGTCCTCCGATGGTATCAACAAGCAAGAAAGTGGAATCAGGTATTTAATATAGGGCTCCGGTTGTTCAATTGAATTGAATACTCAAAATCAGAATTAGAACCTCTTACAGTTTCTAACATTTCTGTTGGTTTTCTTGTTTCAGACGGCGATTCCAATACTAATCGGGACCAAGTTTGATGATTTTGTTCGCCTTCCTCTGGATATGCAATTGACAATCGTGAACCAGGTAACAATTTTGAATCCCTGAATCATCAAAACTATCGATTCAGTTTTGAATTTGGATTCTTAATCACAGATGCCATGAAAAACGTTATAGATTCATTGAATTTTTCAAAAATTTGAAATACTTAGGCGCCTGCCTATTGGATTCAGCCTTGGGAAAGCAGCTTAGCTCTGCTTTTTATTAGTTTGAACCTTGTCTGATGACTCTGATCAACAGGGGTTCGTAGAAACATTACTTTCCGGGAAATGTTCCCAAACAGTGCCTTAGCGTAAAAGCCTTAAATGTGAACATGGGGAGAGGGAGGAGAGTCATGGACAGGTATATGAACTGGTCAATCATATATAAATTTCCTGAAAATTTTGCTTTATGTGGAAAATTTCTCCCTTTTCCCAGTCCCCACACAACCCAACAAGCAAAGACACGTACAGATTGGAAAATGATCAAGTCAAGGCCTAAAATTAAAGGCCACGTTTGTTATCACCTTCTGATTTCTAGGGTGCTTTTTCTAGGAAGCATTTTTTTTTCTTTTGAAAGAATCACTAAAAGAATCACTTTTAGTTTCACGTATCTAAGATGAAACAAGAGGTGAAACTAGAAGTAGCATACTTTCGATCAAAATTTTGTTAATTTTGATGAAAAAAATGTTTTTTTTTTTTTCTTGGGTTTAGTGAAATGGTCAAATGAAACTACAACAACAGCAACAACAAAGCTTAGCCTTAACCCAACGGCCAAGTGAAACTCAAGTAAAAAATACGCTATTTTGATTGGAATTTTAATCTGACCAAAACGAGACCAAAATAGAATGTTTGAACCTTGCCCATTAGCTCTCTTTGGATGTGTGAACTGCTATTTAAGACCTTGGAATTCTTAATGTACCGTTGATGCGTTTGGATCAATTAGGCATACGGTTGAGCTTATGCAAAGCTCTTAATTTGTTTAGTTAAATACTTCAGTTGGAAGAGTTGGTATCACTGTAAAATGGAACTTCTGAGTTCTAATTTTAATTGGATTTGACAGGCAAGAGCATACGCGCAAGCGATGAAGGCAACACTCTTCTTCTCAAGTGCAACCCACAACATCAATGTGAACAAGATCTTCAAATTCATCACTGCCAAGCTTTTCAACTTGCCATGGACAGTGCAGCGGAATCTGACTATTGGAGAACCCATCATCGACTTCTGAGTCTTCTGGGCGGAGGTGAACGGGTCTTCTTTGTGGTATCTTTGCTCTTTTCTTCACGAAAAGGCTGGCAATCCATTAAATCAAATCTAATCAAAACATGTATATAGCAATATGACTCTGTAATTAAACCCAGGAGGGTGACACCCATGTCCCCTCGGGTTCTAGTATAATACAGTGTTCTTCATAGTCCAGTCAGAGAAGGAAGGTGATAAATTTTTCAAAATGATACAAAATATAAAGTAATAACAAAGATCACATACTTGATTTTCCATGTTGAATTAATTTTAGTTTCTAAATGAAATGGTAAATGAGACCCTACCTAGTCCACAAATCTATTGTCGCATAGGATATGTTTTTTGTGTGTAGACATAGCAGTTTAGATGAGACTGTGAGATTGGAATTAAATGGACAGTTACACCCAAGGTCCCTCCTCTTTATATGTCAAGTTTCAATACAAATGGAATTTGTCAAGGTTTGAAATAAAATATTATAACATTTAAAACTGTGTGGCATGATATTAGAGATATGTGAAAAGACATAATAGAATTTGGTTTTAAATTTGACACGCGGTTAAACTATATCATCTCGTTAATGTCCAACAGTCAAAATTGTTGTGCGGTTAACTAATAGTTATCTACTAAGGGGGGGGGGATCATGAAGACTTTGCGCTTCTATTTTCTTTTTCCAAAATTTTCATTTACTTGTAAATCGTGCCAATAATATAAAATAATCTGAAAGGATTGATTATTCTTTCAAATTATTCAGGAAATGTTATAAAAATGATTAGAAAAAACCACATGCAAGGAATCATTCATATAATAACAATTGCCAACTCAATCTAATTGATCCACAGTCCAACCAAACATAAACTGATCTATTTCCAAACCGGGTTGGGTTTAGACTAAATTTGATCGGATCAATTTATTGGACCAGAATTCTGTACCCTAACGCGGAATTGAGGAATTAGTGATTTGTCTATGGATAAAGTTTTCTTTCTCCATGTGATGATGAGAAGATACCCATGCGCCCTCCCCTTACCCCACACCTCGAGTGGCCTTGATCCCTGCAGTGAACAGATTGGCATTTACTGTGGGTGGAGGAAAATTTAGTGCTTGTCCATTTGATACTGTCAGCCTCGACATACCAGAAAAGTTAGAAGAAATACTATGATTTCACTAGGTTCTTTCCTTTTCCATTGGGAGTACTTGGACAGCCGGACCAAACATCATTTTGTGACGGTGACTTTATCATTGATTTGTAACATCAACTTTACATTGATATCGCCCAAGAGGTGGTCCCACAAGCCCATGGTCATGGGCTGGAAATTGAAAGAAATTAGCCCAAAAAGCTGAGGAATAAAAAATTTTAAAAAAGGGAGAGATGGGTGAGGGTGAGGGTGGGGGTGGGGGTGGGGGTGTGAGGGAGAGAGTAATCTACACGTCAACCCAATTGGAGCACAGAAATGGGTGCCCAAAAGTCTAGAAGAGAAAATGCTTTGTCCCAAAAACGAAAAAAGAGAACCAATAGTAGGCATAGATTATATCATGGTAGTTAGGGGTGTCAACGGTCCGGGTTGGTGCGGTTTCGGTCCGGTTCCACCGGTTTCGGTGTGAGTTTGGAAGTGACCGAAACCGACCCATTAAGGATTTATCGGTTTCGGTCCGGTGTCGGTTTCGGTGCGGTTTGGGTTCGGGTTGGTACCGGTTTGGATTTATTAGATTCATTTCGGTTTGGATCGGTTTTTAAGCCGGTATGGAGCCATTAGGAAACAACCAAATGATGAATTGTTGAACTTCGGTTTCTTAAATCGATTTGTAACCGGGTTGGTTTTGGTTTTTGGTATAGTTTGGATTCGATTTTCCATACAAATGTATACAAAACTATTCAAATTTTGATTTTTTTAATGAATTTTGGAGTGTTTCGGTTTCTTACCGGTTTGGTTTCGGTTTCGGTCCGGGTTTGGAGCCGGTTTCAGTTTGGTTTCGGGTTCATCCGGTTTTCGGTGCGGTTCGGTTTGGTTTTGGGGTTACAATACTCGAAACCGAACCGAACCAATAAGGCTTCGGTTCGGTTCGGTCCGGGTTGTTATCGGTTCGGTCCGGCCGGTTTTACCGGTTCGGTTTAGGAATTGACACCCCTAATGGTAGTCAAGAGACTCGAGACGTCTAGGAGACCCAAGGATTTTTTTTTTTTTAATAAAAAAGGAAAAAACTTTATTAATTAATATAATAGAGAACATCAAGAATAGGTCTTGTATCTAAAATTCTAAATTTCCTATGCATAGCCAAAGTAGCAATGCGTTTGACTAATACCACACATTCATTTGAGGACTTAAAACAAAAACTTAGTTGGGAGAATGACTTATAAACATCCAAAAACAGTGGGATTGTGCTTCAAGGCCACGAGCTGATGCTATTATCTTGAATCAAGTTGTGCAATTCCTCCAAATCACTCCAAACTTGTGTCACGTTCTACCCTTCCTCCTTGGACTTCTTCAGGCAATAGACAAAAGTTCTAGTTAATGCCTCACTGTATATTCCTGTCATCAAATAATCGACACAAAGTAAGACAAATTTTCCTCTAAAAATTACTCCACATACCCAATTGAAGTAATTAAGAGATCTATTTGAAATACTTGTACAAATCAAAATGGGGTGTCATGAAAGTGGGGAAAGGGTAACATGATACGGGTTGTTTCATTGGATTGTACAACATCTAAAGATTCACATGCAGAGCCAATGTCTAGAGAAACTGAACTCCATCGATTGATATTAGTAATCATAGCCATTTGATTTGGCTGAACCTTGGAATATACAACCTGATTCCTATGCAACCAAATAAAATAGCATGATATAATTAGAATACCAAAAAACTTGGTTTTATCAGGGCCAGGCTAGGAGTACGATCAGAATTAAAACATGACATAATAAAGGACGGAAAGGAGGAATTAATTATGTTCTCAGTACGTAATCCTCGAAAACCAGTAGTCTAAATTCACTTAGAAAAATCACAAGCAAAGAAAATATGCCACACAGATTCGCAATTTGAATGACAAAGATCGCAAGTACGGTCAATATCCATCCACTTCCTAGTGATATCTTTAGTAGGAATGCCCTCAAATACAAGCATCCAGAAGAAAATCTTAAATTTTGGATGGAGTTCTAATTTCCAAAAGAATCTCCACCAATGCATGCACAGATAAGAGCATGAACACCTATTGGACATTCCTTTAGAATTATTAGAGTCAATTGAAATCAAATAATTGGCAGCTAACTTTGTAGTCAGTGATCCCTTCCTACAGAGAGAACACCACCACTTGTCAACCAAAGGGGAAACATGGATTGTAGAGATTTTATTAACGATATTCATGGGCAAAGAATATACTAAGAGAGGTAGATTCCAAGAATTCCTCGTAAGGAAGTCCTTGAACCAATGGATGGAAGTACGTGTGGGGATAGACAAGGGGATGGTAAACTCAAGTAAATCAGGGATCCAGGGGTCAGTCCAAAAAAAAGTATTTCCACCATTTCCAACTTTGATATACACTAACTTTTTCAGAATGGGTAAGATATTAGCATTACTAGTCCAAATAATAAAATCTCTTTTTTTTTTTTTTTTTTTTTTTTTTTTTTTTTTTTTTTTATAGTGGATGCATCAAAGATGGACTTCTTGTGAAAATATTTAGCTCTTAAGGTTTGTGACCAAAGAGAGTTCTGATCAGAGAGAAGATGCCAGCCAAGTTTAAGTAACAAAGCCTTCTTCTGAGTGGTAGAGTCTCTCAAGCCAAGACCTCCCAAAGACTGGAGAATACACTTTTTTCTAGCTATTCAAATGGATTTTTTTGGACTTATTAGGGTCACCATTCTAGAATCTTAAATATACAGAGTCCAATTTATTGCAAATCTATTTAGGAAAAGCAAGACAATTAATTAGGTAAGAGGGGATTGATGAAATAGCTGATTGGATAAAAACAATGCACCCTGCATAAGATAACATGTTAGATTTCCAAATAGAAAGACGGTTTTCAACACAAGAAATAATATGCTTAAAGCCATTAATCCTAGATCTAGAATGAAATAGGTTGGTGCCAAGATATGTGGAATCATTCTCTCTCTTTAATGCCAATAACATAACACAAGAGTTCACGATCAGCCAAAGAAACATTTTTACTGAAATAAATGTCACTCTTATCAAAGTTAATAACTAGGCCTGAAAGATTAGAAAAAAGCTCAAGGATGCACCTAATCGTGGCGAAATCATCAACAATAGCACAACAAAAAATAAACGTATCATCAACAAAAAAAGATGTGAAATTTCTGAGGCATGGCGAGCAACCTTAATATCTTTGAAAAGATTTAGGTCCCTATAGGCATTAAGCAGCAGAAAAAGGGCTTCCATCGCAGAGATAAAAAGAAATGGGCTTAAGGGGCATTCCTATCTAATACCTCTAGAGGGCTCAAAAAAGTCAAAAGCAGACCCATGCAATTTCACAGAAAAGAGGTTATGCTTAAAAAGATATCCAATCAAATTAGACCAACAGGGTCCAAACCCCAAAGAATCAAAGATCGATTTGATAAACCTCCATTCAAGCCTATCATAGGCCTTAGTCATGTCCAATTTGATAATAACAAAGCCCATTTTACCTTTTTTGTGCTTCAAATAATGGAAATTTCTTGAGTAATGATGATATTACCATGAATCTGTCTCCCTAGGACAAAAGCATATTGAAATGGTGAAATGAATGAAGGTAAATGAATTTAAGTCTACTAGAAAGAATCTTCGCCACAACTTTATAAAACACTTTGCAGAGATTGATAGGCCTAAACTTCTCAACTTTGGATGCCTCCTTTTTGGGAATTAAACAAATGAGGGTATGATTTGTCTGAAAGGGAGAGAGACATCATAAAAAAAGGCAGTCACAAAATCACACACATCATTGGCAACAATATCCTAGAAATTCTGAAAAATGTAGGGTTGGAAACCATCAGAGCCAGGGGCTTTATATGACCCAAATGAGAACACCACTTTACGAATTTCATCATGTGAGGGAAACTTGCATAAATGGGTAGCATCCGAGGAAGTAAGAATTGAGGGAAACAAGCATTCGATAAAAGATGGGTCGAGGGGGTTGGAAGTTGTGAACAAGATAGGAAGGAAGCAAATTCCCTTGCTATAAGACGAGGGTCAAATATTCTGGTTCTAGAAGAAGTGATGATAGATTTAATTCTGCGTTTACAGAGAGTTGACACAACAGACGGAATGATATAATTAAGTGTTTTGATCCCCTTGTGTTATGTACAAATGTCGAGATTTTGGTAACCAGAATTTTTTCTTAGTATCCAAGATCCATCTCAACTGATTAACAGTCTCAGAAAAAAACTCGGGGACAAAATGATTAGCGTTTTCAATGGATAGGACATTGGAGAACAACGCAGATTTGATATTTTCAATCCAACCAAAGACCGAATAGTTCCATTTATAGAGGAGATGACTAAAGCTGATGAGTTTGGCAGCAAAGTTTTCATCTAATAAATCCCTCCATTTATGAAGACAGAAAGAGCCAAAATCAGGATGGGCGGCCAAGGCGTTAGAGAGGGTATATGCCCAAGACAACCAAGGCATCACCTTGACAAACAACTATGGATTTTATGAAAGCTGCATTTGTCAAATGCTTTCTTAGATATTGCCATTGTTGATCCAACATGGCTGCGTAGAAATACAAGTCAGTTTTATACAGAATCCATTAGCTCTAGCCAACTGGCTTATCAGTAGCCATATTGCAATTATACACCTGAACCTGCAAACCAACTGATGAAAACTAATTAGGTGTTGTAATGAAGGTTTTGCTGTAGTGCAAATGTCCCAAATGTGAAGGAACATATTCTCCCCACACTTATAACATGCAATGAACCAATTAAAGCTCCAGCACTTAGATAACTAGTGCATACTCACCGCATCAACTTGTATGAAATGCACCATCATCTTACTCTGCAAATATTTCTACCCTCACCAATAGGGAAAATATTAGTGGTTACCGGATGATTTACTCAATTTCAGTGACCTTTTGCGGTTCTATTTGCCAACCCTAACGAACTGCAATGTGAACATTGATTTGGGGAAAATAAGGATTAAGTGAAAGAGGCACCAGTAAAGTTCATATGGTGTAGAATCCCAGTAGTTGCATAGAGTAGTTATGGTTACTAGGGTGTACCCAGGTTTTCTTCAAAGGGGAATAAGTACAATGTATGTCGAAGGGAAAGAAAAATACCATATTACACAATAAATGTGTTTCGACTCTGATCCATATACATAATGAATGTTTGGTTCCCACCACCCCCCCCCCCCCAAAAAGAGGAAAAAAAGAAAAAAAAAAAAGAAGAAGAAAAAAAAAAAAACAGAAAAAGATGTGTAACTGCTTTACAGTGTCATGATCCCCATACGTATGGGAACTTTGGACTACATCTTGAACATTTTTCGAGCTCCTTCGGTGTGCCATTAACAGAGTCACATGCTCGAGAGAAACCAACAAAATAATCCTGCAGAGACGAGTGGACCGTTTCTTCAAACAAGAAGGAGCTGAGTCAACCATTCAATCAAATGATATTGAGCAGAGACTCATCTTGCACCTTTCTCGTGATCATCGGGGAGGGGGCAGATAGAAGAGCTACGAGAGAGAGAGAGATGCAAGGTACCAACTCATCTTATAGCTGAGAGAACATTAATTTGACGACTACTCTAAAACAGAGAATGGAAAGTAATCACTTAATTGAATTCCAAGCAATACTCTCCCAACAGTGTCTTTTATTATGAATGTATACTACCAAAATAAAGGGGAAAAAAAAAAAAAGGTTCAGAATATAACTTTCACAATTTATGGATTTAAAACACTGACAACACTATAAATGCTTTACTCAAGTTTGATTTCTTCTCTTTTGGGGGGATCAAGCTGCAAATAGTGAAACGGCTCTGTGGGCTCCTCCCTGCAAAAAAAAAAAAAAAGAAAAAGAAAAAAAAGAAGAGAACATCAAGTGGTAATTAAGAATAGTGAAAAGGTTCTCTGAGCTGCCAGAGTAGAATGAAATCTGCTGCACCCCCCTAGGTCGGATGGGGAGAAAAAGATCTAAATCATTCAATCTGTTCACCATCGCATCTTTTTCTCCACTGCCGCTGAACCCTCTTTTACGCCCTCTTCCCCAGTTCACTGCTGCAGTCCACTGCCCCTTGAATCTCTCTCTCCTCAGCATAGACTCCTATGCAAGTTGCCCCATCGTCACTAGCCCCCTCCTCCCACTTCCCCTTCCAATACTGGCTAATGCACGGTCCCTGCTTGCAGTCTCCTTCAGATCCCCAGTTGCGGCCTCTGATCCCCGGCTGCAGACCCCTCCAATCTCCTCTTGCAGCTGCTTGGTGAGGAGAGCAGTAGAAAGCACAGGTGCCCTTCTTGTTGAAGGTGACTGCATAGGTCTCAACAGCGCCATTGAGAAGATCTTCCCCACTCATTGAGATGGCTGAAGCATCGATACCAGCTGGAATCTCATCCTTGTCGAACACTACATTGTGGGGGAACCCAGCATTGTTCTTGAAGGTGATCTTCCCTCAAGCGCTGGCAAGCATAGTGCAAACGCCAGCACCCATCGTCTCTGCACAGCAAGATCTCGGCCCCCATAGCATTGCTGGCAGGCATTGCACTTGTGCAGGTGGCCACACAACAGGCACTCCCACCTATTTCAGTGATGCCTTCACACCGTTGACCATGGGAGTAGGGGCAGACAACCTTTGTGGTGGTGCCTACTCTGTAGGTTGCTAGGGACTTTAGGCCGGTCAAGGATGGGAAAGCAGAGAGTGTGACACTGGCCATTGTGTTTGTTCTATTTTCTGAGGGAGGTTAATTTATGAAGCTCTTGGGTGTGGACTGCAGAGAAATCAAAATGCAGGAAGGGAAGGATTTTAATAAAGTTGAGTAGAGAAAGTGAGGTGGATATGAACACTCTGCTTTTGTGACTTGTGTTTGATGATTATGGATAGCAATGGAGGAGGTGAGGGCACACGGGTAGAAGGGGATGACGTGGTGGGAGAGCTAGTGGCAATGGGGGTGGTGATGGTGGAGGACGAGAGAGATGTGGAGGGTGCAGCAGCACTGTAGAGAGAGAGAGAGAGAGAGAGAGAGAGTGGCAGTCAGATTGAACGGTTTGGATCTTCCTCCCCCCCCCTCCCCCCGTGTTCCCCATCCAATGGTTAATAAACATGTTGGAGTAGGAAGGTGTGGGAGATTCCATTCCACCCTAGCAGCACGGAGAACCTTTTCCCTTGAGAATAAATCATAGCACAACTGAACATTTTCATATTATAAGAATTCCTTTTGACTTTTGTCAATTATGCAAAACCCATTTAGGCTAATAAACTAACTTCATTTAAAAAAAAAAAAAAGGAAAAAAAAAAAGGCACATTTCTGGGGAAAGTAAGGTGCTAATCTCCATCCCATATTTTGGAATGCAAAATACCCTCTTGTGATGGTTATATCAACTTTCAAAGTTGTTGCAGTTCAAAAGTACAATGCCAACAGTTTTGAAAAATACACAGCATGTAAGATGAACAAATTCAAGGACTGAAATTCATCCAGCTTATGGACTCAACTCACAGTCAATGAAGCTTCAAGCAAGCAAACCAACTTCTTTGGAAACTTCAATTGACCTTAGGTTACAAGCCATCTAAACACCACACAGCTGTGTGTTATAAATTGAAGTTCCAAGAGCATTGCTAGCGGGACCACAGAGTTCCTTATCTAGAGGACCCCCCAACATCTGATTGAGAACTTTCCAGTTCAAGGGCAGAGGTGGGAATTTCATCTTATTTTTCATTTAAAGCAGATACCATCACACCCAATCACATATGCAGGTCCTGTGGTTCTCTAAACAAATTCTGAAATTGTAAAATATTCTTTCAAATAAATACATGGTAAAGGAGCACAAGCATACCCTGGTTTCGAACGCATGCATTGCCAGAAGAGCTTGAAAGGACCTGGAACTGTTTTAAATGGATTCCCTTCAAAGCAAGCCTAGAGAATTTTCAAATAGCAAAGTGTTATCATAGAGACCAAAAAAGCATTAAAATACCCACACCCACACAACATTTGATGAAAATAATTACAATACAATACAATACAATGAAGAGATAATAAGACCGTCATAGGAGATGCATGTAAAAAGCTAGGGGAAGAAAATCTCGTGTACCCTGATACACACACAAACCAGTTTTAGAAGATGAAAACATTTCTTGAGCTTATTGGGGGGGGGGGGGGAATAAAATGCAAGTCTTATTGAAGGTCAAATATAACAAGTCTTCTCGGATCTCCACAAGCATCTTCATGGTTCAAATCCCATTATAAACATACTCAGTATTGCTTACCGCCACAGCCAGGATCAGAAGACACTATAATGAAGAGATGTGAAAAGAAATATGAAGATCAACAGCGCAAACGTAGGTTTTTCACTGCTCTTTTCCCCTACTCTGAACCCAATCATCATTATTTCAATAAAGAACACAGAGAATTTTTTTTTCACCGGGTATGAAGTGTTTTACGGTCAAGTAAAGCCTAGTGACAGATAAACCTCAGAGAAAATATCCAAAATATGAATATATTCAAGAAAATATAATGACATTGAGATCCAGTTTACATTGTTGAATCCAACATGAAATCTACCAAAGCAGACTAAATTCAATAATATATCCCAAAGGGAGTGGTGTTGGAGAAGAACAACAAACGAAGAGCTTCTCAGCTCTCCCCTATTTGTCGTCTCTCAAAATTTCTCTCCCTCCACTAAGATGAATCCCCACCCTTAGCCTGTATATCTCTCTTGTCTCCATAGTTGTTGCTTCTAACGTTCATATATCATTCTAGATCATTGCTTACTATAGTCAGATAAGAGGGAGGGGGGGGGGTGTGAAGAAGAATAAGAAGAGCAACCATCCTCTAGCAAATGCGTGAAAGCAATTTGAGTTTCCTTTGCTAGCGTAACAGTTTTTTTCCCCGTTTCTTTTCCCTCATGTTATATTTTGTTTGTTTTATTCTTAATACTTCTGTCAAGTCCCATCTACGTTGTCTCCATGGATTTTATTAGAATAAAAAAGAAGAGCCACACCAGCACAAATTACAACAAAAAAGGAAATGCCAAAGGCCCCAAAACCTGATTAAAATAAATTTACTTTCCCAAATGCAGATGCTGTTCTTCCAAACCCACTTCAACTAACTAGTCCAACAAAGAATTTGGATGGTTTCTACAGCCGGCTTCAGCTGGATCCAGAGGGTTAAGAACTAGCATTATGACTCATTAGCTGCCAATGAGGAGTCTCTCATAAGATTAAATGATGGAAGTAATTGGTGAGCACCACTACTAACCTTTAAGAGAGAGAAGTTGCCACCATAGTTGTTAGGGTGTGCCATGGTGAGCCATGGTGCCGGTCACCCACTAAGTGCTTAGGCATCGTCTAGGTGGGGGTGCAGTGGCAAGCCGAGTGTGATATTTCTACCAATGAACGGTATTAGTAGAAATACCAAGCTGAGTGTGATACTCCATGGAAAAAAGCGTAAAAATGCTTTATATCTAACAATTTATTCAAAAGAGCATAGTTGGGGCTTCTGTGGTACGAGAGTTGAGATGGTGAGTGTTCGACACCAACATCAATTTGTAACATGAGCTGGTGATGTTAATCAGGTATGCAGGTTCCACTTCTCCCTCCAACGCAGTTCCTTCTTTACCCTTCATATACAAACATCGCATATCTATGGATGTTTTTAGTGATTCCTTACTTGTGTTCAAATATGAAAAAGCTTACTCTTATTGGTATATCTAATCTCTCCTCTCTCTTAAGTCTCATAGTGTGCAGGATGCTTTGTGTTGTTAGTTCCTTGGTTGGTCATGTCTCTAATGAGCTTGGCCTTCCTATGTGTGGCCGCAATTGAAAAATTCCAAGAGTAATCAAGAGCCTTGCATAAGTCCAGCCCAGTTGGAGATGGTCATTGATAGAATGGGTCAAGACTTCAAAGGATTATTTATCAAGGACTTCACTGGATGAAATCTCTAGACTTGTGATTTTTCGTTCTATAATTTGTAAATCATGCAAATCCTAAGTATATATGTAAAGCGATTCTCACTCTAGACACCAAAGACACCTAACCCAAAAGACCTATACTGAACCATATTGGTATACCTTGTCTTAGGCATCTTTTGGCATTGTTCCTTCGGGAAAGACCTTGACTTGATTGGGAGCTTTTTAACTTAAAGAGTATATGATAAAACTGGCTAATATTTCAGAAGTTAAAAATCCACTTTTTTGCACAGCCCCTTGTGGGCTGCCAGTCGATGTAACCGATCGAGCGATTTCCCCCCTGATTGATGCTTTTTTATATCTATATTTAAGCTATTCTTAATAATTATTCTCAATAAACATACTAATAATGATGCAGATAAGTCACTTAAGGGCTTATTTTATTGGAAATAAGGCTTGGTAATGCGATACCGGGATTTAAAAAACCATGTTCAGTTCGCTTAATGGGCCCACCCAAATGAGAGAACTCAATAATCAAGATGCAGTGGCAGTATTATAAATAAACTGAAGTTATAAAGAGAGTAGCCGAGTTGTAAATAACCAGATTAACTAATGAGCTACTTGGGAGATGGGACTTAAGGGGAATTAGTAATTATTTAGTGGGAATAAACTAGGAAGCAAAATAGTAATATGGGATATGAGAGAATTAGAGGCAAAGAGAAAGGTATAACAGGAAATCAGAATAAAAGAGAACTAAACAGCAAACTCATGATTCTTCTTCAACCTTGCGTTAGAACCAGAAAGGGAGTGGAACTCCAATTAGTAGTCATGTTTGATTCGTCCTTCACCACTAATCTGCTCCACATGAGTTTCCAGGCATAGGAAGCTACTCTGAAACCCTTCTGCTCTCAAGCCCTAGCACCTCCAAAAGTCATCAACCAAGAGAGATATAACCTCCCGAACTCAGATCTGCGGGTAGCTTGAGAGAACATGAGTCGCAGGTTTCAGATCTCACAGTATACTCATCATCAAGCACTCATACCATAGGTATTAGGTTGCCTACAGGTAAGGAAGTAACCCAATAAACTTTAGCCCAAACCAACGAAGCACCAATGAGTTTGAAGTCACTGTCCAAGGCTGTAGGTACCACCCAAAAACAGGGAATGGGAAGACAAACTAGAAACGGAGGAGAAAAAGGAGGTGTTTCTCACAAAGGAGAGAAGAAGAAGAGGGGGGTGGGGGGGAAGAGAGCACACGCACAACAAGCCCACAGGCTACACAATTAGAACTCAACTTCAATTTATTCTTTCAATTCTCAAAACCTCCTCTCTAGAATCGTTTTACAGCCATTTAAAGAACTCATTGCATAAAATTGGAAACCAATTAAAAGATAGAAACTGCTCTAAAATAGAAACTAACTATTCCAAAAGGAACTACTTCTAAAACAAAACAGAATCAAATATACTATGATTGCTTCCCTAATTATCAACTACCAACTCTTGCCAGACCAGAATATCGATTTGGGTTGGTTGTGTCTTGGATTAGGCATCCATAGTGGGGTGGTTCGGTCCAGCAAAGCCAAGGTATCTGCATCACTTGGGTTGGGTTATGTAAGTGTTGGGCTTTCGATCTCATGGGTTTCTTTGTAATAGACTACTTTAATGTGCTTAAAATATAGCTCGAAAGGAAGAAAACGAGATTTACTTCATTAGTTTAGTTAGACTCTTGTTTTGAGTCAATTTCTTTCATTATTTTAGTTTCCTAGTCAGTTTATGTTATCTTATTAGTAACACCTTATTAGTAACAGATTGGATTAGGCTTTCATTTTTAGTGTTTTGAGTATTTTTTGAGTCTTCTATATAAGTTTGTAAGGGGCTACAACCTTGTACACGAATTTGATTGATGAGATTTTGACTTGAGCATTTTCTTTTGCTGCTGAGAAAGTATACATGCTGTGAGATTCAGTTATGGGCATGGTTTTAAGTATCGGTGCGTATCGTGCTATATCGGCCGATACATATCGGTATCGGTAGGCATTGGCATGATACATACGGATACGCTACAGGGAATTTTGGGCCCTCTTTTGTGTACCGGTGTATTGGTAGTACCGTATCGTGCCTTACTGATACGCACGATACTCTACGATACGAACTTTTGAAAACATGAAAATTCCCATGAGTATTGGTACGTATTGGTACCGTATCGACTGTATCGTACAGTATCGAACCGATACGGTACGATATGGCTACTTAACTATGAATGTGCCTTTTGTTGTTTGAAACAAACACTTCAAACTCTCACCAACAGTTTTCTATATTTCTCTTCTTTCTTACCCTTTGATTCACACACCTTTTTGGAGACTCAAATGGTAGATTGAAAGAAACATTGTGGAAGTGAATGGTTCAAAGAAGGAGAAAAACATAGTCTAAGAAGAACCTTGAACTTGAAAGTCTTGAATAGTAAGTTCTTGAATCTTTACTCACTTTTTTCAACTTTAACCTTAGATTTTCAAGTTTTTTTTATAAATCTAAGGTTCATCATACTTAGAATCACATTTTGTGCATCATTATTACATGAAATCATTGGATTTATAAGGATTTACACACTTTTTTCAAGAGAAAATGAGGGTTTCAATTTTTTTCAAATTTCTTAGATCTACTCATGCTCAATGGTTAAAAATGTTTAGATTTTTTACATGTTATGTAAAAACAAGTGTTCTACAACTTCCATGGAAAATTTTGATTTTTCTCAAAAAAATATATTTTGTTAAATTTTTTTATTCAGAAATTAATTAAAAAAAAAAAAATCCCAAAAAAAAAAATTTTTTTTTTTTTTTTTAGAAAATTTAGTTCATTCCTCTTAAAAATAATGTCATAACTTATAATTACTAAATACATGATTTCAAATAAAACCCACATTTTTCCCCAAAAAAGTGAAGGTTTCAAATTATTTTTTTATTTCTTAGATCTACTAAAATATATTGGTCCACACTTTGTTAATTTTTTATATGTTCTTTAAAAACATTTAATCTACAACTTCTATAAAAAAATTGATTTTTTCTAAACAGTTTGTATTTTTTATTTTTTTTTTAATTTCAAAAATTAATTAAAAAATAAGAAAAATACTAAAAAAATACAAATTTTTTTTTTTTAGAAAATTCAGTTCATTTTAGTTTAAAAAAATATATATAATTTACTTGGCCAATGACCATGATGTAAAATTAGATGCACAATTTTTTCCAAAAAAAATGTGCATTTCAAATTTATGTAAATTTGGAAAAATATAAAAAAATCTTTTTTTTTTCTTTGGATGCATCTCATTTTAGTTTCTAAAAAAAATGCTATTATGTACTAAATACAAAATCAATATATATGCATATTAAGATTCATTACGTATCTTTGTAGGAAGATGGCGCCTAAAGAACGGACTAGGGATATTGGATGGGCTACAACCGAGAAAGTATAAGGCAATAGGTTGTGTACAAAATGCAATTACTGTGACACTATCCACCTAGGAGGTGGAATTACTAGACATAAACAACATTTGGCTGGAGGATTTTCTAATGTTGCCAAATGTAACAAGTGCCTAGATAAAATAAGCAAAGCAATGAGGAAGAACTTAAGGGGAAGTAGAGATAAAGCAAAAAAAGCTGTTGAAGAAGATGATAGAATGGTTGAGAATCTAAGGGATCATGAGGATTATGAAGGATCTGATATGGAGGCAGAGGATGAAGATCAACAGCTTGCACGAGCGATACATATTTCAAGGGAGGAAGCAAAAGAAAAACAATGAATAGCAGAACAGCTGAGAAGAAGTCAATATGTAGGACCTAGGTGTGGTGGCCCGCTGATTTATGAACAAGGTTCTGGCTCTAGAAGTCATCCAAGTGTAGATATTGGAGGCACTATGAAGGGCATGTTTGACAAATTTGCCTCCAGTGGTAGAGGTAAGGGGAAAAGGAACCCAGAAATTAGAGATATGAGAGATGCACCCAAGGATTAAAGTATCGGTATCGGTCACCGTATCGGTCAGTCAAAATTAAGATACGTATCGGAGGGTATCGTATCGTATCGGAGATACGCTAAAGATACGCACATAATGGATAGGGAACACATTTTTATACACTTTTGCATAAAAAAATAGTTAAAAAAAGCTATATATAACATGTATAATGCATAAATACTTAAGTAGAGGGTATCGTATTGATAGACAAATATATTGAGTTGAAAATGTTCAAAATGATGAGGTTTGAGTTTCTTACAGTTTTTTCTTTCCTCATTGCCATTGCCACTATGATGAGTGCCGTGAAGAGTGTCGTGGTGGTTTAAATCCATGGCTAGGACCTTCTTCTTCAATAGGAGCAACTACGATGATATTCTGCACTTGTCGAATATAGGCACAATATTTACCCCAGTCGAAATATTTATGGTAGTGGGTCTCCCATTCATTGTAAAAAAATTAAATTTTTTTATAGAAGTTGTAGATTAAATGTTTTTAAATAACATATAAAAAATCAACAAAGTGTGGACCAATATATTTGAGTAGATCTAAGAAATTAAAAAAAAAATTTGAAACCCTCACTTTTTTGGGGGAAAAAATGTGGGTTTCATTTGAAATCATGTACTTAGTAATTATAAGTTATGACATTATTTTTAAGAGTTGAATGAACTAAATTTTCTGAAAAAAAAAAATTTGGGGATTTTTTTTTTAAATTAATTTCGGAATAAAAAAATTAAAAAATATATTTTTTTTTGAGAAAAATAAAAAATTTTCATGGAAGTTGTAGAACACTTGTTTTTACATAACATATAAAAAATCTAGAAAACTGTTGGTGAGAGTGTGAAGTGTTTGTTTCAAACAACAAAAAATTCACACTTAAGCAGCCGTATCGTACTGATACAGTATGATACGGCTCGATACTATACGATACCTTCGATACGTACCGATACTCAGGAATTTTCAGATTTTCAAAAGTTCGTATCGTACATATCGGTACCGATACGATACGGCACGATACGATACGCCGATACACAAAAAGAGGCCCAAAATTCACCGTAGCGTATCGGTATGTATCGTGCCGATGCCTATCGATACGGATACGTATCGGCCGATACGGCACGATACACACCGATACTTAAAACCATGGATGCACCATATAAACATCATGATGAAGAGTAACAAAAGATTGAAGAGGCTTTCCAACCAAAAACATTGAGTAAGAAAATTGAGAAAGCAATCTCTAGGTGGTTCCACAGTTCTATGATTCCACCTCACAAAACTAAAGATCCATACTTCAAGGCTATGGTCAAGGAGATTCAGACATGTGGGAAAAATGTGAAGACACCCACACCCCATGAAATTGCAGGGCCATACTTAGATACTATTGTGAAAGAGGTGGATGAATACATTGAAGAATTTAAATATAAATGGCCTGAATATGGAGTGACCATCATGTGTGATGGGTGCAGTAGACCGACGGGGATGTCCATCATCAATTTTCTGATATATTGTGATGGGAAAACAATATTCCATAAGTCTTTCAACGCATCCTCAGATATAAAGGACTTAATGTATTTGTTTAAATTAATGGATGAAGTTGTTCAGGAAGTTGGGCCAGATAATGTTGTCCAGGTTGTGACTGATAATGCCTCCAATTTCAAAAAGGCTGGTACTTTACTTATGGTGAAGTATCCCACCTTATACTGGACACCATGTGCAGCCCATTGTATTGATTTGATGTTCAAGGACATTGGTGAAATGAACAAAGTGCAGACATTGGTTTCTGATGCCAAGATGATCACCAACTTCATCTACAATCACGGCTGGGTGTTGGCATTGATGAGAAAGTACACAAAAGGTGACTTGGTGAGGCCTGCAGCAACAAGGTTTGCAACAAATTATACTGCACTTGATAGTATTCAAAAATGGAAGGAAGGGCTAGTTAAGTCATTCACCTCTAATGAGTGGTTCAGTAGTAGATATGCAACCACTGAAATTGAAAAAACTATTCAAGACCTAATCACCTTAACAAAGTTTTGGGAAATGATATACCGATTTACTAAGATTATGCAACCACTATTTGAGATACTTAAAGTAGTTGATGGTGATAAGGCACAGACGATGGGAAATATAGTGCATTGTATGGAAGTTGTCAAACAAAAGATAGAAGAGGAGAACCCAAAGTCATTTAAGGCATTTTTGAAGATTATAAATCGTTGATGGGAAAATAATTTGGTTCAAGACCTTCATCGGGCAGGTATTTTCTCAATTAAATTTATAAGTTACTTTATTAGTAATTTAATATATTTAATCGTTAACAATAAGTGATATGTAACAATGTCAATGTGCCGCCTATTATTTGAATCCGGATCAACACTACAAGAACAATTTAAGGTTTAGGAAAGATTTGATGGAATCTTTGAAGGATGTTATCAACAAGTTAACTCCTAATATTGATTCGGCTAAAGATGCAGTTGAAGAGGTTAGTAGTCTATTAAACTTACATATTGAATCATTGATTAATATTTAATACATTGAGTGGCATATTAATATGTTAATACATGTATAGGTGAAGTACTTCCGAGAGACCACTCAAAGGTTTGCTGATCATTTAGCTATCCGTGCTAGAGAAACACAATGCCCTGGTAATTTAGGCTTAATCAACTATCCTTGTATTTCAAATTCCTAATGTTGCAATTACCTTTGTACTACAACTGATTGGTGGATGAACTATGGATGGAGCGCTCCAAACTTGAGGCCAATCGCAATGAAAATATTATCATGCACGGCATCCTCAAGTGGTTGCGAACGTAACTGGAGTACGTTCGGATTGATACACACAAAACCTCGGAATCGTCTGAGTTATGAGAAGCTGGAGAAGATAGTGTATGTGCACTACAACATGAAATTGAAGATGAAATATTTAGAGTTGGAGAAATCAAGGGATGATATTGATGTCAACCCAATTGACATCACCCATATACTCGACGAGGAAGATCCAGTTAGGGGATGGATTGAGGAGACTGAAAATGTTTTAGTGTTGGACAAATTATCTGAAGATCGACGAGAAACCACACCTGATCCCATTATAGATGACCTCATTAGAGATATAAATGAAGATTTTAAAAAAATTGTTGATGATGAAACCCAAACACCATCAGCTATGGAAGAGGATGATGATAGCTCCAATGATGGCGATATTAGGAGGACGAGATCAGGTGCTACATATAGTGTAACTCAACCAGATAGTTATGATGATGATGATGATCAAGACAAGGATGGTGCTACTGCTGTTGATGATGATGATGATTATGATGATGGTAATGATGATGATGATGGTGGTGGTGGTGATGGTGGTGGTGGTGGTGGCCAAACTTATATACCACTACATTTCACAGAGGAGGTTGCATTTACACATGCAATCCAAGATAACCATCATGGTGCTCGCACACAACCAAAGTCTTATAGTCCGGGGCGTAGGCGATCCCACAATCCGAGTGCTACTGATGCATTGATGAGTAGCATGGAGTCAATGTGCATTAGTTCAGATCTTGTTGATTCCTCATCCGGACATGGACACCATGAATCTTCAGATGCATCTTTAGCCTATGGATATGGGACTTATGCAGAACAATCATTTGCCAATCCAGAGCAGTACAGAAGTTCAGATCATGCTGGTTCCTCATCTGGACACGGACATGGACACCATGTATCTTCGGGTGCTTCTTCAGGTTATGGATATGGGACTTATGCAGGACCAACACTGGCCACTCCTGAGCAGTATAGAAGATTCTACAATGAATGGGAGACCCACTACCATAAATATTTCGACTGGGGTAAATATTGTGCCTATATTCGACAAGTGCAGAACATCGTAGTTGCTCCTATTGAAGAAGAAGGTCCTAGCTAAGGATTTGAACCACCACGACACTCTTCATGGCACTCATCACAGTGACAATGGCAATGAGGAAAGAAAAAACTGTAAGAAACTTAAACCTCATCATTTTGAACATTTTCAACTCAATATATTTGTCTATCAATACGATACCCTCTATTTAAGTATTTATGCATTCTACATGTTATATATAACTTTTTTTAACTGTTTTTTAATGTAAAAGTGTATAAAAATGTGTTCCCTATCCATTTATGCACGTATCTTTTGCGTATCTCCGATACGATGCGATACACTCCGATACCGATACCGATACTTTAATCCTTGGTTAAGGGTGGGAAATCCTTGGAGGTTGGTGAGATTATGGTTCTTGTTGGTGGGAAGCCATAGTTATCATTCTTCTCTCTCTAGTTCTTGTTATGGTACTGCTATATTGTTTTCTGCAATTCTGTCCATCTTTTATGTCTGCGATTCACTAGTTCACTTAGCAATAGATTGCTGAATGATTTAAGTTCTGTTTTCTGCAATCCTCCATTAAAGCAGATCTTCCCATTGGACTAACCAGGGATTTTCAGCAAGGGTTTCTTTCACTAATAGGAGAAATTAACCTGAATTTCAGGTTCATCTGATTGCTGGATTTTGTTCTATTATTTCGTAAAAAACCTACTTGCGTATCTCCAAGGATTAACGTATCGGTATCGGTCAAGTAATTTTAAGAGACGTATTAGAGTGTATCATATCGTATCAGAGATACGCAAGATAAGCTAAAGATAAGCATATAAATAGACAAGATACAAATGGTCGTACACTTTTGTATTAAAAAATAAGCAACATATAACATGTATTATGCATAAACATTAAAATAGAGAACACCGTATTGAGAGATAAGTGCATTCAATTGAAATTCTTATAAAGGATGAGGTTTCTTACATGTAGTATAAGTCTATTGTTGACTTTTTGAGAAATTTTAAAACCTATAAACATATTGATGCAATGTTTTAGTTTGTTTTACCTAAATCTACTCAAACATAGCAAAAAATAGAAGTAAAATATGGTTTTACCAAAAAAATTTGAGTTTTTTCAACTTACCTGTTTTGTGCTATGTTTAGATTCAATGGATGATTTTTTATACTTCAATCCTTTAAACATTAGTTTGATTGCATGTTTTGGATTGTATTCTATGAATGTTTCATAACCATAAGTTCAAGAAATGAAAGGGAGATCCATTGTGCAGTTGTGCTTCAAATTTTGAAAACTTAAGTACAGCCAGCAAGAACAGGCTTTGTTTCAAAAGTGAAATGGGTTTTGTAGACACGTATCTTAAGTATCGGTATATATCGATATGTATTAGCTGTGTATCGATCCATATCATATTGATACATTAAGATAGACTGCATTTTAAAAAATAGTGTATTGTATCGGTATCGACCAATACCGATATGTATTGGCCATATGATACGATACGAACCGATACTTTAAACCTTGATTGTACAGCCGACTATAATGTATGGGGCTGAATGTTGGGCAGTTAAGAAGCATTAAATAGAGAAGCTATATGTAGCAGAGATGAGGTTGTTAAGATGGATGTGTGGCAAAACTAGGAAGGATAAAGTAAATAATGAACGTATTAGAGATGATTTGGGAATTGCCCCGACTATTGACAAACTTTGAGAAAGTCATTTGAGGTGGTATGACCATGTTTAGTAGATGACTGATCAGATTTTGATTGAAGGAGTTACAAGAGCTAGGGGCAGCAGGCCCAAAATGACCATAGGAGAAATTGTAAGTAATTACATATATAGTCTTGGTCTTGTCCCAAGTATGACCTCGGATAGAGCCTATTGGAGGGAAAGGATCCATGTAACTAAGATTCTCTTGACTTATTGGGACGTGCCTCTTTCCTCTTACTTTCATCTTTTATAAAAGCTGAAGTAAGGAAATATGCATGATTTGCTGTGGAAGAAACTCTGTCATATAATTGACTATCCCAAGAAATTGTTGAACCTGATTTTTTGTTAGAAGGCCATCTGGAAACAACTGTAAAGAAGTTGCAATATGAGGCTGCAGCTTATATTGCCCTTTTGAGATGGTCACTCCGAGAAAATCAATTGTAGGGATGCCAATTTGCATCTTCTTATAGATTTGGGTTTAGCCCTTTTCTTTCTCCCTCAAAACCGGCATATTAGGAGAAGGCGCCAAGGGACTTAAGTATAGACCGCGGATGGGATCCACGAGCGATGTGGGACTAAACTCCTTACGCAGGAGATAGACGTGCACTCACTCTCCCCCGGTCTGCCCGGCTCTGATACCAGATCTGGGTTTAGCTCTTTTCTTTCTCCCTCAAAACCGGCTTATCAGAAGAAGGCACCCAGGGACTTAAGTATAGACCGCGGACGGGATCCACGAGCGATGTGGGACTAAACTCCTTAAGCAGGAGATAGGCGCGCACTCACTCTTGAATCATGGTTTTCGCCATGTTTGGAAGGTCAAATCTCCAATCCATGCTTCCGAACAATCTTCTGAAATTTCTCAGGCAGAAGCTGCTCTGAATTGGCAAGCAGAGAATGCCATTGTCCAGAATCAATATCTAGAAAGAATTTTGGTCCAAACACAGCAAACCCATGGTACTTTAATTCATCATGATCACTTTCTACAGTCTTTACGACGAGAAATTGATCAGGTTCATACTGAACTTGCTGGAATTGCCTCTAGTGTTGTTGATACTACTATAGCTTTTGCCCTTATTGGACAAAAGGAGAAGCATCTCCGATATCTTGAAGCCCAACTGCAACAGATACAGCGGTCACAACCTCCGTCTTTTGCTTCAAGTCGGCAGCAACCGCTTCCAGTAACAGTTCCAAGCTTCATTCCTCAAGATCCTTTTGCCATATATGCCTCTCCTGCTCCACCAGTTGTCTCCTCTCCAAGGACTTTTCCTACTGAAGAATTGAAAGAACTTCAGAGACAACAACGTGCTCTTCCTAAAAGAACACGAGCAACCAGAGGTCATGCCCGTGGTAGACTTCCACCAGCATGGACATCCACTACCGCACTTATGGATCTTAGTGACTATGAAGACGAATTTACAGATGCCCTACCAGCACCACCTCCATTCACCCCTTATCCTATGCCTGTCCCATACCTAGCACCACCACCACTAGTACCACATGTGTCAAACCCACTACCCAGTTCTCAGGCTATTACATCATCTACCCCTGCATCTACTCAACCACCTAAATCCATTTATACCATTGTTTCCCCCTCAGAAAATCTTTTATCTGAGTATCTTACAAACCTTACCATCACAGATCCTCTACCTTCTTTGATGAATGAAGGACCATACCATGCGGCACCTCATGTTTCAGAAATGGACGATGATCCTGAAATACAGAATCTCGAGGATCCACCTAGACCTCCGACTGTCCCACCTACACCTTTTACCCCATATCAAAACCAGGACCCTAAACAATTTTTCACTCTAGATGATATTCCTGTTCCTAAATGGGCATCATGAATTGCAGACGTTCATGCATGGATCAATGCAGAATTACTTCATGAAGGAGCTTCCACTGTCACTGTCTTGTCCAAGTTTGTTGCAAGACTCCAAGGAAAACTCAGGGAATGGTATTTAGCTCTTGGTCCTTATAGACAACTGCAACTTGTGCAACTTACTGAGAGCCAATTTATTACCACTCTCTATCAAGAGTTTCTCGGCCCAGTTTCAAATGATCTTTCCAAGGCCCGTGATGAATTCCTCCAAATAAAGTGTTGCTCTCTGCTCAGACCAGATCTTGACAAACATTTCTCAAGAATGACTGACCGATTTCATAAAATCAGTGGTATTGATGATGAAAATCTAAAGCAGGTTTTCTTGAACTCTCTCCCAGAGCCTCTTGGCACAGATACACAGCAATTTTTGAGAAACCAGAATATTCTTTTAGCCTCTTGCACCATTGGCTCTCTTTACAGCTATGCACTCACTGCCCTTGATAAGCTTTGCAACATCAAAAAGGTCTGGAAAGATTTACAAGATCATTCTGATAAGGTTTCCTCAGCCTGTGATACTTCTTATCTCAAAATTAAGTGCGAAGGTGATAAATCTTATGATTGTTATACCAAGAAGTCTTCTCACCACAGAAGGTTTCCACCTTTTTCTCACCATCAGAAATGGAAACCAAAGAAGAAATTCTCCTTCCGATCTCCAAAATTTAAAAAAAAATGGAGATTCCTCAAGAAAAAGTAATACTGGGGAAAAAACAAGTCCACTGCTTGTTATGTCTATGGAAAAAGTGGACATTTTGCCAAAAATTGTCCCATGTCTCGCAAGAAAGATAAGGTCATGCACATGCTATCTTCTCTTCACCATGAAGATCTTCAAGATGCGGACCTCGAATCTTTATACTCTCTTGATGAAGCCCCTATAGATCTTTCCCTATTTGCTATTGATTTTTCAGCTATAGACTCAGACTCAGACCCAGAGTCTTCTCTCTCCGAGTCCGAGGAATTTGATCCCCTCTACCAAGTGATCCCTTTCCTTTCCCCTTCCTAGACCAGCCTCCACCCTTCTCTTCTCCCATGCCAGGTTGTTTCTCTCCCCCATGTCTCGGTCCAAATAATCCCTGAACCTTATGCCAAACCTATAAAACTCATTGCCTTCTTAGATACAGGAACTGCTACAACAATTTTGAACCCAAAAGTCCTCCCCAAAACCTTTTGGAAAACTCAGGATCCACCCCTACCTTTTCTTGCAGCTAATGGTGAGATATTCCATATCCATTTAGTGTCTAAACATCCCATAAGAATCCAACTTCTTCCTACTTTGTCTTTGAACCATACTATTTTAGGAACCCATTTTCCAGGCAAAGACCTCATCATAGGTTTTGATGTTCTCAGCCATCTCCCTCTCCGATGGACTCCCCAAGGACTTGTGTATAAATAACATCTTTTTCCCTGGTTTCCTATTTCTAACCTCTTTTTTGCAGGTGTTTGAAGAAATCAAAGCCCACATTCTTTCAACATCATGTGCAGAATTTCATTTGGATTTTCTCACCATATGTTCCCCTCCTTTATGGCAGAACTCTGACTTCTTCATTCAACTTCCTTTCAAAAGGAATGAGGACATAAATCCAACAAAAGCCAGCCATCCAGGACTAAACCCAGATCATCTTTCATTAGCTGTTCAAGAGATTCAGCAATTACAGTCCCAAGGTCTTTTAGAACCTACTCTTTCTCCATGGGCATGCCAAGCTTTTTATGTTAACAAACGAGCAGAACAAGTTCATGGAAAATTAAGAATGGTAATTAATTATCGGCCATTAAATTTCTTCTTGGCTGATGAGAAATTTCCACTTCCGACTCGCCCGGCTTTGCTCCTCCTGTTAGCCCATGCCACTGTCTTCTCCAAGTTTGACCTTAAAGCAGGTTTTTGGCAACTTAGAATTGTTCCAGAGGACAGACCAAAGACAACTTTTTGCATTTCCGGCTACCATTTACAATGGACAGTAATGCCTTTTGGTCTAAAGACAGCTCCATCTATCTTCCAAAGAGCCATGATGAAGATCTTTGCTCCCATCCAAGACCATGCTCTTATATACATTGATGATATTCTTCTATTCTCTATAGATGAGACAGCTCATCTGCGGCTTCTCCACCAATTTCATCAAATTGTTTAAGATTATGGTCTTATGTTCTCTCTTAAGTAGATGCAAATTGGTGTCCCTACAATTGATTTTCTCGGAGTGACCATCTCAAAAGGGCAATATAAGCTGTAACCTCATATTGCAACTTCTTTACAGTTGTTTCCAGATGGCCCTCTAACAAAAAATCAGGTTCAACAATTTCTTGGGATAGTCAATTATATGACAGAGTTTCTTCCACAGCAAATCATGCATACTTCTTTACTTCATCAGCTTTTGCGCAAAAAAGCCCCTCCTTGGTCTTCTGCTCATACGTCGGCAGTTCAAGCTCTAAATAAACTTTATGAGAACCTCCCCACTCTCCAGATCCCTTCTACTGGAAAAAGAATTTTACAAACAGATGCCAGTGATACTCACTGGGGTGCAGTTCTCCTTGAAGAACAGACTCCACATCCCAAAAGAACTATTTGTGGTTACAAGAGTAGTTCTTTCAAGCCTTCTGAAGCATATTATCATTCTACCGTTAAAGAAATCCTAGAAGTCAAGCGTGGCATAGAAAAATTTCAATTTCATCTTATTGGCCATAAGTTTCTCGTTGAACTCAACATGTCAAGTTTTCCACGCATGTTTGAATTTCGACAGAAGATTCTTCCTCAAGCACAACTTCTCTGATGGGCTTATTGGTTCTCCCAATGGTCATTTGATCTTAAGCACATAACAGGAAAAGAAAATGTTTTTGGCAGATTTCCTCTCCCGGCCTACCTCAACCTTTGCCATCATGTCTTCACTGTTCCCCATAACCCCTGGTGCCTCTACCTCTCAATCTCCACCTCCTGGTCATAACCTTTGCTCCTCTCTTCCACTTAACCTTCCGTATGAAATCCTACAAGATCTAACCCTAAGAACGATAGTTGTCACGGCGCCAAGGCAAACCAAGGCGGTGGAGGGTTGTCTAAGCGCTTAGGCGAGAAGGCGCCCGCCTTAAGGCGAACTAGGCGAACAAGTGTTATTTTTTATTTTTCCTATTTTCTAACATTATTTAGTAAGTTATATATACTTTGTATCATAAAAAATCAAGATTAAGCAATATCAAGTCATTAAAAATCAACATTTAGCCACATCAAATCATAAAAAATTACCATTAAGTCATATTAAGTTATAAAAAATCAACATTTACAAAAATGTTCTTATTCTATAATAAGTTTGACTGGTCAAATGATTTTATTTTTACATGAGACTTTTTGTATTAGTTATAATATAAAACCAGCTTTCTAATAAGTCTAAGATTACTTAAATCTGAGTTGCAATGACAAAGTTATGCTTCAGTCAAACTTATTTTTAAGTGCGCGAATACTGTTAAAATCGCCTGAATGAAAATAATTTTATGAATATCAAAACAAAATATTTTTTTACCGGACTTTTGGTTTTTAGCAATGTTTTAACATGATAGAATTTATAAAATTTTCATAATTGAGAAAAACCCTAGTATTTAAAAGTTGAAAATCGTCCCTATAACCAAAATCCAGTTTTTGTTCTTGGACTGGGGGGTTGACTTTTTATCCTTTTGGAATTTGATTTTTAAACTATTTTTATTGGATTCAAATAGGGGGTATTTGCTTATTTATGAATAATATCTTAAGTAAATGAACATTTACTTGAATGATATTTGGCATAAATAAGAGCCGAAACACAAGGCAACATGCAGTGCAACAAGGTGGCTGTCGCCTAGGCCCCCAGGAAAACCGCCTGGACGCCTAGGCGTCGCCTATACTAAGAACAGTTATTTCTTACAGCAAAACCACAGCAATCCAACTCCTCGAAGTCTCTCTTCGCCGAGAAGGATTACCTTTCCCTGGCCTTTCCTACCATCCAGACTACCCGTACCTTACCCTGTTTGCTTTCACTACCTTACATTAATTACAAGACCTCCCCCTAATTTACAAATGTATATTTTGGCACCTCTGCTCAGTCCACACTATTGCCCTAAGCCTTCCCTTGAGCACCATCCATTGGTTTACCACCCGTTGGATGTTTCCCCATCGAGGTACTCCTAGACCTAACCTCACAATCCTCACCTTCCTACAGCTTTTTGCTCCCATAGACCATTGGTTTAATCTCTTCTCCTCCCATCTCCCGGACACTACGGAAGAGCACCCAAACCAACACCATATTACCATCCTTTTCTATCGGCCACCTCTCATCCATCAAACCATTGAAAACCAACAACCCTGCCATTATATTCATTACAATCCTGATTTTCACGTAATCAACATCAAGGAAAGTGAGTGCGCATCTATCTCCTGCGTAAGGAGTTTTGTCCCACATCGCTCCTGGATCCCATCCACGGTCTACACTTAAGTCCCTGAGCGCCTTCTCCTGATAAGCCAGTTTTGAGGGAGAAAGAAAAGGGCTAAACCCAGATCTAGTATCAGAGCCGGGCGGACCGAGGGAGAGTGAGTGCACGTCTATCTCTTGCGTAAGGAGTTTAGTCCCACATCGCTCGTGGACCCCGTCCGCAGTCTATACTTAAGTCCCTGGGCGCCTTCTCCTGATAAGCCGGTTTTGAGGGAGAAAGAAAAGGGCTAAACCCAGGTCTTTTTTTTTTTTTTTTGTTACCCAACACAAAACACCCTTGGGATCGGATGTCTTTCATTCATTCATAAGGCTCTATATATAGAGCAAATACAAGAGCAAAGTAACATAGGATCCCAAACAAGTGGACCCCATAAAACAAGTGGACATGGGACACGTTACAATGCTTTAATAATACATAGGGACACGTTACAATGCTTTAATAATACACACTGCACACGCTGCACGAGGAGATAATATAATTCTCCTAAAAACAAAAAACCAAAAACAACCAACTTTAAGCAAACCCGAGATGATAAGTATGTGGGACCAACCACTAACTACTATCAGTACTATCGGAACTACTGGTTGGGTAATAGCTGCAGTGTCAATTAACCAGTCATTGTAGGCATCGAGTAGTTGGCCAATACGTGGATCAGTGAGTCTGCCTGTTTGATGGAGTTCCCATGCAGTATCAAGGCGGAGGAGAAGAGGAGCTGGGACTTAACTTGGGAGGATGTTATTAGCAGCGCACATGGTAGCCAAGAAAGATCTCCATTCATTTCTGTGTTGAACCCTAGTGGTAAAAAGATCATATGGCTTGATGTTGATTACGTGAAAATCATGATTGTAATGAATATAATGGCAGGTCGTTGGTTTTCAATGGTTTGATGGATGAGAGTAGGCCGATAGAAAAGGATGGTAATATGGTGTTGGTTTGGGTGCTCTTCCATAGTGTCCGGGAGATGGGAGGAGAAGAGATTAAACCAATGGTCTATGGGAGCAAAAAGTTGTAGGAAGGTGAGGATTGTGAGGTTAGGTCTAGGAGTACCTCGATGGGGAAACATCCAACGGGTGGTAAACCAATGGATGGTGCTCAAGGGAAGGCTTAGGGCAATAGTGTGGACTGAGCAGAGGTGCCAAAATATACATTTGTAAATTAGGGGGAGGTCTTGTAATTAATGTAAGGTAGTGAAAGAAAACAGGGTAAGGTACGGGTAGTCTGGATGGTAGGAAAGGCCAGGGAAAGGTAATCCTTCTCGGCGAAGAGAGACTTCGAGGAGTTGGATTGCTGTGGTTTTGCTGTAAGAAATAACTCTTCTTAGGGTTAGATCTTGTAAGATTTCATACGGAAGGTTAGGTGGAAGAGAGCAGCAAAGGTTATGGCCAGGAGGTGGAGATTGAGAGGTAAAGGCACCAGAGGTTATGGGGCAACAGTAAAGGTATGATGGCAAAGGTTGAGGTAGGCCGGGAGAGGAAATCTGCCAAAACATTTTCTTTTCCTGTTATGTGCTTAACATCAAATGACCATTGGGAGAATCACTGAGCCCATCGGAGAAGTTGTGCTTGAGGAAGAATCTTCTGTAGAAATTCAAGCATGCGTGGAAAACTTGACATGTCGAGTTCAATGAGAAACTTATGGCCAATAAGATGAAATTGGAATTTTTCTATGCCACGCTTAACTGCTAGGATTTCTTTAAAGGTAGAATGATAATGTGCTTCAGAAGGCTTGAAAGAACCACTCTTGTAACCACAAACAGTTCTTTTGGGATGTGGAGTCTGTTCTTCAAGGAGAACTGCACCCTAGTGAGTATCACTGGCATCTGTTTGTAAAATTCCTTTTCCAGTAGAAGGGATTTGGAGAGTGGGGAGGTTCTCAGAAAGTTTCTTCAGAGCTTAAACTGTCGACGTATGAGCAGAAGACCAAGGAGGGGCTTTTTTGCGCAAAAGCTGATGAAGTAATGGCGCCAAGGCGTTGGAAGTCCACCTAAGTGCTTAGGCGACAAGTCTCTTGCCTTAAGGCAAACAAGGAGACTAAGTGTTATTTTTTTATTTTCCCTCTTTTCTAACATTTTTTAGTATGATACATATATCTTGTATAAAAAAATCAACATTAAGCCACACCAAGTCATCAAAAATCAATAATAAGCCACATAAAAATCGACATTTAGAGAAAATTTCTGGTTCTACAATAAGTTTGATTGGTCCAATGACTTTATTTTCACATGAGACATTTTGAATTAGGTAGAGCACAAAGCTAGCTTTCCATCAAGTCTAAGATTCTTTAAATCTGATATCTAATGGCAAAGTTATGTTCCGGTAAAACTTATTTTAAAGTGCGCGAATTCCATTAAAATTTCCTAAATGAAAATAATAATTATTAAAACAAAAGATTATTTTACTAGAATTTTGACTTTTAGCAATGTTTTACTGTGATGAGACTTATGAAATTTTCAGAATTGAGAAAAACCCCAGTATTTGAAAGTTGAAAATCACCCGTGCAACTAAAAAATCAATTTTTATTCTTGGACCAGGGGGTTGACTTTTTATCCTTTTAGAATTTGATTTTTAACTATTTATATTGGATTCAAATAGGGGGTATTTGCTTATTTATGAATAATATCTTAAGTAAATGTATACATGATATTTGACATAAATAAGTGTTGCACCAGTGCAATAAGGCGACAGTCGCCCAGACTCTAACTAGGCTTCCTAGATGTTTAGCATTCACCTAGGGCTAGGAGACACCTTGACAACTATGATTTCATTTCTCATCTCTTCATTCCCCTTATTTGGTTTAGACTTCATTTTCCCCTATTTTGTTTTGTACGGATCTATGTAACCGACCCTATTAAGTTGGGATAAGGCTGAGTTTTTCGTTGTATGATTTATACCTAGGGTCCTATGAAACTGCTATAACATCATACATATCATGAGCTTGCTACTTGTTCATATAAAAAATTAATAACTCTACTTCAAAAATATCTTTTCTAACTCATATCATCTGATAAAGAGAGATAAAATTAGTACTCTACTAGGTAACAAGGGCAAATATAGGAAGAGTAAAGTCCTGAAACAGGATGGCAAAATGCCCAACATGGCACCTGCAGTGAAAATTATTATATAGCATAGCAAAGGCAAAATAAGGGCCATTGTCTGAAATGGAGACAACAATTGAGGTTGTTAAAAAGCAAGATTTTAATGCTGAAGTATTGGTAGTCTATCTTCAATCTTTACATTCAATATTCCACGGTATCTATAGGACTATTACGTGATTGGCATATCCATTTAAAGTTTAAGGGAAATTTCTCTAAGAGTGTTGTGCGACCAACTATGATGTATGGGGCGGAATGTTGGAAAATTAAGAAGTGCCATATAGAGAAGTTATGTGTAGCTGAGATGAGGATGTTAAGATGGATGTGCGGCAAAACTAGGAAGGATAAAGTAAGGAATCAACATATTAGAATTGACTTGGGAGTTACCTCGATCAATGACAAGCTCCATGAAAGTCGTTTGAGGTGGTATGACCATATTCAAAGGAGGCCTGAGGATGCCCCAGTAAGGAAGAATGATTTGATTTAATTTGAAGGAGTTAAAAGAGCAAAGGGCAAGCCTCAAATGACCATAGGCGAAGTGGTGACGAATGACGTGCATAGTCTCAGCCTTATTCCAAGTATGACCTTGGATGGCATGCATAGTCTCAGCCTTGTTCCAAGTATGACCTTGGATGGAGCCTATTGGAGGGCTAGGATCCATATTGCCGACCCCATTTAGCTAAGATTCTCCTGTCTGGTTGGGCTGCGTCTCTTTCCTCTTACTCTCATCTCTTATTTATTTATTTTTTTATGGAACCATGTAGCTGACCCCATTAAGTTGAAATAAGACTGAATTTTTGTTGTTATTGTAGTTGTATCTTCTTGCCAAAGCTCATATTAGAGACCACCATAAGATCCAAGAAATTTGGATAATTCATCATGTATGCCACCGAATAGCGGACCAAAAATGTTCCTTCTAGTCCAACAAAAAGACTCCACTAAGTCACCCAACTCTATCATAATCTAATGTGTATTTGATGGACAACTCATAGTCCTTTAAAATCATCATCCATGATCAAGAAATAAGAGGCATGCCCAAAAGGTGGGACTACCTTGAGCTTAGTCATCTTTTGTTAGAAGGCAAATGATGATCTGTCAAGTCTGTTCATGGGATGCTTTCACTATCTTTAGGAAATGAAGAGAAAATTTGTATTGAAGGACTTGCACTAAACCTCAAGGTCAGGAAGTGAAATCTGCAACTCAGATCAATTCAACTGTCATGATCAGATAAAAGTAGCTGTTTGAATTAAGATGGCCTACACCCAGTCTTATCACTATCACACTGAAACTCCATTCCAATGGACGCAATTAAAAGCCAGTATAACATATAAATCACTCCTCAACCTAGCCCATTAAATCCAACTTATTGGTGCACAAATTCAATTGGCATTAAGCTAAATTCCTCGCCCTCATAACACATTGACGCCACAAAAGCCACTTCAGTGGGAGGAGCACCCACTGCAGCAAAAGAATTAAAGAATTTGGGCTTCTCCTCAATCCTACTCATAGTTGAATACCTTAAAAGAATTTAAGGCTTCTCCTCAATACCTTAAAAGAATTTGAGGCTTCTCCTCAATCTTACAGAGAGTCAAAGAAATGAATGTTTAAAAAGTGATTAGCTGGTAAAAGATGGTGCTAATTCAAGTCGCTCTCTGTCAAATTCACAGAAAAATCTTAATGAAGACTTCCATGATCAAGGTATCCACCAAAAAAAAAAAAAAAGGATTCCTTATAGAAGTAGAACCAGTGGGTAATAGGGAGTCTCTCGTATAATGACATACCTGAATTACATCCTCAGCTCGATCATTACACCTATGTGCCTGAGGTTGGCGATTGTCTCCGTCGGGCATTCCCCATGGACTCTCTCTCCTTGGAACTGGTGTCGTACTCATCTTCCCTTCCTCCTCGCCTTCTCTTCACTACTACGGCCTACGGGACCGAGGAAGGGCTTTAGGGTCTCGGTTCGTCCAGTTTATGGAATCTGGAGTCTTAACTCCGCTGCACGTACGTGCACATTTCCACCACGCCACATCTTTGTCAATTGCATCCTGACCGTCCATCATAAATACTTGGGATAGTCCACCCTGTATCTTTCCTTTCTATCGTCCAAGTCGCGAGAAGGCCTTTTCATAGTTTATTGTTCCAAGTTCTAACACAAGGAGAAGGAGAAGACGAAGACGATGGGGTTGTGCAAGCTGGTGGATGCGATCCTTCTCCTCTTCTTCCTGGTTATTGCAGTGGTAGCTCCGCTCATGGACTCCCAGACTTGTCTGCCACTGCACCTGTTTCCGGATTTCCTCGTCGACTTCAAGTCCTGGTACGCCGGTGAATACGGAGATTACCTGATCGGCGAGAAGCCCAGATTCTTCGTAGGCCTCGTCTGGCTTGAGCTTCTCCTCCAATGGCCTCTCTCCATTGCCAACCTTTACGCCATTCTAGCGAGGAAGTCCTGGTTCAGCACCACTTGCTTGATCTATGGCGTCTCCACTTCCACTTCCATGGTTGGTTTCTAGGTGAATAGATCGTTGATCTAGAAATTCTGGTGAATTAAGACTCTGATTCTCCCTTATTCTCTGTTTATTATGTTGGGCATTCTCAGGTTGCGATTTTAGGGGAACTGATGGGTTCGGGAAAGGCATCGGACAAGCTTCTTCTGTTGTATTCCCCGTTCTTGGGCTTTGCTATCCTTGCGGTTCTGCGTGGGCTTGTGCCAAGCGGGGGTAGGAGCAGGACTCCTACTTCAACGAATGCCGCAAGAGCAACAACGGCTAGGAAAAAGAAGGCTTGAAGGTACAGGCCACAGATCCCACGAATCCATCTTCATTTTTGTTTTGATTCTTTTAGTTTACTTCCAGCATTCTTGAATAGGAAAAACCTTTCTATCTTCTCATATTTTTTGTTTTTGGAGAGAGAGAAAGGGATCTGAGTCTGATGCATGCATTCCCTTGGCAAAGTCTAATTATTGTTATTTTGTGAGCAAGCCTATGTATGAAGTATTAAACATGATCCTTATTTATGTTTTTTTTTTTTGTAAGAAGGAACTGCAGTCTCCCATAATGATATGAAAGAAGTCTTCTCCCTTGCACAACTTTTATCTAATACCTAAGATGGTGCAATGACTTTGTTCTTCTTGCCAGTATATCCATGCAATCATACTAAATCTTAGAAATAAATAAATAAGGGTTAATTACTTGGACACCCCTGTATTATGGCTAGATTGGCCATATTGCTTGACACCCCAAAAGTTTGAAAAATTTACTTGAAGCCCATGAAACCTAATGTTGTTCGTCTGTTTGTTAGTGGTGGAATGAAAAGACTATTTTACTCTTATGAGTTATCTAACTGAATCTTGTAAAGGTAAAATGATCAACTTTCCTTTAAAGGTAAAGGTGAAGAAGAAGACTGAAAATTCAAGGATTAAAGTATTAGTATCAGTCGCTATATCGGTTGACTAAATTTAAGATACGTATAAGAGGGTATCTATCGTATCGGAGATACACTAAGATATTCTAAAGATCAAGGATTAAAGTATCGGTATTGGTCACCGTATCGGTTAGTTAAATTTAAGATACGCATCGAAGGGTATCGTATCGGTATCGGAGATACTTTAAACCATGACTGAAATTTCAGCCAAGGCTCAGTGCTGCAACTCCCCGGTGAAGATAGGGGAAGGTTGTAGGTACTACCGGGAGGTAGGGGATGGTTGATTTCTCTTGTGGGGGAGTGTTGCAGGTTAGGGTTGCGGTTAATGGTGTCGTAGTGCTTACGGTGGAGAATTGAAGAAATTCCAGAAGGAATTGCCATCACCAATGACCCGGGGGGGATGTGAATTAGTGAGAGGATGTCTGTCGTGGTCACTTCTGCAACAACGTCGATGAATTCCACTCCTGGGCTGTTTGTTCATCACCTATTCTAGTATGGTTTTCTTATATGATTCAATCGGTGCATTGGACTAGGGTTTGTGTGTGTGTGTTGGTGTGCGATGTCTTTTATTCCATCACAGTTTAACCCAAGGAGTCTTGGTGCAACACCTCGACAGGCAGGACAATGGTCTCGCTAACCGGTTAGCGGGCCGTGGGGTTTGCAAGGGGGTAAGAGGCCCCCCTTCATAGTAGGCCCCCGCTTGAATTTTTTATTTGAGGGCAATTGTGTACTTTCCGGATTAGGGTTTTTCGCTATATATTTATAGCGAGGGTTTCTTTCTCTGTAATGCAAGCAATGCTGAGAGGTGTGAGAGACGAGCGCTGTAACCCTATTCTCCATTGATAGTGAAGCAGGATCTCATATCACCGGGGATGTAGGTAATTTTGCCGAACCTCGTAAATCTGTGTGCATTACTTGTTCTTGTTTTTTCCATTATCTTCTGCATCGTTTTAGGGTTGCGTTTCTACAGTGTGTGTGTGTGTGTGTGTGTGTGTGTGTGTGTGTGTGTCTTGCAAAGAAAGTGCTATTAGTTCCATCTTGCCTGTGATGGAATGTTTCTGGCACAACTTCTGTAGTCTTTAATGGCAATCTCCGTCTGGTATAGTTCTCCTTTCTGTAATTAGTCTTTTGGGCTAGGGTTGGTTATAGTTTTAATCAAATGTCATAATTCTTCCTCCTTTCTTAATTTCAGAGTAATCTGTTTTTGTATTCGACTTAGGTCTTGTAGGTTGCAGTGTTTGTTCTGGGCTCTCTCTCTCTCTCTCTCTCTCAAAATGTGCACAGTTCAAAGTCATAGAGATCAATACCTACAAAGATATCCATTTAGTGACTGAAACTGCAAGTTGATGTCTTTCAAAGAAAAAAAAATTGGCACAAATCTATATCTTCCTCTGGCTTTTTTCTTTTTCATTTTTATAAGAAATCAAAGACGAGATCTACGAGGTAAGAACGAGAGTTGCCCATTTACTAAGGGCCCGTTTGTTTAGAAGGGAGTTGGGGGTGGGAGTGTTGTCAGTATGGGACCCATATGTTAGTGGGGTGAAAGACAAGGGAAGTAAAAATGAGGTAAAGTGAGGAAGTTCCCACCCCAGCAGCGTTTGGTTGGAGGAGAGAGATGGAGAGAAGGAAAAAGGGAAAACTAGGGCTTGCTAAATTCCAGGGAGATGAGGAGATCCATGGGGGTTGCACATCAGCATCGTGGGGTGAAATGCATAGCCTCTAGCATTGTTTTTTTCAATGATTGCAGCTTGGAATGTCGATGAAGCTCTGAAGATTCTATCCACTGGGGGTGAACATTCTCGGTGTTGGAGTTCATGGCCTTTTTTGATCTTTTTTTTTTTTTTAAATAAAACCCCTCTTTCTGCAGATTCATTTCAGCGACCGCAATAGCAGACTCTCAAGAGATCTCGCTGAAAAAGATAGGGACGGGGAGGAAGGAGAGAGAGAGAGAGAGAGAGAGAGAGAGAGAGAGAGAGAGAGAGAAGGAATCTTGCAAGAGACCTACTAATTTCAAAGGACTTGGAGAAGGCTTGGGGTGGGAGAAGTTGCGTGCCACGTGGGCCGACAAGAAAATTGGGTTGTCTGCTCACTTTCCCGCCCCTAAGAAAACAAACACCTTTGGATTTGCTATATTTTGGAAAAGTGCAAAAATATACCCAGCTCAACAATCCCACCCCACAACTCCCTTCTAAACAAACGGGCCCTAAAGGAAAGAAGGAAACCCTATGTCATAGATTGGTTTTCCTGATACAGATTCTCGATATTTAGGGTTTTTTTTTGGGCTGCGGTTTCACATGCACCTACACACGTTGAATTCGTACATCTGTAAGTCATTGCTCGAGTAGAGATAGGAAGAGAGAAAGGGCAGTGGCTGGCATTGCTGGCGATGGGTAGGGCCAATTTCCGACAAGAACAAGAGGTTGAAGACAATCTCGTCAAGAGATAAAAGGGAAGGCATCTTCCCTTGTTTTAGTTAATGGGTATAAAGGTCTATTCACTACCCTTAAAGGGTAGTTTGGGCATTTAAGATTTTTTCCACCCATTACGTCATCACTAAACGGTGACTAACTAACAGGGCTAGTTGTAATAAGTCTTAAATACAAGGGTGGTTCAAGTAAACTTTTTAAACTTTTGGGGTGTCAAGCAATCTGGTCATAGTACAAGGGGTGTCCAAGTAAATAACCCAATAAATAAACTAAGATATAAGAAAAAAAAAAAAAAAAAAATAACAATCTAATGGGAGCCTAAACCTTGTAATCCCCTGTAGAGACAGAACATGCAATCCACTTGGGAAAAGAAAAGACAAGCTTTTAACCACAAAGCACTCATTTCAAATGGAAGTAGCAGTCTAACCCTGTTTGGAAATAACAAGCACATCCCAAGAAAATCATTCTCTTTTGATCAGTTGCTAAATTTGCCACAAATCATTAGTTGACTTGTTGATTTGATTAAAAAAATCTGCATTTTCCCCGAGTCTACCTAATATTAGTCTAGTTAGATGAACCTGACTACTGGTTACTCTAGTTTGAGATAATGGCAGTAGTGACACTGATACCTTGAATTGGATCAGTTGGTGGTCAGACTGCCAAAACCATATACTTATTTTCCATGTCTTAGAGGAGCAAGGCAAAAGGAACAATAAATTGCTGTTCCAAGACTCGGCTTATACAAATATGTCTGGTACTTGATGGATAAATGTCTTACTGAGTAATGTAAGATAGAGTTGGAACACCCAACCCCAAATAGGATCTAACAACTCCAACACAGGTACTGACATTAATACACTACTAATAACTCCAAACCAGAGACAGAACTTAGAATAAAATCTGGAAATTTCAGGGCAAATAAAAGTAATTCCAGAACTCACAGAACAAACTAAATAAGCCTGATGGGGATCCAGGTTCCAAAACAGAAATCGGGTCGCTAATGGGCCCACAATAGTGATAGAAAACTCACATTTGTGGTTGAGTGGCAATCTTGTAAATTCTCAGCACGTTTAGAATCTTTGTGAAAAGGATTAAAAAAGACTAAGGGAAACAGTAATTTTAGTTTGGAAAACTGGGTTATCTATAATTAACTGAAGAGGAGATGCAATATAAGTATTCTATGGACATGAGGGATTTTATGAAAATACCAGAAATTATGCCTTTATCAACAAATCGAACCAGCGGTGGATGTCTCGCAGCTCCAGTGATGAAATTCAACTATCAAACACCCAACTAGGCTGAAACTGGAAGAGCAAGATCGTAACTCACGTTCCTATCTGTTGAATGGGGTAATGACTTGTGCCAAATATGGATCAGTCTTCTTTATTTATAATAACGGAGAGAAAGTTCTAGAAAATTACAAAGACCATTAAATCCCTTAGGGTCCGTTTGGCTACTGATACATTCCCTAAAACCCATTATTACAACACTCCCCCCTAAGTTGGTGCATAGATATTACATATGCCCAACTTGCAAATAATAAAATGAAACTTCTTACTGCTAAGACCTATAGTAAATACATTACCCCATATCTAACTTCTTTTTGATGAAGTGTAGATCGATCTCCACATGCTTGGTTTGACATATTGGTTAGGGTTATGAGCAATGCTAATGGAAGATTTACCATAACAAAAGAGTTTCATAGGAAGGGTGGTTGGGACAGCCAAATCTGTGAGAAGACCATGAAACCATAGGAGCTCACAAATGCCATATGCCATAGCATGAAACTCTGCTCGGCACTTGCGAGCAACTACGGCTTGCTTCTTGCTTCGCCATGTAGTAAGCTTACCATCAACATTGATGCAATAACCAGTAGTAGACATACGGTCATCAGGGGAAGTTGCTCAATCAGCATCCATGAAGGCCTTCACCCTAAGGTGACTATAAGGAGAAAAAATGGATGCCATGTCCTAGGGGCATATTTCAAGTACCAGAGAATACATAGCACAACTTCCATGTGAGTAGAGTAGGGATTATGCATGTACTGACTAACCAGGTTAACGGCAAATGCTATGTCACTATGTGTATGGGGAAGATAGATCAAGCGTCTATCTAATCTCTGATATCTCCCCTTATCCATAGGATCACACTCCTTGCTACTCAGGTGATCGTTAGCTTCAATAGTAGTGTCTGTCGACTTACACCCCAATATGCTTGTTCTAGAAAGAAGATTAAGCACATACTTTCACTGAGACAAGTAAATCCTATGAGAAGACCTGGTAGTTTCAATGCCAAGGAAGTGACAAAGCTGTCCTAGATCATTGATCTTGAATTCCTCAGTTAAGTATCTCTTGAGGCGAGAGATTTCTGCCAGATCATCACCAGTAACAACAATATCATCTACATAGACTATTAGGATAGCAGTATTCCCATTAGATCTCTTGATGAACAGAGTGTGGTTGGCATTGCTTTGAGAGTAGCCTGTAGCAATCATAGCCTTATGCAAATGCCCGAACCAAGCACGAGGGGATTGCTTTAGCCCATATAATGCATGCTTCAGCTTGCATACCTTGGGTTTTGGAGCAAGTGAACCCAGGAGGAATTCGCAGAGGGGTGTAAATTTGGCCCTGCCTGAACCCTATCTAACCCCGTTATGAGGGTCAACCCGGCCCAACCCGACCCAACCCGACCCAACCCTGATGGTTGGGCCTGGGTTGAGAGTTAGGCCCGGCCCAACCTGGCCCAATTTTAACCCTGATCTATTTGAGTAATAGTGTTCCCCTACTAGTATATAATGTATTTTTAAAATTTAAAACCCTAGTTCTCTTTACAACAAAAAAACAAAAACCCTTGTCTTGACTCATCCCTCTAGGTCGCTTTCTGCATTTCTCTCCCCCATCCCTCTCAGCTCTCCCGAAGTTCTCTCCCTACCCATCTTTGAGAGACAAAGATGAAAGAAGGAAGCGCTGCCCTTTCCCTTTGGCCTTCCTTTCCTTGGGGTTTGCGTCGTCTCCTACAAATCCCTCTCCAAATTGAGGAAAAAATTGCAAGGCTACAACATCTTTTGTGATTCCAGCTCACACAACGGCAATTCTCTCTCTCTCCTGTGTCTACAAAGTTTTCAGATGTAAATAATGAGATTCAAAATAAGTAGCAAGTTTAAATTGCTCTGAAGATTTTTGTTTTTTTTGCCAAGGGGTTTCAATAGCAACACCTGTCACTTGTTGGTAGATCAGTAGATAAAGAATGCTATGATCTGAAATCAGATATTTGGAACAAACACAGGATGTTTAGACAATTGCTCTTTTTTTTTTTTTTTTTTATACATAATATTTGAAATTACTTTGTTTGGGTGAGAGTGGGGGTGTAGAGCTCATTATATTAGAGAAGTATACACAAGGGCTATCTGAAATTTGGTCCATCACCACACCAATACAGGCACCTGATGAAATTTAATTGATAGAATTGCAAATGAATTTTAGAACTTATAGGCAAGACCTTGACTGAGTACTTCGTTATATGAGGATCCACAACCCTTCCTTGGTTCACAGCCTATAAAAGGACATTTCTTATTTTAGAGGTTAATTGTGATAAAGAATCAGAAGCAATGATTTATAACAAAATGTCAACAAGACAAAGCCCATGCAACAATAATTTTGCTGCAATAAATAAGTAATCTACAGCTAAAACAAAGATAAAGACCTTAAACTCTTTCAAGTTTACCCTAGTAGTTGGGCCTGGTTGTAGGAAAAAAAATAACCAAAAAAAATAAATAAATGAGCTCTGCACGAGGGTCAACCCGGCCCAACCCGGCCCAACACTGAGCCCGGTAGGGTTGGGCTGAGCATTAACCCGATAGGGTTGGGTTTGGCCTGGGGTTGAGTTTTGGGGACCTAGGGGTGGGTTAGGGCTTTAAAAAATCCGGCCCAACCCGGCTTTGTTTCACCGAAATGCCTATATGCACTTCCTCCTCAAGTTCCCCATAAAGGAAGGCATTCTTCACATCTACCTACTAGCGATCCTAATTTAAGTTGGCGGCACAAGTTAAGATAACACAAATTATGTTCATTTTAGCAATTGGAGCAAAATTCTCGTGGTGGTCAATCTCATAGGTCTGAGTGAAGCCCTTGGCAACCAGTCTGGCCTTATATTGATCCGCTGTTCCATTAGCCTTCTGCTTTACTATGAAGACCCACTTGCACCCAACTCTCTTCCTTTGTGAGGGAAGACACACCAGATCCCATGTGTCATTCTTTTTCAGAGCCTACATCTCTTCAACCATAGTTGGCTTGCCATTCTGAGTCTGCACTCGCTTCCTGCTAGGTGTGGGGAATGGACATAAAGGAAAGAGAAGACACAAAACTATAGTAGGCAGGAGAAAGTGAGTCATAAGAAACAGTTTTAGCAATAGGATGTAACGTACAAACCTAGTGCCTTTACGAACAACAATAAGTAGCTTAAGGGATGGATTAACAAAAGGAAAATTTCCTAGGTCCAATGGGATAAGATCAGGCTCGAGAGGAAACAACTGGCATAGTAATGTAGATGATGGATGTGCAGTGGTCTGAATTTACTGTCTCCAACTATAAACACGTTTCTCTGGCCGAGGCGAAATAGTAGTGTCACTCTCCCCCCTAAAATGGGATAATGGCAAGGATTGCAAGTTCAAAAGGTGGCACATCTTCCATAATGGAAGGAGATTCCCTTTGACAAGATGTTGCAGTGTAGTATGATGCAGATTCTTGAAAGACAACATCCACAGTCACAAACCAATGTCGAGTGGGAGGATGAAAACATCGATAGCCTTTTTGAGTATGAGCATACCCCAGAAAAATGTCCCGAGGACCATGGGGATCAAACTTTCCATTAGGATGATGATCGCTAGCATAGCAAACACTATCGAATACCTTAGGAGAAACAAGAAAAGCAGTAGAACCTTGGAGAAGATACAGAGGGGAGCGGAAGGAATGGACCCGAGAAGGCATTCCATTGATAAGAAAGGCAACAGTAATATTTTCGTCACTCCAGTACTAGGGAGGAACATGCATCTCAAACATAAGAGAGCGTGCTACCTCACAAAGGTGGTGATTCTTCCGCTCAACAACCCCATTATGAGCCAGAGTATCTACACTACTAGTTTGATGGATCATCTCATGATCAGAAAGGTAAGCCTAAAATGACCCTTCAAAGTATTCATGGCCATTGTCGCTTCGAAGGAGCTTAATGGTAGCACCAAACTGAGTCTGAAAGATGCGGTAAAACTGTTGAAAGCAATAGAAGGTCTCACCCTTGCCTCACATCATATAAATCCAAGTGGTCTGAGAATGACAATCAATAAAAAAGAAACCATCGATAACCATTGTCAGACATATAGTGGGAAGGACCCCAAATATCAGAATGTATCAATGAAAAAGGAGTGGTATTTTTATTTCCTGAAAAATAGAATAAGTGATCCAAGTTAGATTGGTCAAAACACATGCCTCACAAAAAATTGGCTCGAATTACAATTTTTTAAAGAAGAAAAAACTCTAGCTAAAGTTCCCAAAGGGGGATGTCCTAATCGACGATGCCACTATATTAGAGATGGGAGGTGACGTAGAAGATAGGGGTGTCAACCGGTTGAGCCGGGCCAGTCTCGGTCGGGCTTAATTGGGCTTGACCCACTTGGAAGCCTTGCACCGCGAACACTTGTTTAAGTAAACGGGCCTAGCTTTGGGGGGCATGGTACGGTTTATAATCAGGCCGATCGGTGTCGGGTTTTAATCAGGCTTCCTTAAACAGGTCTTAACTGGGCTATGGGCCTATTTAAGTCTAAACGGGCTTTAAACGTGCCTACCCTAAAATTCTTTTCTTAAGTTGGTTGAATGCCCAGAAATATGTGAGGCAAATCTTTAATAAAAAAGGGAAATGATATGAGATTATGGTTCTTACAAAGAAAAAGATGAGATTATGATCTTTATAACTTACAAAATAAAGCTTAATTAAATCAAATCCTATTACAAAGCAAAGGGTAAGAAAACTTAATTTTTTCTTACTAGTAGTGGCAAAATAGGAATTTTATGTAGTATTAAAGGGGGTCAGGCTACAATGAGTCGGTCCAAGCCTAGCATATAAATGTGTCGGTTCAGTCGGGTGCTCGACAGGCTAGCTACTTGCACCGTAAACGCCTGTTTAGTATTAAACAGGCCGTTCCAAGTTGGGCCATAAACGTGTCGGGCTCGATCGGGCCTACTGGTGTGGGCTTAGAATTGACACTCCTAGTAGAAGATGTCTGAAGAGCCTAACCAAAGGCCAATGCCGAGTCATCATAAAGCAGATAGACCACCACGCACCCTACCAGAGCCAATCGTTGCCCCTGTCACCAGATCCTGAAAAACACAACAAGATAGGAAAAAGGTAACTTTGCAATTAACATTGGAAGTAAGATTAATAATGGACAAAAGGTTAGTGGGAAAAGAATGAACATGCAATACAATAGAAAGGGATAAAGAAGGGGTACAACCAACTTGACCTTACCATTGCCCGAGCAGGTACTGTACTATGAGAAAAGAGGCAAGCAGCCTGTCATATGATCAGAAGCCCCAGAGTCATAATCCAAGGGGTAGAAGGGACAAACATAGTATGGTCACAGAAGGAGATACCTGACTCAGAAGGGGTGGAATGAGCAGAGCTCACAATGGTTGGTGCAAGAGTGTTCAAACGTGGTAAAAGGCACCAGAGGGCAGTAAGCTCAAGATGCTGAGGTGCTAGGAGAAGAGTTAGAGTTAAGGCTCTTAATATGGTTGGCCTGCCCAGGAGTATCGGCACGACCCTTCCCTCGCCTTTTGCCAGATGTAGCAGTAGGACGGCCATTAAGATTCCAGCAGTGCACCTTGGTGTGATGCTCCTTTCCATAATAATTGCACTTCATTAGGGTCTTGCTAGAGGAGCCACCAGACTTTAGGGCTGCATTAAGGGACTGAGTGCCAGAGACAAGTGCAAATCTCTCAGTAGGATTGGCAACTGGCTGTGGAGGCATAGTGTTACGTTGGTTGTCCTTAAGTTGGATCACAACATAGGCTTAATCCAAAGTAGGAAAGGGGTCATGACTTAAAACCTAGGATCGCAGCCATGGTTTTAAGTATCTCTGATACCGATACGATACCCTCCGATACGTATCTTAAATTTAGTCGGTCGATACGATACACACCGATACGATACATTGAATTTTTTAAATCATTTCATATCGATATATATATCCTATAATACATACCGATATGCATCAATATACCACTAATACACATCGATACGATACGACATGCCTCGATACGACTCTATGAAAAATATAAAATTGAGGTAAAATGTACGTTTCGGTATGTATTGGTACGTATCGGTGAGTATCGGTATGTATCGATAGGTATGTATCGGTATATATCAGCACGTATCGGTGAGTATCGATATATATCGGTATGTATCGGTGAGTATCGATACGTATCGGCGCTACGGTCATATAATGGCCAATATGGGTAATTTTTCAGAAAAAACGATTTTTTGAAGGGTTTTTGTTCCAAAGTTGCTGTCAGCCATATTTCTCTCTAACTAAAGTGGAAATCAAGGTTGGGAACAAGGATTTTACATTTATGGGATAACTACAGACCTTCAATTCTTAGTACGATACCCTCAATTTAGTGTTTATGCATAATACATGTTATCAATAGCTTTTTTTAACAAATTCTTTATGCAAAAGTATTTAAAAAAATGTTTCCTATCCATTTATGTGTGTATCTTTAGCGTATCTTAGTGTATCTCCGATACGATACGATACCCTCCGATACGTATCTTAATTTTGACCGACCGATACGAAGATCGATACCGATACTTTAATCCTTGATCGCAGCTAATCAAACTCCACATTCAAACCTACCAGAAAGTTATAGATCTAAATCTTGTCCTCTCTCTCTTGAAAACTGGTGACATCTACAATGGTGGAAGGAGTTTACTCCTCATAGAAGTCCAGCTCAGTCCACAATTCTGCAACTCATAATAGTACTGTGACAGAGTGAGCCCTCTCTGCCTTAGATCACGAACCTTCTGGCGAAACTCTACGATTTGAGCATCATTTCCCACCAGGGAATAGATATCCTAGACAGATTTTTAGATCTTCGTAGCGGAGTCAAGAAGGAGATAGCCATGTGAAAGCTGTGGCAACATGGAGTTGACAAGGAAAGCCATAACCAGAGGGTTGGCACACTACCACTTGTCAATCTCAGGACTGGTGGTTGGATGCTTCGAGGTTTCAGTGAGGTACTCGTAATAGCCACGGGACTTGATGGAGATGTAGACTGAGCGTGACCACATAGGGTAGTTTGTGCCATCAAGCTTGATAGCACAAGGAGGAAAGGTAAGAAGTGCCATGGTGTCTCCGCCAGTAAAATCAAATGAACTGGTAGACATGTTTGCTACTTAAGGGGGCTGTGCAAATAGAAGAACACTAGCCAGAGATAGAGAAAGCACCTACTACTCAGAAAACTGCTAGAAAACCCAATAATTGATAAAGGATAAAAAAACCTAAGAAATCGATTTTAGGGATAGCTCTAGAATAGAGACCTCAAACGGAAAAGTGGTTAGTACATACCACTATAAGGATAAGGAGCACCAATCGCAACAAACATCAAGACTATCGGAGCATTGAGCAGGTAAAAAGCATGGTCGCAATGAAAAAAAGATTTCAAGGGAAAATCCCTGAAAAATCAATGGAAAAAGGATCTACATCTCTCAGATCATTGTAAAAGAGAGTCTAAGAGCCTCGGGGAAGGATGGATGGAGTCTAGAAGTCCTCTTGGTGGGTTAAGAAGCTCCCACCACGAGAGAGAAGCAGATGAAGAGAGATGGAAGGAGGCGTTGGGAGAGAGAGTGAAACTAAAAAGAGAGATTGAGATGGAGAAGAGGGAGAGCCCTTAGGGTTTCGGATCCTATGGCTTTGATACCATGTTGGATGGGGTAATGACTTGTGTCAAATATGACACGAGCCCTCTTTATTTATAATAATGGAGAAAAAGTTCTAGAGAATTACAAAGACTATTAAACCCCTTAGGATCCGTTTGGTAACTGACACTTCCCTAAAACCCATTATTACAATGCTATCAGATGCAAGCATTAATCATACCAGGAAGTCAGGTATGAGGCTAGGGAAGGCTCCTACAACTGAAACTGGCGGTAGTTATGGTTTCAGATGTGGAGATAGGTTGAATTATTCAGTAGGTTGAGTTGTTAGAGGTGAGAATTGAGGGCTAGGCTTGCCTGGGGGGGAGAACCTTTGACCAAAGCCTCAGCCAATGCAGATCAACCACAAAGGAGATCGATGAGCTTGTGTAGGGCTGCAACTATCACCATAAACAGAATAGTTCCAGATAAAGGGGAAGTACAGCAAGAAAGTAAGGAAGAATTAGAAAGAAGAAGAAGAAGATCAATGAAGGAGAGAGGGCTATGCAAGCCTCACAGCAGCCATGGTCCAATCAGGCATACATTCATTCAATTCTTCAAAAATCCCCCTAAATCATTGGGTGCAAGCTGATATTTAAAGACTTAGAATTAACCTACTTTCCTATTCTAAAACTGAAGCAAATATGGAATCCAAATCAAATAAAGCTTGATTCCCAAGCTATTTTAAAAAGGAAATAAATCAAACTAAAAAAAAGTAACTAAATATCCTTTGCCTAACTGCATCAAAGCTCCAAATTCTGGTCGAGGGTAATCTATAATGACTTTAATCAACCCTCAAAAACTGAGGCAGAATTTATGGTTAAACTCTCATATAGAAGGAATCTTGATTTAGGGCACCCAAAGGTGCAGATTTCTGATATTCCAACAACTAGGCCTCAATAGTGGCCTTGAATCCTTGGTCGTGTGGCCTATTTGGGGGGGGGGGGGGGGGTCCCAATAAGTCCACAAAAGATGGCCTCCAAAGGTTCTGGGATCAGGGAGATCTGGCACCAAAACAGGGCCTCGGTCTTGAGAATGTCTTCTCAGATCTCAGCAAGTGTTGGGGCTTGTATTCAGGCTTCACACTGATCTTAGGCAATGCTTTTAACACTTAGAAATCAGAGAATTAAGAAAGGAGAGAGGTGAGATTGATGGCAAGAGAAAGAGGGGATAGGGATGTCTATCTCAGCCTGGCATCTCACCCTTGACTCTCACAGTCAATCAGCTTCTCATAGGACCATAACTTGCACAAAGCAAACCTTCAATTATCTATTCAAATCATCGGGGACCTCTTAAGGGTCTGCTTCCAAACAACAACAACAACAACAACAACAACAACATTTAAATTTTTTCGTAACGTAAAGGGTCTGCCTCGAAAAAGGTAAGAAAATAAAATAGAAACTATGGAGAAAAGGAAATAAAACATGAAAGGAAACTATTAACCTCTTAAACTGGAACTAAGTTGCCTGTGAATGCAAGCGACTAATTACAAAGAATAACTTTAGAAAAAGAAGGAAACTAAGCCTTCTAGAAATTTCAGTTGATACTCCTTGCTTATCCAAGTATCTTGCTATCCAAGAATTTCAGAATACTCCAACTAATGGCTATTTGACAAGGAGTAGAAGACTTCCTCATTGCTTGCTTACTAAGGCTGTAATAGGAGAAAAATAACTCCAAAAATTCAAATCGGTAGAGCTATTCTAATGCTCTACAGCTGTCCCCAATAAGTTGGACTGGTTGGACCAGCCTTAGATCGATTGGGGCCCCTTTTGCTGCTGTACTTTCTCTCATAAAATCGATCTACTTCACTGAGTGGACTTGCCAAAGATTTCGATGGAGTGTAAGGGCTTGTGATATCAGATTTTCTTGAATGATGTATTATTGTGGAAAGCTCAATTACTGTAAATTGTGCATTACAATTAAGAAATACTCGGGACTTCCATACAATGATGCAGTGTTTAATATACATAAAGTTCATAAATTTGTTTACCCAAAAAAAAAAGGTTCATAAATTACATATTTATTATATGTTTCAACTAAATTTTGGTAGTAAATGTGGTTGTTTATTGGTAAGGAACATGTATGAAAGCGTTGCCCTTTTTTTTTTTTTCTAGGAGTTGACTTCCTTTTATAGAACCATAATCCATATATTTACATAAATGTAGTAAAGTGTGTGTTAGTTAATTTTAGGCACTCTGACTGGAACAGAGCAAGTAAAAATCTAGAATATCCTTAATCCTTAGTGGGATTAGTGGGTGTCTGTGCTATCCATAAGTTCTTAGCTGATTACAAGCTAAAGAAGCAATTCTCAAAGTACTCCAAGATGCCTTAATATGAAAGGTGGGATGAAACTAAGCTAGAAACATCTAAATATGAAAAAAAATTAAAGAGCATAATATGAAAAAAAATGTGTTTTTAAGTGTGTTTTGGATTCAATCACTGAGAGGGAAAACTCTCCTTAATTTTATCAAATGAATTTTTTTCCTCATCCATGATTTTATCATAAAAACACAGCCCTCAAGAAAAAAAAAAAATCTGAGATAGTGACATAGAAGTTAAAGGGATTGCCTTGTTTTTGTTTAAGCATGTTTTGAGCATAAATGATCTAGTTCTGAAATTGTGTCCTTCCGTGCTTGTGGTCTTCTGTGCCTATGGTACTAATACCCACAGGCTTCCTTTTATATGATTCTGTGTGTGTGTGTGTGTGTGTGTGTGTGAGAGAGAGAGAGAGAGAGAGAGAGAGAGAGAGAACAGACCAATGAGGAGGCTCTGCATATGGTCTTTAAGAGAGATTTCAAGAGATTTCCTTTTTGTCTGAGAATAATGACGAAAACACAGCTGTTATTGCACAGCTGTAAATGCATCACTGTGGAGAATCTTACCATTCATCCACTTAAAAAGGGAAAAACCTCAATGCCATAAACCATGCCTTGCTGTTAGAACAAGGAACGTTCTCCATGTGCACATTCCGTCTCTTACCGAAGTTTAAGGGATTGCCTTGTTTTGGTCTAAGCAAGTTTTGAGTAGAAATGGTCTAGTTCTAAAACCATGTCCTTTTATGTTTGTCGTCTTTCGTGCCTGTGGTCCTAATAACCATAGACTTTCCTTGTATATGAGTGTTTGTGTGTGTATGTGTGAGAGAGGGAGTGGTTGTTTCATATGTTTTGAACAGACCAATGAGGAGGCTCTGCATATGGTCATTTCAGGAGATTTCGGGAGATTTCCTTTTTGTCAGGGAATAATGACGAAACCACAGCCGTTATTGCACAGCTGTAAATGCATCACTGCAGAGAATCTTACTGTACATGCACTTAAAAGGGAAAAACCTCAATGCCATAAACCATGCCTTGCTGTTAAAACAAGGAATGTTTTCCATGTGCACATTCCGTTTCCTATGGAAGTCAAAGGGATTGCCTTGTTTTGTTTTAAGCAAGTTTTTCGTGGAAATAGACTAGTTCTGAAACTATATCCTTTCATGGTTGTGGTCTTTCGTGCCTGTGGTACTAAAAGCCACCGAGTTCCTTTTATGTGTGTCTGGTGTGTGTTTCTTATGTTTTGAACAGACCAATGAGGCTCTGCATATGGTCATTTCGAGAGATTTCAAGAGACTTCATTTTCGTCAATAATGACAAAACCACAGATGTTATTGCGCACAGCTGTAAATGCATCACCATGGAGACCATTCATCCACTTGAATGGGAAAAACCTCATGCTTAGCTGTTAAAACAATGAACGTTCTCCATGTGCACATTTCCTCTCCTATGGAATTTAAAGAGATTGCCTTGTTTTGGTTTAAGCAAGTTTTGAGTGGAAATGGTCTAGTTCTGATGCATATGGACATTTCAAGAGATCTCCTTTTTGTCAGAGAATAACGACGAAACCACAGCTGTAAATGTATCACTGCGGAGAATCTTAATGTTCATGCACTTAAAAGGGAAAAACCTCAATGCCATAAACCATGCCTTGCTGTTACAACAAGGAACATTTTCCATGTGCACGTCCGTCTCCCACGGAAGTTGAAAGGATTGCCTTGTTTTGTTTTAATCAAGTTTTTCGTAGAAATGGACTAGTTCTGAAACTATATCCTTTCATGCTTGTGGTCTTTCGTGCCTGTGGTGCTAAAAGCAACTGAGTTCCTTTTATGTGTGTGTGGTGTGTGTTGTGTGTTTGTTTCTTATGTTTTGAACAGACCAATAGGGCTCTGCATATGGGCATTTCGAGAGAATTTGAGACTTCCTTTTCGTCAATAATGACAAAACCACAGCTGTTATTGTGCACAGCTGTAAATGCATCACCACGGAGACCATTCATCCACTTAAAAGGGAAAAACCTCAAGGCCATAAACAATGCTTAGCTGTTAAAACAAGGAATGTTCTCCATGTGCACATTCCCTCGCCTATGGAAGTTAAAGAGATTGCCTTGTTTTGGTTTAAGCAAGTTTTGAGTAGAAATGGTCTAGTTCTGAAGCCATGTCCTTTCATGCTTGTGGTCTTTCGTTCCTGTGGTCCTAATTCCCACAGACTTCCTTTTATATGAGTGTTTGTGTGTGTGTGTGTGAGAGAGTGAGTTGTCTCTTATGTTTTGAACAGACCAATGAGGATGCTCTGCAAATGGTCGTTAATAGAGATTTCAAGAGATTTCCTTTTTGTCAGAGAATGACGACACCACTGCCGTTATTGCACAGCTGTTCATCACCATGGAGAATATTACCGTTCATCTACTCAAAAGGAAAAAACCCCAATGCCATAAACCATGCCTAGCTGTTAAAACGAGGAACGTTCTCCCCGTGTATAATCCCTCTCCTTCCTCTTCTCCCCTCTAGCATTATAAGTACCACTGTGCTGGCCTCTCCATTCACTTCACTCTTCCTTCCTCAAACCCACTTTTGAGCTTCTTCTTCTCCTTCTGCTTGCTGCTATGTATCATGGCAGATATTAGGGAGAACAGCTTCAATTTCTCCCATCTATGTCAATAAATGGTCACTATGATCATCTCTTTCCACTCCCTTCTTGATGCCATGAATCTCTGCTCTTTGCATTGATTTTGGGATAATCTCTGGTCCCACTGCAGGATCATATAGCTTGATGAGACCTCCTTCTCGGACATCGATGGAATACACAAATTGTTGGCTGATGGAGAAACAGGGTTGGCTATACACCTGAAAATTGTCCGAAGGAGTTGGTTCATTGGGCACGTCAAATGGGTGGTTTCTTACCTTGAAGCACAATTTCTCTCCAAATACATTATTTGGGTTTGTTGTGAACTCCAGCACCATAAATTTATCGAAGAATAGATTGGATTTGCCACCATGAGAAACGTTGAAGAGCTCAATCTTGACTTCGGGGAAGATCCATTTCCGACCCTCTTCTTACCAAGGTTCATTATGCCTGAACTTTTATACAGCCTTGGAGGATCTATAAAATGTATGAGCTTGAACTCGTCACCTAAGAATCTAATTTCCTGAGCTTTCTAGGACATCAACTCATGCTATATGAACAGTTTCTGAGGGTTTCGGAGCATTTTGGAGTTCTAGTATAGCCACTAAAAATTGAGTCAGAAGCTTGTTTGGCTTGATGATTACTTTCTGTAAGACCAGTCCATTTCTCAACAAGAATTTCAGGAAATATATTTCGCAATGGTTGGCAGAAAATGCAATCATTTAAACCATTTCAAGACAGTTAAGGGCATGATGTTTTCTCAAGCAGGTCAGGATGCTTAAACTGTGCAGTTACATGCACAAGGTATGTTTCCCTTACATGTATGATCTTTTATTGTTATTGTTCTTGTAGTTATTTGAAATCCATTCTCTGATATGGTAACCAACTGATAATAAAAATGTTTATTGGAATTTGGACTTTAGATGCATATTATCTGATTTTTTTTCTGCATAAATTTCCTTGGGAGATCTTTCTTGCTCCCCTTGGAGATCTAAAAAATTACTTGAACATAAGATGCTTTCCTTTGGATTGACTAGCTCTTAAAATGTCCATGAGAAAATGAAAGATCCATCTATTCATGTCTGCAGGTTTTGCCTTCCAATTACCGCTATTTTCATGAGCCACCATTGCAGTTGAAAACTCTATGCATTTGACGTTGAAGTCTTGCGTGGAAGGTTATGAGCTACTGGGAATAATATGTTTGCTTGCATTGGTACCTAATCTTAGAACTCTCTCCATTATGTTGGGATTCATGAGGACAGTGCATGTGAGTCATCTCGATATTATAGTATTGATTCATTAATTGGATGAATTACTTCTAATTAGTATTCACAAGCTTTCGATTGACCAAGTTGTATTTTACATCTGGTTTCAGGATTTTTTGTGTTTCAACTTTCTGTCGAGCTGTGATGGGTTTTGGAGACAACCAAAATGGCCCCTTAACTGTCTTAAGATGGTTGAGATGACTGCATTTTCTGCGCACCCATTGCGAAATGGATTTCTTGAATTTCTTTGTTGAGAAATGGAGTGGTCTTACAGAGCTTCTGACCCAATTATACAAGCTATATTAGTACTCCAAAATGTTCCGAAAGCCTCAGAAATTGTTCAGATAGCGTAAGTTGTTATAGATGTCCCAAAAGTTCTGGAAATTAGGTTCTCTTAGATGGCAGAAGTTCGAGCTCAAAGACTTTGTGGGATCCTCATCCAAGGCTGTAGAAAATTTCAGGCATAGTGAACCTTGGTATGCAAATGGTCGTAAATGGATCTTCGTCGAAGAAAGCAAGATTGAGCTCCTCAACGTTTCTCTCAGTGGCAAACCCAATCCAGTCTTCAATAATGTTGGGGTTCACGACAAACCCAAAGACTGAATTTGGAGAAAAATGGTGCCTCAAGGTGAGAAAGCACCCATGTGCCCAAGGAATGAGGTGCATAGCCAACTCTATGCCCCCATCAGCCATAGCTCTCTGTATTCCATCGACGTCGGATAAGGATGTCTCATCAAGCTGTATGATCCTGAGATCAGAGATTATCCCAAGATTGATGTAGGGAGCACAAATTCATGGCATCGGGAAGGGAGATGAAATAGATGATCATAATAACCATTTCTAGACAAAGATGGGTGAAGTTGAAGGTGTTCTCTCTAATGTATGTTATGATATGTAACAGCAATAAGGAGGGGAAGAAGAAGAAGATAAAAGAGTGAATGGAGAGGCTGGTACAGTGGTGTAATTGTGTGCCAGAGGGGAAAGGAGGAAGGAGGGGGAATAATTTGTTAGTGTATGTAAAAGACCGTTTGAAATAAAATTCTGTTATGGTTTGTAATTACAAAAAATGAACAGATGAAGCGTTAAAACACCCTCTTACAAGGGGATGGGGTAGTGAAAATGACCACCCAGCCCCTCCCCTTGGATGTCCTTGTGCACACTCCCATTGGCCCCATGCTATTCTAGGGGTTTTGCAGCCTGGCAGCAAACCCTTACCCTACTTATTATTTATTAAAGGGGCAAGAGAACATTGTCCGCTTGTGTGGCCACTATGTTAGCACATAGGTCAATGGGAAGCTGTTTGGAGGCAACTGGGGTAGTGCCGCTGAGTCAATTTACATTTTTCAAGAATTAAATCACATCTTTGTTGATATTTGTGCATGTCGGCCTAAATAGGAGGGAAAATGAAATCAAATAAACACTCAAGTGGAATTTAAATGATCACATGGTTAATTTGATAGACAAAGCAATAATTTCATATTAAAATAAAAATACCATCCTTCTAATGGTTTCACCACCACCGTGCCACCACCCTACTATCGCAAGCACCACAGCCACCTCCCACCACCATCCCGTTGCTGCCATTACCACCACCTCCTCACGACCATGACTTGCCACCACCACCACCATCACCACTCCTCCCTACCACCACCTCGCCACCACCATCTCCCAAAGAAATATAGAGAACCTATTTCTCAAAAATTGAGCAACCAAATAGATTAAGGGTGTCAATTTAAGATCGAAATCAAAACCGGCCATTTAAAACATAACCAAATGAACCAATTTTGGTTTTGATTTAGAAAGCTAGAATCTTTTCTCAATTCGATTTGGTTTCGATTTGATGACTAAAACTGATGAACCGAATCAAATTATCTATTTTTAGACCAAATAGGGAATAGGCTAAAACTACATTCTTTTTTACTATTTCAATCAATGTGGATGATAATTTCTTGTATCTTTTTAATGTTTAAAAAAAGGTAAAAAAGTTACGAATAAGGGTTTTTTTTCTTTTTTTTTTTGATGAAAATGTAAAAAGTTGGCCTAAATACTTAAAATTAGACCTTACCTGAATATAAAGCCAAATAAAGAATCGAGTAAAAACTAAAACTGAACCAAGTCCATTCAATTCTAGTTTTGACAATGTGATTCTATTCTCGTTTCAATTCAATTTTAGATTTTGGAGTTGATATAAATCAAATCAAAACTAAATCAAATAACCAAAACTGAACCACTTGACCCATTAACACCCTCCAACCATAACATAAAAACTGTCCTTAATTATAATGAAAGCAAAGCCTCTAGAAAACTTGTCATTTTTGGCAAATTTCCACATTCTTTTTCTTTTGGGGGTAAATTCTATTTTCTACATTCAGTTATTAAAGAATAGAGGAAAAGGACTGTTCGGGAGTGTAGCTGTTGCAACCCAACTTAGTAGGGGGCTATCATTTTGCTCACAATGAAAATCGAAAATAACGTCTCTGTTGATGTTTCCTCTTGCACTCTCATTGGGCCCTACATTGGTGTAGGTCACACTTTTGTACAGAAATTTCTCCTCGGAATATAATTAGTCAAGATTCTCTACCCTAAGTGGGGTGCCTCCTTTCTACCAAAAAAAAGTGGGGTGCCTCCTCACATGAGCAGTTTTGCAATGAAATTGAAATCTCCCTTGTTTATAGTTGTGTTAGTTAGGAAGGAAATTTACTTTAGTGATCACTACCTAGTCATGTGGGTAGAGATTCCAACCCCAATAATATGGTATCCTATTTTAGCTCCTCTCCAAAGATCCCACAGATCAAAAAGTAATCCTAGGGTTGAGATGACTCAGGCACACATCCTTAGGTCACCTCACCCTAGGGTCACTATTTGGTCCATATCCAGGATAATTTTTTCTGTCGCCAGACTCGCCACCAGCCACCGTGTGAAGAGGTTTTTGACTATTAGAAAAAAATTTAATAGATAAATAAAAAAGAAGAGGTTAGTGAGAATAGCTGCTCAGTAGCTCAGGGATGACATTAGTGCCATTGGAGATTACCCTCTTCTGGTTCTAGTTCTCCTCCAATGGCCCCCTCTCCATTATCAACCTTTACGCAATTCTAATCACTAGGAAGTTGTGTGATACGCCCAGATTAGTCATCCAGTGAAGCAAGAGCACATGGCATCCGAGGGAAGGACACGCGGTGCCCCCAACCGAGGGATACCCACTATGACCATAACTCCGAAGATCAAAAGGAGGGGGAGACGGGAGTTCCCCTCAACTAATGGAGGCCGCAAGGACTCTAACTACGTGAGGAGGAGGGGATACCCAGATAGGGAATATTCCAGACAAAGGAAGGAAGACGTATCCTAGTAGGACTAAGAAAGGGGGTAATCCTACAAGAAGGAACCCTAAAAGGCAGAAAAGGTAAGTCAATACGCTCACACCATTACTCATGTGAAAACACCATTCGGCCAGTCTCTAACTTGTGCGTCGGAGGGACTAATATCGGAGACACCTTCGGGCCTCTGCCTTCTGTTCTTGTGCAGGATCGGTGCTCAGCCTCATACAGATTTTCGACAGTAACAAATTGGAGCCGTCTGTGGGAACGACAGAGTAATGATGGGGAATACCTACAATCATAAGAAAACAAGAGTAGTGCCGAGTATGAATATGAATGAGGGGGAACCTTCAGAATCTCTCCCCCCCCCCTCGGTGGACATCGTGAAGAACAGGGAAACAATGATCGGGAAGGGTCCATGAGGTACCAGCACTCGATTGGACATTCGGTGTGTAGAGACAATAATCCTCCACCCCCTCCTAGGGCGTAGGAGTATGTGTCTAGGGAGCAGTTCGACACCCTTTAGGAGAATTATGACCGAATGGCCGAGATAATGAAGGTGGTCTCCAAGGTCGTCTCTCAGAAGACCAATGGGGCAGCAAGAGGCTCCCATGTCCAGCCTAAACGAGTTCAAGACAAGGACTGAAGTAGCTCAGGGTTGATAAGGTCAGGTCAGAATCCTCAAAACTGAGCAACAAGGGAGGGCCCCGCATCCAAAGGAAGGACGCGGCACGCCATAGGGGCTAGACATAAAGAACCGCGCCAAGGAGATGATCAGGGACATGAAGACCTAGGGTTGAACCAGACAGGAACTCGCGAGCCAGATCTCACCAATGACACGGCTCTAGATGATGAGGTAATGAGGGATCCGCTCCCAGTTGGGTTTTTTCTGCCTAAGTATGACACATATGATGGGTCGGGGGACCCCGTCAATCATCTTAAAGGCTTCAAGGTCGCGGTGCAATTCCACCAGGTGTCGAAAAACATCATGTGTCGCACCTTGCCTTTGACGTTCAGAGGAGCGGCAAGGCTATGGTATAACCGCTTGCCGATGAAATCAATTCACAGCTTCAGTGATTTGAGTTACTTCTTCGTGAATGGATTCTCCAGTAGCCAACCCCTTCAAAAGACTATATTGAACCTGACCAATGTCAAATAGCATGAAGGAGAGTCACTGCGAAATTACATGAAGTGCTTCCAGCAAGAGAAGATCACGATCAGAGGTCTGGACCCGAAGGAAGAGTTCATAGCCCTGTTGGGAGGCATCAACGATAAAGAGCTAAAAAGGTATTTGGTGAAGCATACACCGAGGAACCTAGCTAAGTTGAGGGCTCGGTGCGACAATTACATTCAAATGGAAGAAACCCTTCAAGTTGATGAAGAAGTTGAAGGGAAGGCAGGGATGAAAAGGACCTCAAGAGGTGATGATAAGCCTTCCGAGGGTAAGAGACAAAAGTCCAAACGTGATCGGGCACCCAGTCCTTCGAAAAAATTTGAAAGATATGTGCCCCTAAACTGGAGACGGATGGACGTGCTAATGCAGATAAAAGACTCCCCAGATGTCAGAGCCATGAAGTGGCCAGGAAAGATGGGACGACATCCTGAGAGGCGCAACATGGACAAATATTGCCACTTCTGTAGGGACCACGACCACGATAATGAAGATTGTTGGCACCTGAAGGTAGAAATAGAAGGAATGATCCTAAGAGGATATCTGGGCCGATTCGTAGACCACAAAAAGGAGGATGCCAAAGATGGTAATGACCGTAGAGACATCCACCAAAGAGACGCCAGAGGCCACCGTGAAAGAAGGGGACCAGCCCGCAGAGGCAATCAGAAACTGTAAAAGGATCGGACACCTAAGGAAGCTGACCATCTCCCCCAGGACGATCATAAAAGCCCAACCAGGTTTATAACAACTATCAGCGAAGGTTTGACTGCTGGAGAAAATTCTTTTCTCTATGGTGTACATCAAACGGGCTCTGCCCAAATCCATTAACTGAGGGGCTTTAAATAGCCAAGGATACAAGAGACATGTGAGACATGTGGGACCTAAGTTCACATGGACTTCACATGGACTTCACATGGACTTCATATGCTTGTGGGACCGTATGTCGGGACTGTCGGCATACGTGCCTTACATACATGCTTGTGGGATCGTATGTCGGGACTGTCAGCATACGTGCCTTACATACGGAGAGTACATACTCAATACACATTCTCAATACAAGATACTTACACATACTCACACATACAAGATACTTACACATACTCACACATACTTAATACAAGATACTCAATATACTCAATACACAATACACACACATACTCAATCAGTATCTGGATCCGAAGAACTGCTATAAGGGTAGAATGCTGCCTTATCAATGAGCCAATCGTCATAGGCGTCCATAAGAGGGATGAGACGAGGACAAGGAAGACGACCGTTCTGATGAAGTTCCCATGCGGAATCAACAGTCTGAAGAAGAGGGGCTGGAACTTGATGGGGCTGAGTATCATTGACTCTACACATGGTATGAAGAAACTGTCGCCACTCTGATCGATGTTGTCGTCGATTGATGAAGAGAGTATAGGGCTTTGTTCCATACACATGATAGTCTGTTGTATAGTTAATGTAATGGCAGGGATGTAGGGTATGTGGAGGATCTGTAATTTGAAGGACAGCTAGAGGTTTATGGAAAAGGATAATGCTATGGTGCATAGGTATATCCGGGGACTCTGATTGTGGGAGAAGAGATGTGAAAAGGTCTAACCAAGTTTCCATAGGAGCAAAGAGTTGTAAAAATTGAAAAATTGGGAGGTTAGGACGATGGGGTTGGATTGGACTACACCATTGGAAACACATCATCTGGATAGCTTGAAGGGGAAAGCTGATGGCTATGGAGTAGGCTGTACATAAATGCCAGAAAATGCATTTATACATGAGGGGTAATTCCTGTAGGTCATACGAGGAATTGAAGGTGAAGACTGTGAGGTAGGGGAAGTCTGGGTGGCAAGAAGAACCAGCAAGAAAAAGACCTTCTTGTCGAAGGGCTATTCTGAGAAGCTGGATGGCTGTGAGCTTACTGTAGGTAAGTATGGCTTTGTAGGTTAAGGTGTGAAGTATTTCAGGAGGAAGATGAGGAGGGATATTACAGCAAAGGTGATGACTGGGTAGGGGATGTGGTGAAGCTGAGGAGGAAGAAGATGAAGCTCCTGGAGTTAGAGGGTATAGGAGTGGGATAACCGAAAAGGTAGAAGTAGGTCGAGAGAGGAAATCTGCCAAGATATTTTCTTTTCCTTTGATGTGTTTTATATCAAAGGACCACTTTGAGAACCATTGAGCCCATCGCAGAAGTTGATCATTGGGAAGTTGTTTTTGTCGGAATTCAAGCATTCGAGGGAAACTTGACATGTCCAGTTCAATGAGGAACCTGTGTCCAATGAGATGGAACGGAAACTTTTCAATGCCACGGCGAACTGCAAGAATTTCCTTAAACGTTAAGTGATAATGAGCTTCAGATGGTTTGAATGAGCCACTCTTATAACCACAGACGGTTCTTGTCAAATCAGGGGTTTCTTCAAGGAGAACTGCACCCCAGTGGGTATCACTAGCATCGGTTTGAAGAATTCGACGCCCATCAGAAGGAATCTGTAAACAGGGGAGTCTTGTAGATAACTGCTTCAAGGCTTGAATAGCTGTTGAATGTTCAGAAGACCAGGGAGGAGCATTATTTCTCAATAATTGATGAAGGATAGACGTATGTCTGATTTGTTGAGGAAGAAACTCAGTCATGTAATTGACTATACCAAGGAATTGTTGGACCTGATGTTTTGTCAGGGGTCCTTCAGGAAATTGCTGTAGAGAAGTAGCAATATGCGGTTGTAATTCATATGTTCCTTTGGTAATAGTGACTCCAAGAAAATCAACGGTTGAAACACCAATTTGCATTTTCTTTGGGGAGAGCATGAGTCCATAGTCTTGAACAATCTGATGGAATTGTCGGAGAAGACTGAGATGTTCATCCTGTGTAGATGAAAACAGAAGAATATCATCAATATAAATCAGGGCATGGTCTTGAATGGGAGCAAAGATCTGCATCATGGCTCGCTGAAATATTGATGGAGCTGTCTTCAAGCCAAATGGCATAACTGTCCATTGTAAATGATAACCAGGGACACAAAATGCTGTCTTTGGTCTATCTTCAGGGAGAATTCCAAGTTGCCAAAATCCTGCTTTGAGATCAAACTTGGAGAAGACAGTTGCTGAAGCTAATTGAAGTAACAGAGCTGGACGAGTTGGTAATGGGAACTTATCATCAGCCAAGAAGAAATTTAAGGGCCGATAATTGATCACCATTCTCATTTTTCCACGGATCTGTTCTGTTCTTTTGTTCACATAGAATGCTTGACATGCCCAGGGAGACATAGTAGCTTCAAGTAATCCTTGAGCTTGTAATTGACTAAGCTCTTGGACGGTAAGTGTCAAATGTTCAGGGGGCATACCAGGATGACTGGCTTTTGTTGGATTGACATCTTCATTCTTCTTAAAGGGTAAGGAGATGAAGAACTTTGAATTCTGCCAGAGAGGATGAGTGCATTTGGTTAGGAATTCAGTGTGAGAATCTGCACAGGAGGTTTGCAGAAGTTTGTCTTTAAAATCATCAAACAAAGTCGGACCTGTTCCTGCAAGAAATAAGTTAGAAAAAGGGGACCAGGGGAGAAGTTGTTGTTTATACACAAGACCTTGGGGTGTCCATTTAAGGGGAAGATGACTTAACACATCAAAACCTATAATAAGATCTTTACCAGGACACTGGGATCCTAACATAACATGGGTGAAGGAAAGGGTTGGAAGGAGTTGGATTTTAATGGGTTTTTTAGTAACTAAGGTGATATGGAAGGTTTCACCATTAGCTGCTAAAAATGGTAGAGGAGGGACTTGAGGTTTCCAGAAATGGTTTGGAAGGACTTTAGGGGACAAAATGGTAGTAGCTGCACCAGTATCAAGAAATGCTATCAGACGGACTGGTTTAGCATATGGTTCTGGAATAAGGGTTACTGCAGCATGGGGTAAGGTGATAGACTGACAAGGAAGAAGTGTTGGGTCTTGTTTCTGGGAAAGGAAAGGGATAACCTGGTAGAGGGGATCTAATTCCTCGGACTCGGAGTAGGAAGACTCTGGGTCTGAGTCTGTGAGGTATTGTGGATCAACCTCATCTGGGTAATCAATAGCAAACAGGGATAGGTCAGTTGGTTCTGCATCCAGAGAATACAGAGATTCGAGATCAGCATCTTGTAGATCATCATGATGGAGAGAGGCAAGCATATGAAGCACCTTGTCTTTCTTACTTCGGTTAGGACAATTTTTTGCAAAATGTCCATCTTTGCCACAAATGAAGCAAGAAGTATTCTTGGATTTCCCACGAAATTGTTTTTTCCAAAGGAATTTCCACTGAGGCTTAAACCGTTTAAACCGAGAAGGCTTAAAAGGAAACCTTTTCTTGTGCTTTCTGGAGGAATGAAAGAACTTCTTCTGATGGAATTGTTTCTTTGTCGGACAATCACAGTTGTGATTTGAACCTTTACACTTGATCTTCATCCAAGACGTGTCACAGGCAGAGGACACCTTTTCAGATTTAGATTGTAATTCTTTCCAGATTTGTTTGACGTTATAGAGTTTGTCAAGAGCTGTAAGAGCAAAACTGTATAAAGAGCCGATGCTGCAAGAAGCTAGAGCAATGTTCTAGTTTCGGAGAAACTGCAGAGTATCAGCACCAAGAGGATCTGGAAGTGAATTCAGGAAGATCTGCTTAAGGTTCTCATCATCGAGGCCGCCAATCTTATGAAATCTGTCTGTCATTCGAACAAAGTGTTTGTCGAGATCTGGACGAGCTAGAGAGCAACACTTTAACTGTAAAAACTCTTCACGAGCTTTTGTAATATCATTCGAGACAGGACCAAGAAATTCTTGATATAAGACTGTAATAAACTGGCCTTCAGGAAGTTGGACAAGTTGTAGTTGTCGGTATCCACCAAGAGCTAAATACCATTCCCTGAGTTTTCCTTGAAGACGTGCAACGAACTTAGTCAGAACACTGACGGATGTAGCACCTTCTTGTAAGAGTTCAGCATTAATCCAGGCATGGAAATCAGCAAACTTAGATGCCCACTTAGAGACAGGGACATCATCCAGGGTAAAGAACTGTTTAGGGTCTTGGTTGGAGAAGGGAGCATATGTTGGAGGGGGCTGTGATGCAGGTTCAGGATTATGGACCATGGGGTCATCCTGATCACCATCCATCTCTTCTACTTCAGGAGGTGTAGGATAAGGAGCAGGGGGATCTTGGCCTGTGTTCATGAAAGAAGGGACAGGTGTTGGGTCGGAAAGAGCTAAAGTGGTGAGAAGGTCTGTAAGGACATCATCACCAGAAGGGGTTATGGCACCGATGGGAGGGTATTTGGCTTTGGTTCGGGGAGGAGAAGGTGAAGGTGAGGGATAAGTAGGAATAGGTGGTGTGGGTGCGGGATAGGTGACAGCCATTGGATATGGTTGAAACTGTGGAGGAGAAGGCTGTCTTGGCTTTGAGGGTATAGATATAGGTTGCTGCCTGGGTGTCAGATTTCTTTGCTGACGCTGTAGTGCTTTTAATTCTTCGAGTGGGAATGATCTTGAAGAAGCACCTACCGGAGGAGCCGGTATAGTGTATATGGCAAATGGATCTTGAGAAGACAGACTGGGAACAGTTAATGGAAGAGGTTGCTGTCGACTGGATGTTGCTTCTTGAGGTGGAGCTTGTTGTAGACTATGCAGCTGGGCTTCAAGAAACCGTAGATGTTTTTCTTTTTGGCCAATAAGGGCAAAGGCCTGAGCTGTATCAGCAGTCGAGGAAGCAATACCAGCAAGTTCAGTATGAACTTGATCCATCTCAGTTTTCAGGGATTGAATCAACTGAGTATGCCGGCCAACAGTACTATGAGTGTGTTGGGTAGTAGCAAGAATGCGTTCAAGGTACTGATTTTGAACGATGGCATTTTCATTTTGCCAGTTTAAAGCGGCTTTAGCTGGGGAAATCTCTTTTGATTGACCAGAAGGGAGGATAGGAGATTTTACCTTCCAGACATGACGTACACCATGGGAATCAGGACAATAATCTGTAGGACCAGGAAAATTCTGCAAGGGGGCAGAAGAAGAAGATCCTGGAGCATACATGCCTTTGCTCCCTGGGGCAGAAGAAGAAGATGATCCTGGAGCATACATGCCTTTTGATGATGCCCTGGTAGTCGATTGCAGAGTAAAAAGGATCTTAGTGAATAATGGCAACTCAGCTGATATCTTGTTCCTCGAAGCTTTTCAGAAAATGGGCCTAAATAGAGAAAAGTTAAAGAAGGTCAAACATCCATTGCAAGGGTTCTCGGGTTCCCCAGTCAAAGTAGAGGGGTCGGTCGAGTTGTCACTAAGGGCTGACACTGGAGACCACCAAGTAACAATCGTGATCAACTTCCTAGTAGTGGACATCACTTCGGCATCAACGCCATACTGGGGAGAGTCGGCTTAAACCTGTTAAAGGCCGTCGTCTCCACACCACATCTCAAGATGAAGTTTCCAATGAAGAACGGAGTCAGTGAGTGTCAAGGTGATCAAGAGGCATCCCGAAAGTGCTACGCCACCACCTTATGGGGAAAAGAAAAGGCAAGCAAGGTGCTCCCAATAGAAGATCTACGTGATGACACCAGTTATCAAAGGAGGGAACCGATAGAGGAGCTGATACAAGTTGACGTCGAAAAAGGGGATAACACTCATCAATTCCAAGTTGGGGCCTTAATGCCAAGGCAACAACGAGAAAAGCTCATCTCATTCCTCCGAGACAACTCTGACGTCTTCGCCTAGTCAACCTCGTACATGCCTGGAATAGCCCGAGAGGTAATAGAGCATCGTTTGAGTGTCAACCAAACTAAGAAGCTAGTACAACAAAAGAAGAGGACCTTCGCCCCTGAGAGGCAGGAGAAGATAGATAAGGAGATAGAGAAGTTGCTAAAGGTCAAGTTCATCCATAAAATCCAATACCCTGAATGGATATCCAATGTGGTGATAGTCCCGAAGGCCAACAGGAAGTGGAGGATATGCATCAACTTCACAGATTTAAACAAGGCTGCCTAAAGGACAGCTACCCCATGTCAAAGATAGACCAGCTCATTGACGCCACTTCAGGACACGAGGCTTTGAGCTTCATGGACGCATACTCCAGGTACAATCAAATCAAGATGGGTGAGGCCGATGTCCCGAAGACTTCCTTTATAATCGAAGGGGGTTGTATTGCTATGAAGTGATGCCCTTCGGGCTAAAAATGCAGGGGCCACTTACCAAAGGCTAGTGAAAAATATCTTCAAGGGGATGATCGACGAGACCATGGAAATGTACTTGGATGACATGCCTGTGAAAAGCCTGAAGGAGGAACACTATATCCGAGACTTAGAAAAGGCATTCCAAGTATTGAGTCAATACAGCATGGAGCTGAACCTGATGAAGTGCGCTTTTGGAATAGTATTGAAAAAGTTCCTTGGATTCATCATCTCGGAGAGGGGGATCGAAGCGAACCCGATGAAAATACAGGCCATCCGAGATATGAGGTCACCGCAGAATGTGAAGCAAGTCCAGGAGCTGACAAGCAGAGTCATTGCCCTGGGACAGTTCATGTCTCAGTCAGCTGACAAGTGCCTTCCGTTCTTCAAAGCCTTGAAGAGGTCCAAAAAGTTCGAGTGGGCCGAAGAATGCGAGAAGTCCTTCGAACAACTAAAATAGTACTTAAAGACGCGTCCGCTACTGACAAAGGTAAACACTGGGGACACCTTACAGTTATACCTAGTTGTATCGATAGTGGCCGTAAGTGCAATACTGATAAAGGAAGAAGGAAGAACACAACGTCCAATATATTACATAAGCCGAACCCTTTTGGATGAAGAAACAAGATATCAAAAGATGGAGAAAGTAGCGTACGCCCTGGTGATAGCGAAAAGAAAGTTGAGGCCCTATTTTCAATCACACATGGTATGCGTGCTCACAGACTAACCCCTGAAGAAGATACTATAGAGGTTGGATATTTTCGGTCACCTGGTAAACTAGGCCATAGAGTTGGGAGAATTTGACATCCAATACAAACCGAGAACCATGATAAAAGCACAGGCCCTAACAGACTTCATAGCCGAGACAACGCTCCCAGATGAACCCTAGGAGTTTGTCGAGACTCAGACAGAAAAGACTTGGACATTATATGTGGATGACACATCCAACAGAGCGAAAAGCGACATAGGGATCAAAATAATTAGCCCCGAAGGATTCAAGATCGAGTATGCCCTATGGTTCGACTTTAGTACCTCCAACAATGAAACTGAGTACGAAGCACTAATAGTCAGAATTAATCTGGCGCGGGCTTTGATGGTACTGGAGTTGGTGGTGCACAATGACTCGCAGCTTATAGTGCAACAAGTGAATGGAGACTATGAAGCCAAGGAACAAAGAATGGCCGAATACTTGAAGGCAATGCAAGAGAAAGTAGCAGCCTTCAAGGAGTTTAAGGTAAGGCAGGGGACACCGACGGAGAATGCTAGTGCAGATGCATTGTCGCAATTGGCCACCTCTGACTTTATGGACCTCGGAGACAATCGGTGTATCTTGAAGTGTTACCCCAACCAAGCACCGAAAGACCTCAAGAGGTATTACCCGTTGGCGAGAACAGCCCTAGATGGATGGATGCCATAATCAAGTACTTACAGGAATGAGTGCTCCCCAAGGATAGGGATGAGGCAAGGAAGGTAGGAATGCATTCAGCAAGATTCCTATTGAAGGACAAGACGCTATACAAGATAGGATTCACCACACCATACCTCAAGTGCCTGAACCTTGTCGATGCTGAGTATGCACTCTGAGAAGTACATGAAGGGATATGTGACCAACATCTGGCAGCCCGGGCCTTAGCCCACAAAGTGCTAAGGCAGGGCCTATTCTAGCCGACCATGAGGAAAGATGTAGAGGAGTTTGTCAGGAAGTGCGTTAAGTGTCAAATGTTCACCCCCATCCCTTGGCACCACTTTGTCAAGCTTTCCTCCCTGTCAAGCCTGAAATCATTTGCCATGTGGGGAATGAACATCCTGGGCCTGTTCCCCCTAGCCACGAGGTAAAGAAAGTTTGTTGTGGTAACGGCAGACTACTTCACGAAGTGGGCAGAAGCCAAAGCACTGCTACGATATCAGAGAAGAATATAAGGGACTTCTTTGAGAATGCAGTGGTCTATCGATTTGGGATCCCTCAGGTGGTAGTAATGGACAACGGAACTCAGTCCGTTAACCCACCTTTTGGTTTGTTTTGTGAGGCCCTCGGCATTAACCATAGGAAAACGTTCGTCGGTTACCCATTGACCAACAGGTTGACGGAGGTAACCAATCGTACCTTGCTCCAAGGAATAAAGAAAATTGGATGATGCTAAGAGGTTATGGGCAGAAGAGCTACACAGCATCCTTTGAGTCTACCGCACGACTGAAAGATCTGCCACCAGAGAAACACCTTTCAATTTAACTTACGCCACTGACGCTGTTCTCCAAGTGGAGGTAGGAGTCATGACCCATTGAGTTCAGTACTACGATGAAGAAGAAAATGATAAGGGGCTTCAAGCAAATTTAGGCCTCTTGAATGAAGTACGAGAAGCCTCATAAGAAAGAATCGCCGCCTGCCAGCAGAAGGCTGTAAGGCATTACAACTCTAAAATCTGAAGGAACGAGTTCAGAATGGGTGACCTCGTCCTCAGAAGGGCTGAGATATAAGACCCGAAGCATCAAGGAAAGTTGGCTCCAAATTGGGAAGGACCTTACAAAGTCACCAGGGTAATATGACTAGGGTCCTATCACCTGGAGACTACGGGGGGAGAAAGGGTACCCCGATCATGGAACTCGAAGAACTTGAGAAAGTTCTATCAATAGCAGTGGCGTGCATATTTACACACTTGCTTAGTCGTTTTGTTAGTCGTTTCTCTTTTTTACACTTGAATGTTTGCTACTTCTTCAACACTTTCAATTTGTAGTGTTACATCCCCAAGCATTTCGTAGGATTTTTTATATACAAGTTGGTTTACAACAATCAATTTCAGGTAACATTTATAAAAAAGGGTACCTCGATCGGGTGCTCAGGCCAAGGCCAAGCAGACCTGGCCGAGGGTCCAAGGCTCTGTTGGGTGCATGGGCCAAGGCTGAGTATATCCGACAGAAGTTATAGGCCAAAGTTCATGGTTTTTCCCTCGAATGGGGTGCTCAGGCCAAGGCCGTGATAACCTAATCGAAGGTCCACACCTCAGTGCGTCCCTCAACCTTCGGATGTGAAAGAAATATTATTGGCTGAAGCCGAGTGGAAACCCAAGACTTAAAACTATATATAAAGGAGCTTCAGCTTTCATCAGGCTAAGAAACGTACTAGGGCATTCTCGGTTGTTTAGATAGCCCAAGGCACAAATTATACTTGGGAAAATTTGGCATAAAAGCTTTGGCTCTCATCCCTATCTACGGGCCAAAGGCCTCCTGACGGTCCTAAAGGTTCAGGACTAAAATGTTGGAAATGCAAGAGGGAAAGGGAACGAAGACAGTGGAAAGCAAGATCTCTAAATTCTTTCATATAGGCTCGAAGGCTGAAGTTACAAAAGGGCCTGAAGGCTAAAGTTACAAAAAGGCCCAAAGGCCAAAGTAAAAAAAAAAAAAAGGAAAATAAGAGCCTCATGAAGCGTCTACTGGGGGGTGGCCTCATCCCCTGTAAGTTCAGCAACATCTCTGTTGGAGTCTCCATGCCCAGGAATCAGGGGGACCTCACGAGATAGCTGGACCCCTTCTGCCTCACTACTGCTGTCCTCATCATCTATGACCTCGGTGGCTCTAGGAGCTATGCTGACATCCTATTCATCGAAGAAGAGGCCACTCCCCTTGAAAGATATCTCAAGGTGATGTTCGAGGATCCAGTCTCGAATGTCGGTAGCGCCCATGATAAACCTAGGGGCGATGGCACGATTGATCACCTATCGAAAGTCTTTAGAAGACTTGTAGCTCTTGACGGCTCGGGCTTCGACTTCCTTTAGCCTTACGGCCTTCTGCGCCTCCAACTCCTTGAGCTTCCAGTTGCACTCCTACTGAGTGCAGAGGAGGTCGGCCTCCAGATGTTCTACCTTTTCAAGGAGGACGGTATGCTCCTTGTCGAGGGTTGACTTCTCACGCTCAGACACCTCAAGGTCCCTGGCCAGGGCCTTAGCTCGGATAGTCAGATGGCCCACCTGGTTCTGAGCTGAAAGAGATCAACAGTTAGGAAAAAAATTACAAATGAGAAAAGAAAAAATTCAAAGCCAAAAGCCGAAGATTACCGCTACCATGAACACAAGTGCTGATGACCATGGCCTTGGTCCCCTGCCTTTGGGCCTTGACGGCATCTCTTGGCAGGCTCCCCTTCTATACGAGCTCTCGGGTAACTTGCCCTAATGGAAAGTGTCTCGCCCTCCTTGATGGACCACCAAGGGACAAATCCGACTTCAACATGAGATTGGTTTGCCCTCAGACTTCAAAAATCAACACCCGGGGAGGAGGCCTGAGGAGGGGATGTACCGCGACTAGGGGCCTCTAGAGCCTGGATGGCCTCGGTAATGGGATCGTTGGCTCTGGGCTTCTTCTTCGAGAGGGCATCGGAAGTGGAAGCTCCCCTTCTCTTCCCCTTCTTCTGCTGTCTTTGTTGGGCCTCTTGGGCCTTGGCTTCCCTCAGCTGGGCCTACCTCTTGACCACGGCCGCCCTGGCTTCTACTCTGGAGAGTTGCACTGCAATAAGGATGGCCAAGATCAGTGCGAGAAAAAGAAAATCCAAAGCAAAAAAAGTCTCGGGAAAACCTAGGACTCACCTAAGCTAAACCTGAACAAGAACAAAAAGGCATCCGACTGGAGGCTATTGCACTCAATAGGCCGACGGAGTGTCTTGTCCTTAGCCATTGACAGTGACTCTGCATCTGTCCCGAAGAGGGTAGGTGCAGGGTTCACGTCCTTCAGATCAGGGATGTCCCAAGTATTACCGAGGGGGAACCCCTCGAGCATCCTCACAAAAAAAGACTTTAACTTCCAACCATGTATTGAGGTCAGGTATCAGTTTAAAAGCCGGAGGTCTTTCCTAGGGTAGAAATAGTACCAGCCTGAATCCCCCTTGCTAGAACCGAGAGACAGACAATTGAGGAAGAGAGGAAGAAAGAGGAGTCTCCCCATCTAAGAGAAGAAGACTATGAAGCTGAGAACCTGTCGCCACCCGTTCGGGGTCAGCTGGGCTAGACAGATGTCGTAGTGTCGAAACACTTGGCCGAAGAAGGGATGGAGAGGAAGCCGAAGCCTAGCCTTGAAGGCATTCTGATAGAAGCAAAGCTCCTCAGGGTTTCGGTAGCTAGCTCTATCCTCGGGCCTTAGTATCCAAAGGATGAACTCATCCTGGATACTACAGGAAGCTCGAAGCTTCACTAGCTCCTCTTTGGTCATGGTGGACACAATATTCCTGGCCTTGACTGCTAGGGACTTGTTTTCCTGGGCTCAGGACTCAAGAAGCCCCTCCCTGATACCTTCACCACTCATGTCACTGGCGGTGGAGGAAGAGGAAGCCCCAGAAGATGTGGATGTGGAGGACGAGTCCGAGGACATCCCTCTGATCCGATCGGGGCTCCGACGCCTAGAAACGGCACCCTCAGAAGACGTGGGCCACTACCTAAAGAACTAAACATTAACTTACTTCTGAAATAACTCTGGCCGAACCGAAGATCAGAGGACAGTTAAGGACGAAGGTCGAAGGGTCAGAGAAATGAGGAGAAGATGACAAAATGAGAGAAAGTGGCACTATTTGTAGGCTAAGGTGTGTCGATACGACTCCCCAGCCTCATTAATTGCAGTACACGTCATCTATGTGAGATTCCCGACGCACACTCAAGCAAAGCACACGAGCGAAGTACCGTACCTCGAATCCCAAACCTCGGTTGGGGGCTCAGGCCAAGGCCGAGCAGACCTGACCCAAGGTCTTAGACAGTACAAAGGCCAAAGCCGAAGGAAGAAGGCTGAAGGAGCATATGAAAGAAAAAGGAAAATTACTAAAGACGTGGTTACTCCCACTGGAAGAGCCTCTTAGTGGGAGTAAGGGGCTACTGATATGCCCAGATTAGTCATCCAGTGAAGCAAGAGCACGTGGCATTCAAGGGAAGGACACGTGGCACCCCCAACCGAGGGATACCCACTATGACCATGACTCCGGAGATCAGAAGGAGGGGGAGACGGGAGTCCCCCTCAATGAATGGAGGCCGCGAGGACTCTAGCTACGTGAGGAGGAGGGGATACCCAAATAGGGAATATTCCCCACAAAGGAAGGAAGACGTATCCCAATATAACTGGGAAAGGGGATAATCCTATAAGAAGAAACCCTAAAAGGCAGAAAAGGGAAGTCCATACGCTCACACCATTAGTCCTGTGAAAACACTATTCTTCCAGTCTCTAACTTGGGCGTCGGAGGACTAATCCCGGAGACACCCCCAGGCCTCTGCCTTCTGTGCTTGTGCAGGATGGGTGCTCAGCCTCATACAGATTTTTCGATTGTAACATTCTAGTTCAGCACCATTTGCTTGATCTATGGCGTCTCCACTACCACTTCCATGGTATGTTTCGATGTGTATATATCGCTGATCGAGAAATTTTGGTCCATTAAGACTCTGACTCTCCCTTATTCTTTGTTTATTATGTTGGGCATTCTTAGGTTGCAATTTTAGGGAAGTAATGGGTTTGGGATAGGCATCGGACAGGCTTCTCATGTGGTGTTCCCCATTCTTGGAAATCGGACAGGCTTTTCATATTGGTTCATCCACCCAATATTTAGTCTAGATTACAGATGAACCTGACCAATTCCCGTGCTGGTTAATCAAGTTCTGAGATAATGCCATTATTGATACCTTAAATTTGGATCAGGTGGCGATCAGACCTATTTTCCATGTCTTAGAGGAGCTAGGCAAGAGAAGCAATAAATTTCTGGCCAAGACTCAGCTTATACAAATATATCTGCCATCTGATCATTTTCATGCTTTCTCTCCATTTGAAGTATCAGTACTTGGATTTCACCACACCCCAAAATATAAATAGATAAATAAATATAAAAAATCCAAATCCATTGCGTGATGGATAAATGTCTTACTGAGTGGACTTGACAAACATATTGATGAAGTCTACAGAGCTTATGACATCAGGTTGTCTTGAATGATGTATGATTGTGGAGGGCTCGATTACTATAAATATTGTATTACAATCAAGAAATACTCAGGACTTCCATACAGTTGTGCTGTTTTTAATATGTATAAGTTCATAAATTGCATATTTGTTATATATTTCAACTAAATTTTGGCAGTAATTGCGGTTGTTAATAGGTAAGGAACATTTATGAAAGCCTTGCGGGAAAAAAAAAAATATATATATATATATATATATATTCTAGCACTTGAATTTCTTGTATGGAACCATAATCTATATATTCAGCAAAAAGGAGGTTAAAGTATGTGTTGGTTAATTGAAGGTAGTCTAAGTGGAGCAGAGTAAGTGAAATCTATAATATCCTTAATCCATGTAGAATTATTGGTTGGTGTCTTGTGTTATCCACAAGTTCTTAGTTGATAAAAAACTGAAGGAGCAATTCTCAAACTACTCCAAGGAACCTTCATATGAAAGGTAGGGCGAAACAAAGCTAGAAACATCTAAATATGGAAAAGTTAAAGAGCATGTAACAATAGCAACCATAATCTTATCCCAACTTAATGGAGTCAGCTACACGGATCCAATATGTATCAAAGTAAAAGAAAAAAACAGAATAAAGAAGTGCACACGGAACTAAAAAACGATAAAAAAAAGATCATAATAAGAAAAAAAAAATCTGTTTTGAAGCCTTGAATAGATACTCCTTACGTTTCATATGGAAATTTTTTGTTGATGTTTTAAGTGCTGGAATGTATCAAAAGATTGGACGGATTTGGGAACAACTGCCTTGAAAACAGATATAGGAGCTGCCCTGCTTCCTTTAGCCATGAAACTATCAAATCTATACCTTTCTGGAGTTTTAACTTACAACATCAGGTAATTGCATTCATTTTTGTGGGAAAGATAGTAAAATGCTCCTGGAATTTTATTATTTCAATGTCAACTAATATAAAGATAAGAAGTCTAGGATATTTATTTGTGTTATAGTTCAATGAAAAAAAAAAAAAAACAGTCAAAGGATCGGTCTAAATCTGTATGATCTTTTGAGGCTGTCTCCAACAATTTGAAGGTCTGCACTATCTTGTGACATTATTGATCATGTACACAGTCTTCAATAAAAAAAATTCCATGTTCAAATGTCTTGGTTGATGCATGATGGCTTCTCTATGAGATCATGGAGTGTTTAGGGTTTATTAACTGATTCTTTTTTTTTTTTTTTTTGGTACCACTATTAACTAATTCAATTAGTGGGATTAAGTCAAGTAACCATCGTGGTTTGTCTTGGAAGTATAAATATTGGCAAAATGGTCGCGGTACGTGCAGAGAAATAGGAATACGGAACTTCCGAGCCGGTGAATGTTCACGTAAGTGATATGATTGACACATGTTAAATATGTTAATCCTACTAACAAAGTTGTAAACAATTACAACTCTATTTAATATTATTAATATTTAAATAAATAAAATTTAAAAATCTCAATATACACGGACTTCTCCTTTGACTCCGCTTAGAAATCTCGATCCTCTCTCTCTCTCTCTCCTTGCTTATTTTTCAAGGTTGTTCCTTCTTTCTTCTTCCTTTTTCAGTGTTCTCCAGTCTAATTGAAGTTTTGTTTACCAATCTCACTGAAGATTTGCATTCATGGTAAATTTTCATAGGTTAATAATATCTACCCAAGGAGTGATAATAAAATCCTAGATATTCAACAGCTTTGTTTACTTTATTAATTCAAATTTGTCCTCTGCTATACATGCAAGCTTTATTGTCCAAATTCTTTCCCTGATGATTAATATGTAAACATGGTATATGTGTGGCTAAGTCTCTCATATGCTCAATGCCCAAAAATAGTTATGTTGATTTTTTTCTTACCACATCCTATTTTGAGAGAGAGAGAGAGAGAGAATTGAGATTTCCCAGCAGAATCGAAGGAGGAGTCCGCTTATATTGGATTTTTATTTTTTATTTTTTATTTATATAAAAAAAAAGATTAGACAAGTTAAGTAACCACGTCCATCATCTCTCCACCCTAAAAACTAAGAATCAGTTACAATATAAAAAACTAATAGACGGTTTAGATTAATCTAATATTAAATGAATGGTTAATATTAAAAGAAAGTGAAAATAAGATTGCAATATGTACATCCTACTACCACTCGCCCATAAATATTTGTTAGACCATTGAAAAAGGACAATCAAGAACACAACAACAAATCACAACCACGCGCAAGAAAGAATACCATTTTTCGGTCTGATGAAATTCAGAAATAATTTTTTAGTCAAAGGACTCTGGCACGCTCGCATTCATCGGACACGTGTACTTACGTGAGAGAGAGAGAGAGAGAGAGGAGAGGAAGGAGAGGGATGGTACATGTGAGAACGGCTTAGTTTGGATGCATTTAGAACAGTTTCATAACGGTTGTGGTTTCATTATTATTCTCCGCCTTTATCAACGTCGAAATTTGACCTTATGAAAGCCTCCCCGTTGGTCTGTTCAAAACATGAAGAAGCCTCTCTCTCTTTCTCTGTCTGTCACAGAGGCACGTTTGACCACAAGCATGAAAGCTAATACATGGTTTAAACTTGCTTAAACCGAAGAAAAAAAGATTCAGCAAGAGAACTATGTCCGTTTGCTTAGTCACTACGTCAGTGCACAAGTTAATCAGAAGTGGCATGGAGGCATCTTGTAGGATAAGAGGGGCAGCATAATCTTTTTGCACTTGCTGGTCATAGAGCCAAACTAAAGGAGATAAAAATTAATCGAGCTTAAAAATTAACCAATGAATAAGGAAAAAAAAGAAGTTAAATACTAATGATTAATATAGTTTTTAGGAAAAAATAATGCTACCTGGCAAATCCCCTTACGTCCTCTCACATGGGGCAGTAAAATAACCAATTCACATCTCCCCTTGGATGCCTGTTTGCACACTCCCATTGGTTATGTGCTGACACAGGAGCCATGCAATCTGGCACCAAATCTCTTTCTTACTTTTTATTTATTAAGTTCGTGTTTGAGAAATCTTGACAAATAAACATGTGTAATTAACTATAGCAATTTCTACCAAAAAAAAAAAATATATATATATATATAACAATCAAAAATTTTTTTTTTTTAACCAAGGTGTCCGGGCCAGCTTACGCGTACCTCGACTAATTCTCAGGGAGACTACTATAACAATCAATTATCAATTATGTAAATAAGTTTGTTCTTCAAGAATTAGCTGCCATCGTCAATTTTAAAATGAATTAGATTTTTCGACAACTGAATCACATGTTTGTTGGTATTTATTCACAGGGCAAGTGGTAGCAGTACGTAAGTATTGCAATCTTATTTTCACTATCTTTTAATATTAACCTTCCATTTAATATTAGATTAATCTAAACCATCTATTAGTTTTTTATATTGTAACTGATTCCTAGTTTTTAGGGTGGAGAGATGACGGACGTGGTTACTTAACTTGTCTAATATTTTATTTTATATAAATAAATAAATAAAAAATAAAAATTCAATATAAGCGGACTCCTCCTTCAATTTTGTTGGGAAATCTCAATTCTCTCTCTCTCTCTCTCTCTCTCTCTCTCTCTCTCTCTCTCTCTCTCTCTCTTGCTTTGCTCTCAAAATAGGATGAGGTAAGAAAAAAAATCAACATTACTATTTTTAGGCACTGAGCATATGAGAGACTTGGCCACACATATACCATGTGTACATATTAATCATCAGGGAAGGAATTTGGACAGTAAAGCTTGCATGTATGGCGGAGGACAAATTTAAATTTATAAAGTAAGCAAAGCTCTTGAATATCTAGGATTTTATTATTACTTCTTGGGTAGATATTATTAACCTATGAGAATTTACCATGGATGCAAATCTTCAGTGAGATTGGTAAACAAAACTTTAACTAGACTGGAGAGCGCTGAAAAAGGAAGAAGAAAGAAGGAACGGCCTAGAAGAAGAAGCAAGGAGAGAGAGAGAGAGAGAGAGAGAGAGAGAGAGAGAGAGGAACGAGATTTCTAAGCGGAATCAAAGGAGGAGTTCGCTTATATTGGGATTTTTATTATTTATTTATTTAAATATTAATAATATTAAACAGAGTTGTAACTGTTTACAACTCTGTTAGCAGGATTAACATATTGAACATGTGTCAATCATATCACTTATGTGAACATTCACTGGGCCCAGACGTTCCGCATTCCTATTTTTCTATACTTACCACAACCATTTTGCCTTATTCATATTTACAATATTATGGCTTCATTGCAAGGGAAATAACATGAAGAAAAGTGAAATAAAATCACTAATAAAGTGGATTTTTTTTGTAAACAGTGCCTCAAATGATGGGATAACTAATTCCAAAACATCCCAAATTTTGTTATTAAATTTTCTTTTTAGATTTCTTTTACTTCCCTTCCCTTCCCTTCCCTTTCCTTTACTGATTTACATGAATGGATTATATTTGGTAAACAGACTTTAACATCTAAGAGTGATTTAACCCTTCAACCACAACCCCCCCCCCTCCCACACCAAAAAGAATAATTGTATGCACCTTTTTCTTTTGTTATTTATCAAGTCCAAGCCAAAGTTTAAAGAAGCAAAATCAATGCCATATTCGGTCTATGACAGTTTTGATCTAATTCCAATCTGGATCAATCATACTTAGCTTAGATTGATCAATTCTGACAAAAAATAGTTAGAAACTGTAAATTTATTATGGTTGGTATTTGCGTACTTCCCGAAGGACAATATTATAGATCGTTCGCATATGAAATAAAAGGAAGGAAAGTGAAATCAGATCAATACTAAAGTGGATTTTTTGTAATTATCTCGCATAATGGTGTAACTAGTTCCAAAACATCCCAAATTTTCTTATTCATTACTTTATTTTGCAATCAAATTTATTTAATTTTAAAAGTAAAATAAGGAGAAAATTTTACTTTCGATGGTGCAAAATGGAATTATTTTTTAGCTGCAACAATACACCAATTATTACTCTTGCCTCTCTTCATGAATGACCAAAAATGTGATCAAACTTGCGACCTAGTGTCCAAAATGCACAAAAAAAAAAAAAAAAAGCCCTCATAGTGGTTGTGCTGACCAACAGTCTTTTGCTCATAAATAAATATTGATACGCCTAGAATCAGCTCTCCAATAAGTGTCCTAGAGGCACATTATTAGGCCTAGCGCCTAGTTGATCTATAGCCATGAGGAACCTTCGAAGCATGGAATCAAGCCACATACATGTCAAGGCATGACTCAACCTTCCACTCTTGGACATGTCAAAGACTCTCCATTAATGAAAGCCACCAAGACTATGTCATCATTAATGACTGCCACAAAGGCCACAACGATTGGTAACAAAATAGTGATTTGTCACACCATCAAACCATCCTACTTGGACGTTAATCTACAATGACATGTCACACCACCAACCTTGTCTACATGAACTCTGGTCCACGTAACCGGCACGGCCTCTAGACTACCCGAACCTTGGCCACTGCTCCTTCATATATATGATGTATCTCATGTCCATCATCCTCTATAAACCCTAACTTTCTACTCTTTAATACTTGTGCCCTAACCCAAATGTACAGATCTTCTAATCAGGAAATATGATGTCCTTTAGATAGAATCCAAGATGCCCATGACGGAATGTTCATCATTTATGGAGGGGACTTACATTTAGTTGGAGTATCCAAGGACTAATCTGTATAAAGTCGTTGGGGGTAGTTATATCGTTTTAAGTATGAAGATAATTAATGTGGAAATTTTACCACTTCTTTAATGTTTACTGTAGATAAACATATCTTAATAGCCCACCTAATTCTCTGACATGTTAAAATGATTTGGTAATCTGACCATTGGATATGATGGTTTGGATAGATCATTTGTACCTCATGTCTCATGTATGTCTTCTATGCATGTCTATGATACTCAAACCACAACTGTAGACTCTCTTTTGCGCCTGATTCTTATGGATTCGAATCGACCACCGCCATATTTGGATTACCCAAAATAGGACTCCTACTACGTGTAGGAAATCTCAAAGGTAATCTCTCTATCGAGTTGGCTTGCTGACACCTAGTTGAGATGGGTTAACTCCATCTTCCCCGATATAGTGCGCTCTAGGGATTTCAGAAGCATGCACGTTTTCTGCCTGACGATCATCGTACAACTTTTTTTCTGACGGCACAAAGTGACTTGGTGCCTTACTCCTTTGCAATACGCACACTTGTTCATCCCATCTTCATAAACAATGGCCTGCCTGAAACAAAATTCTTTAAACGAACCTGGTTCACGTCGTTTAACTTGAATCTCCTCAAAATGGGGAGCAAACTCTAAAATATCGATCTCCACTAATACCCGACAAAATGACCAAGCATGCCTTGACGAGTCTTGAGATTTTCAAAGCCACCGGCCAACCCACAACCTTTGCCATGGACAACATGTTTTCATGTCAATACTCAAGAGGCAAATCTAAAAAATGAACCTAGATAAAATTCGTTTGTATTTGTTTCTCATGGATGTTAAAATCAGGCTTCCAACATTGAAATCTAATCAATTGTTCCTCATGGCGAATTGGGCTTCTTCTCCACATAACCTTTCCCCAATTGATGGATTACCGCCCCCACCGCCTCCTTCCTAATGTCCTCAAAGTGATGTCGTACAAAAGTTGACGCGTCCAATTAGAGAAAACCTAAAACGAAGATGAACACTTTCATAGTCCTCTCGTGGGATAGCAATCATGGTAATGCTACCTGTTTGAATCGGCTCAAGAAGAAACGTGATATTAGGCCAAGAAGTTTCTCTTACAACATTAGCGTAAGACCTCTTAGGCAGCACAACTGGTTCAGTCGACACCATTTCACTCCTCGTATTGCTTGGAACAACCTCATCATCCTCTGAATTCACTGAAACTCTATCAATATCTTCCCTAGCGCCACCGTCAACCTCCTCCTCCCCTTCACCAATACCTTGATCACCTCTAACACCCTCAGCCATCGAGCCTTCTTCTACCATTGTCAAAATTCACCCCAATCCCTCCTCCACATCTTTCAACGGGTGCTAGTGGATGCTATCCCAATAGTTCAAGTCATCAGCTCCTTGGCTAAAGTTTGACTTAATTATGGTCAATTTACATTTATTTTGCTAATAAAACCTGATTTCATGGAGTGTGTTCTATGATTAAATGATAATTGCACTAACAAGAAAAGATATTATTTCTGGGAGCTTGACTATAATGTCACTAAGTGCTCAAGATTTATCTATTCAGGTATTAGTTCAGAAGGGAGCATACGTCTCTATAATAAAAAATGTGATAATGTATTAATCATGTTAACATCTCAGTGGGTGTTCAAAGCAATTATTATGCTGAGTTTCGTGGTCTAACGGAAGGTCTTTATAGAGAAAAATCCCTTGGAGTTCCGCAGCTACGGATAGAAGCAGACTCAGAAGCTATGGTGATGATGGTTAAGGGAAAGCCATCCCATGGTTTGTCGTAGCCAATATCTTGGCCCGTCTCAGTGGAAGATTATTCATTGCTTTAGTGAAGCTAACGTCATTGCAGAATTGCTGGTTAAGAATGCAGCTAAAAATGATAGGATGGGTATTTTCAGTTTTTTTCCTTCCCATATCAGGGATGAACTGATGCATGATGCTTTACCTAAACCAAGGTTTAGATTTCATATTTAGTGCCTAATTTTTCCCTACTGATAAGAATGCCGAAGGTGGGGAAATCTCAGTCAATCTCTTGTATTTTTTTTCCTTTCTTCCAGTTTCTAATAAATTTCTTAGGTTTTTAGCGGAAAATATTTGTATTAATTTCTGTTGAAATATGAGAGGGCATCAAACAATATGCATATATGCTAGCCTACTCTGATTGTTATACTTGACAGCTAATTTAGGTAGCTTTTGAAGCACCATATGAAATGGTCTCCTGTTGCAACAATAATTAATGTTGGCTTAGCTAGGTGATGTGAACGATCTGATAATTGTTTGCATTGAAACAATCCAAACACCTGAATTTCCACATACGATTCAGTGTGTATATTCTATTTCTATCAAATTATAGAGTGCAAAAACTAAATCAAAAAATTAAATTGAGTGTGCCTCAGAAAGAAATGCATTGTGAACAAAACTATGTAGCTGATGATCCTCCCTGTTGAACTCCTAAGGATGTCTGACCTCTGTGGATTGTTAGCAAAGTGTTGATAACAATAGTATTATCTTGAACACTACACTGCAACCTCACTCTATGTTCTCTAATGGGTGTAGGAATAACCTAATTGTTGGTGTATGATGTCTTGTATTCCGTCGCAGTTTAATCTAGGGAGTACTGGTGCAGCACCCAGACAGGCAGGACGGCGGTCCCGCTAGCCGGTTAGCCGGGCGTGGGGGTTGCAAGGGGGGCAGGAGGCCCCCTGCATAGCAGGAGGTGTAGGGGGGCGCAGCCCCCCGCTCGAATTTTTTTATTTGAGGGCAATTATAGTTTAATCCAGATTAGGGTTTTTTTGCTATATATTTGTAGCGAGGGTTTCTTTCTCTGTAATGCAAGCAATACTGAGAGGTGTGAGGACGAGCGTTGTAACCCTATTCTCCATTGATAATGAAGCAGTATCTCATCTCACCAGGGACGTAGGCAACCTTGCCGAACCTCGTAAAATCCGTGTGCATTGTTTGTTTTGTTTTTTCATTATCTTCTGCATCGTTTTAGGGTTGCGTTTCTACACTAATCAGTCCTCTTGCACTGGAAAAGCCGCAAAAGTATCACTCTTGCTTTGCAACTAAATTTGCTATGACTTTGTGCAGGCCCAATCAGGTGAATTGCTAAGGCATCAAAGGGTATTTGGAAAACTACTTCCAAATAGACCAGCAGAAGGTGGCTGGTCTTTCTCTCTCTCCACAAGATGCTTTTTCCTTTCCACCAGGTCAGAAAACAGCAATTAATTGCATAGGATCAGCAGTTGACCTGCGAAAAGTAAACAGCATCCGCAGTTTGGAGGCTCAACTAGACCGACTACCTCAAGAAGCGTAGTGATGATTACCAGATTCATAAGTACTAAATGGATATCTCAACTATAAGTTGATGACATGCTCAGGATTATGACAAAGCTCATTGTGGATATGTTTCAACATCTTGGTTATAGTGTACCATCCGCTTCCGGTGGTTCTTCCCTTTTGGCATGGTGGAGCTGAGCTGAAGAGCTATGGAGTATGGATTGCCCAGCAATGGATGAGCTAGGGACCATTGCTTTGAATCCCTACAACCTTATGGGGCATTCCCCATTGAAGACAAATAATGGAAGGTGGTCATAACTGATGACCAATGCATCCAAATAGAGGGTTAATGATTTATGCTGCATTACAGGAAGAGAACCCTTGGCTGATTACTAAATTTTTAATCAAATCCTTTGGCGGTAAGATTGTAACTTTTTTAACTGTTAACTTTGCCATTGTTAAATTTCTTTTGGCTTACAGTTAACTTCACATGGATCCACTTTTGTTGTAGAGTTAGTTGTTCACTTTCTCTCACATCTTGAAATGGATGTGACTGGCCAAAATGTAAGACCATATATCACATGGATCCACTTTTATCTGCTTCTTTTGTTAGTGAAGCAGCAGAATCCAAGACCACATGGCCAATTTGATTCAACCTGGTTTTTATCATTCTCCTTATTAACTTTGTAATTTTTTTTGCCAAGGATCAGCAAATGAATAAATCAAATGAATGAGAATACAAGCAAAAATACTATTGAGCTATTGATCCACCTTCGGCATGGCCATCAACAGTACAAAAGCTCAACCAAAAAAACTATTTATATAAATCTGTATCTGGGATGTTTTTGAAAATCCCAACTTACATCAGAAAGCACAAAAGATGGAGCTTGTTTCCAAACTTCAGACATTCTTAAAACATGCTGTAAACAAGTGATTTTTCTCCATAAATTGTATATTTGATAAGAATTGAAAGTTGGGAGCGATTCTAAATAACCATTTCCCACTGAAACCTGAAAATAATACATATCTGTCTTTAGGATGTTCTAGAACAGCAATGAAAACTTGAGACCAAGATTGACATTAATTTATCATATTATTGAGTAGTTCATTTTACATAGTACCATATCATTTAAGGAAACAATCTAGGTTATTAACTCATATGCTATCTGTACTGTTTCTGAGGCTTTAGGAACATTTTGGAGTCCTAATATAGCCTGTAAAATTAAGTCAGAAGCTTCTTTTGGCTTGATGATTACTTTTTGTAAGACTAATCCATTTCTCAACAAGAAGTTCAAGAGTTCTATTTCGTAGTCGTGCGCAGAAAATGCTATCATTTGGATTATCTCAAGACAGTTAAGAGGCCATGTTGGTCGTCTCCAAAACCCATCAGGCATCGATGGAAAGTCGAAACAAAAGAAATCCTGAAACCAGATGTAAATTACAACTTGGTTAATTGAAATCTTGTGAATAATAATTAGAAGTAATTCAAAAAAAATTAAAGAATCAGAACTATAATATTGAGATGACTCACATTCATTGACCTTATGTATCCTGACATAATGGAGAGAGTTCTAAGATTAGGTACCAATGCAAGCAAACATATTATTCCTGGTAGCTCATAACCTTGGACAAAAGTCTTCAATGTCAAATGCACAAGATTTTTCAATTGAAGTGATGGGTAATAAAAGCAGCAGTAGTTGGAAGGCAAAACCTATCAACATGAATAGAAATGATCAGATCTTTAATTTTTTTCATGAACACTGCAAGAGCTAGTCAATTTAAGGGAAAGCATCATATGTTCAATTAATTCTTTAGGCTATGTTTGGATGTCAAGAGAATATTTAAAAAAACATAATAAGATAAAAATCATGACACAATTATTCATATGTGTCAATCTCTTTTCTCAAATTCTAAATTTTTTGAAATTTTTTTCTTTTCTTTTCTTGACATCCAAACACAGTGGGGTGGGGGCAGCAAACAGGAAAATCTTCTAAGGAAACTTAATTATACATAAAAAAAATAAAAATAAATAAAATCTAAAACAAACCAAGACAATATGCTTTTGAAGTCCAATGCCAAACAAACACAATTTTAGGCAAACTAGTGAATTATAGAATGTTTTCTTTTCACCCATTCTGAAAGTAAGGGGAAATAAAAATAAATACAGAACTGAAGCTCATAATCATATCACAGAACTTTTGATGGATAAAGTTTCCTCCACCGTGCAGGAGGTTTCGGTTCATCACATTATCCTAGGGTTCACAAACCCTAAAAAGTTTTAGTATATTTTCCAAAATACCCTCCTGCATGTATCACATGCAGAAGCTCTGCTGTCAAGGGTTTCCCCTTCATTGTGACTTAAGGAAAGAAAGGATTTCAAGAACTATAAGAGAAAAATAAAGATATAAGATCAAACGTGTAAGAGAAATATACCTTGTGCACATAACTGCACAGTTTAAGCTTCCTGGCCTGCTTGAGGCCCCTTATAAGATATTTCATCCCTAGGGTGTTGTAATGGTCTACAGTCTCCACCCCATAATCCAATACAGCTTCTTCTATGCTATGTAATTGGGTGAGATCAATACTTATCAATCCTCCAGCAAACTCAAAATATCGTAAGTTTGGGACATGAAGTGAGATTCCAAAGGAGAGAGGACCACAATCTTTCACAACCAACCTCTTGAGATTCAGGCAGGTAAAGCCAAGTACAAGAGAAAAGATTTTATAACACTGCACTAGACTCAAGTCCTCTAGAAGTGGAGAGTTAGTAACTAGATTTAAGACATCCACCATGGAAACATCAATAGAAGTGAAGGACACCTTTGTAAGTAAAATAAAGGTCTGGAAATTAGGTTCTCTTAGGTAGCAAGAGTTCAAGCTCAGAGACTTTATTGATCCTCCAAAGCTGTAGAAGAATTTAGGCATAGTGAACCTCCTTATGAAGATGTTCGGACATGGATCTTCGTCGGAGAAATCAAGACTGAGCTCCTCCACGTTTCTCTCGGTTGCAAACCTAATCCAGTCTTCGATAAGTTCATGGTGCTCGGGTTCACACCAAATCCGAAGACTGAATTTGGAGAAAAAATGTGACTGAAGGTGAGGAAGAACCCATCTGACATGCTTTATGAACAAACTCCTTCTGATATGTTTAAGGTGCATAGCTAACTCTTCGTCCCCATCATCTATAGCTCTGTGTATTTCATCGACGTCTGAGAAGGTGTTCTCATTAAGGTCTATGATCCTGCAATGGGACCATAGATTACTCCAAGACCGATGGAGGGAGCAGAGATTCATGGCATCGGGTAAGGAGAGGAAAGAGATTATCAGAGTCACCACTTCTAGACAAAAATGGGTGATGTTGAAGGTGTTCTCCCTATTGTCTGCCATTATATGTAACAGGAAGCAGGAGAGGAGGAGGAGATGAGGAAGAAGCTCAAAGAATGAATAAAGCTCAGTGAGTGAATGGAGACGCTGGTACATACAGTGAAACGTGTACTTATGTGAGAGAGAGGAAAGGAAGGAGAGGGATGGTACATGTGAGAAAGGCTCGGTTGGATGCATGCATTTAGTGCAGTTTCATAACGGCTGAGGTTTCATTACTCTCTGCGTTTATTAACGTTGTAAGTTGACCTCTCTCTCTCTCTCTCTCTCTCTCTCTCTCACACACACACACACACACACAGAGGCACGTATGACCACAGGCATGAAAGCGAATACTTGGTTTAAACTTGCTTAAACCAAAAACAAGCCAATCCCTTTTTATTTCACAATTGAGGAAGAGAACAATGTCCGCTTGTTTAGTCACTGCACTAGTGCACAATTTAATAAAAGGTCGTGGGGAGGCATCTCGCAGGGTAAGGAATAGTATAGTCTTTTTGTACTTGACTGACGGTATAGTCGAGCAAAAAGAGATAAAATTAATGTAATGTAAATATTAACAAATTAATAAGGAAAAAGAGAAGTTAAATCCTAATGACTACATTTTAGGGAAAAAGAATGCTACTCGGCAACACGCCTCCTATATTCTCTCACATAGGGCAGTAAAATAACCAGTTCATAACTCCCGTTGGATGCCCTTAAGTATGTTGCATTGGCGCCGTGTTGACACAAGAGCCATGCAACCTGACACCGAATCCCTTTCTTAAGTTTGTACGTATTTGGGAAATCTTGACAAATAAACACATGTAACTAACTATAGCAATCAATTATCGATTATGTAAATAAGTTTGTTTTTTCAAGAATTAGCCAACCATCATCAATTTGCAAAGCCCCTCGATTTTTCAACAACTGAACCACATGTTTGTTGGTATTTATTCACATTTATGAAGGACAATATTATGGCTTCATCGCAAGGAAAATAAAATGAAGAAAAGTGAAATAAAATCAATAATAAATTAACCAATACCTTGATGGGATAACTAAGTCCAAAACATCCCAAATTTGGTTATTAAATTTTACTTTAGTTTGCAATCAAATTTCTTCAACTTGAAAAGTAAAAAAACGGAGAAATGTTTGATCGTCACGGTGTAAAATGGAATTCTTTTTGAGAAACAGTAATCCGACAATCATTACTCTCCATTACTCCAACCCCTTATTTACAAAGAATCCTCAAACTTGCGACCTTTGTTCTAAAATACCCTCAAAAGTGAGCCCTCACAGATGTCATGCTAACCAATGATCCTTGCTCGTAAAATAAATATTACATTGAAAAATACAATTATCAACTATTTTAAGTAATTTACACAACCATGATTACAAAAGTTTCATTTTTCTTGTTAAAATTTCTTTCACTTCCCTTCCTTTCTTTTACTAAGCTTACATGAATGGATTATATTTAGCAAACAAACTTTAACATCACACAGTGATTTAACCCTTCAACCCCAACCCCCCCCCCTCCACTCCAAAAAGAAAAATCGTTTGCACACTTTCCTTTTGCCAATACTTATTAAGTCGAGCAAAGTTTAAAGATGCAAAATCAATGTCATATTCAGTCTCTGACAGTTTCGATCTAATTCCAATCTGAATCAATCATAATTAGCTTAGATTAGTCAATTCTGATCGAAAATAGTTAGAAACTACAAATTTATTATGATTGGTATTTGTGCACATCACGAAGGACAATATTACTGATCGCTTGCACGTGATATAAAAGGACGGAAGAAGTCAGATCAATAATTACGTAGAAATTTCTGTAATTAATATCTCGCATAATAGTGTAACGAATTCCAAAACATCCCAAATTTAGTTATTAATTACTTTATTTTGCAATCAAATTTCTTTGATTTAAAAGTAAAGTAGGGAGAAAATTTTACTTTTCGATGGTGCAAAACAGAATTATTTTTTAGATACAACAATACACCAATCATTACTCTTGCCCCCTCTTTAAGAATGACCAAAAATGCAGTCAAACTTGCGACCTAGTGTCCAAATAGCACCAAAAAACCAAACCCCTTATATTGGTAGGGTTGATCAACGGTCCCTTGCTCATAAATAGATATTGATATGCCTAGAATCAGCTCTCCGATAAGGGTCCTAGAGGCACATTATCAGGCTTAGTGCCTGATTGTTCTATAGCCATGAGGAACCTTCGAAGCATGAAATCAAGCCACACACGTGTCAAGGCATGACTCAACCGTCCACTCTTGGACATGTCAAGGGCTCTGCATTAATGAAAGCCACCAAGACTATGTCTTCATTAATGAGATCTACAAAGGCCACAATGATCGGTAACGGAACAGTGATTATTCACACCATCAACCCCTTCTGATACAATGACATGTCACACCACCAACCTTGTCTACGTGAACTCTAGTCCACGTAATGGGTATGGCCTCTGAACTACCCGGAGCCAGGCCACTACTCCTTCATCCTATATATATATACTAGTAAAAATATACATGCGAATGCACGTGGGGGTAACCTCCTACTTAAATTTTTTTAAGACCAAATTATTGGGTCAATCCATTTGAAGTAAGTTTTGCAAAACTTGGTAACCTGAATGGTCAAAGCCAGTCTTTTCAGAAAAATCTTTTTCAGATCAGATTATTCTAAACTTCTTTATTTTATGTTGTTTTTCCTCATTTACGCCTTATTGATACCAGAATTTTGTGAAGGCCAGATCTTTTTCCTCATTTAAAAGTTTATGAAATTGGTTATTAAAAAAAAAAAGCATATGATCATATTGAAGAAAGAATGACATCAGCAGTTGCCCGTCTACTCTCCACATCCACAAGGTACGTTTAAGAATATCGTTGAAATATTAATTATCATATTACTATAGCAATAGTAAGGAATGGTTTGATCCACAAGGTTCTGTGATGATGAACATAGTAGGGATCGATCGAGAAATGGCAAAGGTGTCACTAGCCTACCTTACTCATTTATGATCCAAAGCAAGATTCAACATCATCTATATCTCAATAAAAGTTTATCGATCTTTAATATACAGGTGATCAGATCTCCAGTCCTCTGACTACTCCTCGTGTATGAATTAGTGTATATGTATCTATTTTTCATTGTAATATCCAATTAATTATTGCACTAATGTACCTCCTTGATCTTTAAAATGAGGTGGTGATCACGACATGATAGTGCCATTCTTGGCCACAGAAGCATGCATGGATAAAATCTCTCAACTACTCTACCATTGATGAATGGAGATCATGGATCGTCGATGGGCAAATAGGCGGGTGGGGCTTAGACTTGCATTAAGTAGTGTTCTATTTTGATAATTCTATGTTTGAACTTTATTTCCTTAATCTTAATGCGTGTCTACCCTAGATCAAGAGTACTAATTAATATGTCAATTTTGTGATTCCTTGGTTTTGGTGCATTGGATGTTCCAGGATTTACTTCAACTGCATTGTTGAATAACATTTACCACTGTAAAGGCAAGATAAGTTCTTTAGTTTGGTGGGGTTGTTATATATATATATATAGAGTGACAAAAGCTAGGCTAAATACTGTTTATCTATTGCAGGGAGGAAGGCACACAACAGATCTAGAGTAAAAGCCTAAGGAATGATTTGCTATGTCCAAGCAGTGGATTTCTGAAGAAGCTCTGTAACTTCCACATTAGGTTACAGAGCTCCAAATCTACTGCCCAGCTTTGCTTGGTAAAAAAAATTGGCAATGAAGGGCCTTTCACTACAACTTTGTTGTATGCCATTACTTTAATGTTACAGAGATAGGTAGCAAAACCCATCAACATCTGTATCAAACTTGAATAGCAAATCATTGTAAGGCGTTGAAAAAACAAAATTTGAACTACACAGGGAAAGAAAAAGTACAATAGAGAATCCAGAATAAATCAATAGGTAAGGAGTGAAGTAAGACCTATATGCTAATTGGACTGTAAATGGACTTCTATTAGCTGAAAGTTTTGCTTGGAGATTCTTTCTGATCTGAAATATATGAAATTGAGAAGCTTTGTTGTAATGCCCCAGCCCCATTAATCTTGGCATAGTATTGTCCTCTTTGGCCCATGGGTCTCAAGGCTTTAAAACGTGTTGTACTATGTTAAGGAGGCTAAAGGTTATCAATTATTATAATAATCTCCCCCTAGGTGATGTGGGACTAAAATTAGCACACCCTCACCGATCTCTCAAACACCCTAATACTTGTTATATTATTGGAGGGAATACTTCGCTAATCATCCAGGTGGGTCTAGCATTTGTCATATTATTGGGTGTCACAATCTTTCCCCTTTTGGCTGTAGACACCGAATTTTGTCACCCCCCGACAATGATGATAATATGAAGAATTATATGTTGGACATTTTAGACTTGGAGAATTTTCAAGCTTAGAGTAGAAAATGACCATTTTTCCCCTATAAACTTTCAAGAGAAAATGTTTTCAAAAATTAGAATTTGATGTTGTGGATTATTTTCGTTTGTCCCCTCAAGTCGGACATTACACTTTGATGCGAGAACTATGCGAATCGACGCCCGATTCTCTCTTTTATTATATGATCCGGGTCCCTAGTTTATGCATATTTTCGTAAAGGTTTTCGGTCTAGACCATGATCGTGTCTCACATCATTGGATAGTGCTCGACTGAGCTTTCTAACGACATATTACACATCGAATTCTGACTAACGGTTTGAAAGATATAACCCCCAAAAGTTGACTCCAAAGTTCGGTATCAAATTCTATTCCGAGCAACCAAAGAGTGCCACATGGCTCCCAAACCCCTTTGTCCAAAAGCAAGCATTTTTGGACAATTCTCTCTAATTTTTTAGTCCCACATCGGAAATAAGAGAGAATTGTCTCAAGTCCCAAGGCTATAAGTATAGCCCTTCCTCTCTTCCAAAAGGGGAGGAGAAAAAATTGAGAATTTGGGAGAGATGATGGCCCCATCAAGGTTTTGGCTAACTTCTTCCCTCTAAAATCAAATATTCTCCAAGTCTAAAAGTTTAACACATTAATCCTTCCTTGAGCCGGGAGATCTAGTCCAGTTCGGTTCGATTTGGGGCTTGAAGCACATCTTGATTAAAGCCGGGTTTAAGGTATTTTTCTTCTCTTAATTGCAATTTAGAACTAGTTTATCTAATTTAATAGATTAGATTCTAATTTATTAATAATTGGTTCATTTAGATTAATTAGGTTTAATTGGTTCATTTAGATTAATTAGGTTTAATTCGTTTCATTTTGGTTTAATATGGTTTATTAGATGTAACCCGATTCAATTAGGTGTATTTAGGTTTAATTGGTTCATTTAGATTAATTAGATTTAATTAATTTCAATTTAGTTTAATATGGTTCAATTAGATATAATTAGGTTCATTCAGACTTTTTTTTTTTTTTTTTTTTATTTAAATTGATTTTGAATTTACATTTGGCTTTATGATTCTACTTAATTGTTAATTGTTTTATCCTTTAGATCTAGGCCCTTGGATTAGGATCCAAGAACCCTAATCCT
>NC_056562.1:20525813-20539542 GCF_013358625.1 Macadamia integrifolia
GGGAAAAAGGAAGGCCTCTGACAAAGATACATGGTTCTCCTCCTCCTTTGCTCAAGAATCATGGGATCTCTACATCTCTCGCAACATAGAGCAAGGTAGGACCATCAATTCCGACTCTTTGTCCAGGTATGACATCAAAGACCTGTTTGATGCTTTGGGATGGGGTAACATTCTCAGACTTGACTCTCACTGTTATCCCCATCTTGTCAAAATGTTCTTTTGTAACCTTACTTTCTCTGGTGAAGGTGACAACCTTCTGGTCCATTCCTATGTTAAGGGAGTTCCTATAGATATAGACATCATGATTTTAGGAGAAATCTTAGACATTTCTGTGACAGGGGAACTAAAATACTACCAACCCAAGACCTACATAGAACAATTCATGGATGTTGACTGTGTGTAATCTAGCATCATGAAGGAATATACTAATACTCACAAAATTAAAGCTAAGGAACTCACTGATATAGGGAGGATTGTAAATCTCATCATCTCCTACAACATCCTCCCAAAGAGTGGTCATAGAGATGAAGTTTCTCCATTTCATGCTTATCTTACCTACTGTGTTTGCAAAACTGTAACCATCAACCTTCCTTACATTCTGCTCAAAACCATGATTACCCATGGTGATAGACTTCAAAAGGGCAATCTTCCCTATGGAAGGATGATTTTCCAAATCATGGACCACTTTCATGTAGATTTTTCTGGTGAATCATTTGACCCATTTCCTCAAGAGATCAATCTTTCCACTATTTGCAAAATGCATCTTCTTCCCCAGCAGCCCATAAATTCCAAAAAGACTGCTGCTGGACCCAGCCAGCCGCAGCAACCAGGAAATGATGAGACATCAGCCTATACGATAGTTGCTGATCTTCAAAAAGTTGGAAACATCATCCTTGCCCAGTTGGCAAAAATGGAAAGAAAGCAGAATGAGATTCTCAAGCTCCGCAACGACGAGGAAGATGAAGATAACGAAGAAGACGATGAAGAGGCGGACATGGAGGATGAGGATGCAGCGGATTAGGAGTTATTTTTTTCTTGAAACTTCATGTTTGTTTCAGTCGTTTATTTTTATATACTTTTGATACTTATGAAAAGTTGAACTTATAATACTTTTCTATATGTTAATTTTTTTTTGGCACATACTCAGGGGGAGTATTTTACTTTCTTGTGTCGTTTTGATTCCCTTTTCGCTATTGACAAAAGGGGGAGAATATTTATTCTTGAAAATGACAGCATGACAACATCTATCTTTAATTGTTTATGGAAATGACAATATCTATCTTTGTTTATTTTCTGGCACTGAATTAAATTCTCTTATTGACCTTTACACAGTGTTACTATCATTTCTTGTATTTGGTTTTATTGTCTGTGTTTGTTTGTCATCACCAAAAAGGGGGAGATTGTTAGGAAACATGTCCACACTCCTTGCTGTGTTTTGGTATTAACAAACAAACATACATCTTTAACTTGGTTTGATAAAATGTGATTAGCTTGAAGAGAGTGTAATTAGCCTGAAGAAACACTTAGAATGTCGAATCAATACATGAAGCTTTAAGACATGGAATAGTAAACATGAAGAAAAGAAGATGAAGTGCCAAAGAGTGGAAAGTTCAAGTGATGAAGAAGACCACTAGGATAGATTGGTCATTTCTAATGTAATTTTTAATTTTCACATATATATATGCACTCACCACATGCATGTGCATTGCATCATACTAGAATGACCATAAAGCATACCTTGACCAAGTATGGAAAGTCTCTAAGTGATGTGGAACACACATTAACCTAACTCAAGGGTATTTTAGGGAATCTTAAAATTAGTATCAGGAGATGAAACCTTCATAGAAGTTGTAGGAAATTGAGTTGTTATTCCAACGCAACTGATCTCAGATCAATATGAGGTCGGACAAAAAAGTTAGGGTCAAAACACTGACGACTGGTCAGTATGATAGCATTCTGTCAAAACAGAGTATGTCATGTTGGCGGTCGACCGGCTGGAAGCCCCGGTAGACCAGAACTATCCGAGACCATAGGCGATCGACCAGTAGAAAGTCTCGATCAATCGGTGACTGCCTAAAAGTGCCCCAACGGCTATATTTTGCCTCAACGGCTCTTGGCAGTCGATCGGCTACTGATGGTGGTCGACCGGTGGTCCCAGAATATGTCCATTAGAGCCTGATTTCTTGCCTAAAATGCTTCACTAAGTTCACCTATAAATACCCAAACCACTCTTAATTAAATATTCATTAAGAAAGAGCTTTAAGAGCAGTATTGCAAGCATTCAAGAATTATATTCTACTTGAGTTGTTCTATTACACCAATCCCAACAAAAGGCTCAAGTCTCAATCAAAGTCCTCTACTCTCTCCTGTGCAAGTCAAAGCCATAAGAGAGGACTTTACAAGAGGTGCATCATTCATATCTCACTCTCATCATTTGCACCACACTTGAGGCATTCCTCCTATTCCACTATTTCCTATTTATTTCAATTTTTATAATTCTAGACTGTACTTAGGATTATAAAGATTCTCTTATCCTAAAAAGAGAAAGGTGTCTCTCTACCTCCAAAAGAGATTGTAAAGGCGTCTCTCTGCCTGGAAAGGGGATTTGTAAGGATACTCTTATCCGTGAAAAAGATTGTAAATGTTCTCTTCCCTACCTACCGTACTGAAAGGGAAAACTAGTGGAATACCTTACAAGAGGATTCTTGTAGGGAGTGGACTAGACTCGAATTGAGTCGAACCAATATAAATCTTATGTTTTGTGGTTGTACTTGTTTTATTCTCTTTGCATTATTTTAACTTGCAGTTATACTTGTGACTTATTTATCAAAAAGAATTAAATTCCACTAGTATAACCTATTCACCCCCCCTCTAGGTTATTTCAGGGCCTACATATAGACAACCCTACAAGCCATCTGGCTACCTTCCTCGACCAGCTGGTGGTTCGGGCCCTAGATCTTTTCGTTCAAACACTAGTACGGTGCCTACAGTCATAAGGCCACCCCGACCTTCATCTACAGCAAGTCAGGTACAAAGGGGCCTCGCCCCAGTTTCGGCGTCATAGATCCATTGCTTTAATTGTCATTCCTATGGGCACTATGCTAAAGACTGTCGGGTCAGACCAGCCTTGCCCTCCAGTCAGTCCTCTGCGTACCGACCTCCCTTAACTCGGGAGAATCAACCGCAGGGAAGAATGTATGCCCTATCAGCTGAGGAAGCTGAGGCCAGGACGGAAGTGGTAGTAGGTACATTTTAATTTAAGATTTTTCTTATGTTAAATACTGATGACTTGCTGTACTTATATGCATTGTTGCACTAGGTGTTCTACCTATATTGGGCATACCATCCTATGTCTTGTTTGATTCAGGAGCTACACATTCATTCATATCTAAGAGATTCGCTGAGAAACTTGGTATGTCACCTAGGACACTAGATCATGGGATGATTGTTAGTATGCCTACCGGTAAAGTTACACAGTTGAAGGAGGTGTATGGACCGTGTCCAGTGAAAATCAGTGGGAAGAAATTGGATGCACAACTCATTAAATTCAACATGTAGAATTTTGACGTTATACTAGGCATGGATTGGTTGTCGACCCATCGAGCTAATGTGATGTGTGCTGAAAAATTAATTAGGGTGATAGATGATGAAGGAAAAGAGTTGGTATACCGAGCAGATAAAATGAAACGGGCTAGAAAGGTCCTCGTCTCCGCTCTTCAAGCGATAAAGTTGATGGAAAGTGGATGTCAGGGTTACTTAGCATTGGTACTTGATGTTGATGCAAAGGTTACACCTCTAGAAGAGGTAAAGGAGGTTAAAGAATTTCTTGACGTCTTTCCAGATGATCTGATGCATCTACCGCCTGATAGAGAGTTAGAATTTGCCATAGACTTGATTCCTAGAGCAGCTCCAGTGTCTAAAGCTCCGTACAGGATGGCACCAGCCGAATTGAAGGAGTTACAGATGCAGTTACAAGAATTATTGGAGAAGGGGTTTATTCGCCCAAGTGTTTCACCCTGGGGTGCCCCAGTATTGTTTGTCAAGAAGAAGGATGGCAGCTTGCGTATGTGCATCGATTACCGGAAATTGAATAAGCTAACCATTAAGAATCGGTATCCATTGCCATGCATTGATGATTTGTTTGACCAACTACAAGGTGCAAGGGTATTTTCGAAGATAGACCTTAGATCAGGCTATTATCAGCTCAAGATAAAGAGTGGCGACGTACCCAAGACAGCGTTCAGGACTTGGTATGGTCACTATGAGTTCCTAGTGTTATCTTTTGGGTTAACCAATGCACCGGCAGCATCCATGGATTTAATGAATCGAGTATTTCACGATGTCCTCGATAAATGGGTAATTATTTTTATTGATGACATCTTAATCTACTCTAAGACAGAAGAGGAGCACACTCAACACTTGAGGATGGTGTTACAGAGGCTGAGAGAACAACAATAGTTTACCAAATACAGTAAATGTGAATTTTGGCTTGAGCAAGTTGGATTCCTGGGACATGTAGTGTATGAGGCCGGAATTGAGGTGGATCCTGATAAGGTGAAAGCAGTAGTAGAGTGGGAAAGCCCTAAGAACGTTATTGAAATTAAAAGTTTCTTAGGTTTGGCTGGATACTACCGGCGCTTCATTGAGAATTTTGCTCGGATCTCAGCACAAATGACTAAGTTAACCAAAAAGGGTGTGAAATTTGAGTGGGTAGAGGAATGTGAGAAGGGTTTTCAGGAATGGAAGAAGAGGTTGGTGTCGGCCCCTGTGTTGACCATCCCTGAAGGCACAGGTGGAATGACAGTCTACACTGACGCTTCCAAGGTTGGGTTGGGTTGTATTCTCATGCAACGCGGTAAGGTGATAGCGTATGCATCTCGACAACTAAAGGAATATGAGAAGAACTACCCCACTCATGACTTGGAACTAGCCGCAGTCATTTTTGCCCTAAAGATTTGGCGACATTATTTGTATGGGGAGAAGTGCGAGATATATAATGACCACAAGAGTCTTAAGTACCTTTTCACCCAAAGAGATTTGAACATGAGGCAGAGGAGATGGCTTGAGCTCATGAAAGATTATGACTGTGACATTCAATATCATCTCGACAAGGCTAATGTAGTGGCAAATGCGTTGAGTCGGAAGGCACAGACGGTGTCACTCTCATACTTAGCAGTCATCCCACCACTCGCACGAGAGGAGACGCTAATGGATGAAACCCTCTTATATGAAGGAGCAACCTTAGAGCTTGAACATCAACTAGAAAATCTTAAATGGTTGACGGTATCCCTGGCGGCTCTACAGGTGCATCCGTCTATTAGGCAAGAGGTGATAATGAAACAACCTTTGGATCCCGAATTACAACGGATCAGAGTTAAGATTCAAGATCAAACAATGAACGACCCTAATTTTGCTTTAGCCAGTGATGGGGTATTGTTGTTTCGAGGAAGATTGTGTGTGCCCGATGATTTGGATATACAAGACAAGATAGTGCGGGAAGCACATAGCTCCGAGTACTCACTCCACCCAGGAAGTACAAAGATGTATAAAGACCTTAAACAAAACTACTGGTGGCCTAGCATGAGAATCACAATAGCCCTGTATGTGGCGACTTGTCTTACATGCCAAAAAGTAAAAGCTGAGAGGCATCGACCTTATGGTACTCTTCAGCCACTCCTAGTACCAGACTGAAAGTGGGATAGGATTACAATGGACTTTGTCACCGGACTGCCATGTACACCTAAGGGGATGGATGCGATATGGGTGATAGTCGACTGGCTTACCAAGACTTCTAATTTCATTCCCATCAAGACCAAGTTCACTATGGCCAAGTTGGCACAACTGTATATGGATAACATAGTGCACTTATATGGAGTGCCAGTGAGCATTGTGTCAGATAGGGACCCAAGGTTCACTTCTAGATTTTGAACAAGCTTCCAGCATGCTTTGGGGTCACAATTGAAATTGAGTACTGCTTTCCACCCACAGACTGATGGTCATTCGGAGCGAACCATACAAATATTAGAGGACATGCTCAAGGCATGTGCAATGGAAATGTGTGGTAGTTGGGAAGAATATATACCCCTTATGGAGTTTGCCTATAACAACAGTTATCAAGCTACAATTGGGATGACTCCATATGAGACATTATATGGTAGGAAGTGCAGAACTCCTCTGTATTGGAATGAGGTGGGCGAACGTCGAATGTTAGGGCCTGAAATGATACAGATGACTTGTGACAAGGTCGATGTTATTCGAGAAAGGATTAAGGCAGCTCAGTCACGTCAAAAGAGCTACGCAGACCACCGCAGGAAAGACATTGAGTTTCAAGCAGGAGAAAAGGTATTTCTCAAGATTTTCCCTACTCAAGGGTTGCAAAGATTCCATAGAAAGGGTAAGTTGAGCCCGAGATACATTGGCCCATTTGAGATTTTAACCCGGGTTGGCTTGGTAGCCTACATGCTTGCTCTGCCACCTTCCCTCGGGAATGTTTATAACGTATTCCATGTATCCATGCTGAAGCGATACGTTCATGATCCATCGCATTTATTACCCGTGGAACCAGAATATCTAGAAGCTGATATGACCTATACAGAGCAGCCAGCTGAAATCTTGGACCGAAAAGTGAAAACCCTCTCCAACCGCTCCATTTCCTTCGTGAAGGTACGATGGGAAAATCATTCACTTGAAGAAGCATCTTGGGAAAAAGATGATGAAATCCAAGCCAAGTATCCTCATCTTTTTGAACAACCAGGTACGCCAATTTCGAGGATAAAATTTTCAAAAAGGGGGGGTAAATGTGATACCCTACTTTTTAAACCCGGTCTAATTACAAGGTTGACCCGGTTTAACCATGCAGGACCCGAACCAGAGAGGGTTAAGGCGGGTTCCTTATGGACCAAGATGGCAAGAGTGACTCTGAACACAGGTTGGCCAGACAAGTCTGAGTCAGTGCCAGAGGAGATGGGTGTACCCAAGCCGTGCACATGCACGTATCATAAGGCTATGTACGGGTAATGCTAGTAAGTAGCCGTATCGTAAAGCGTATACGTATAATATACCTTATGCTGAGAGTCGAATTCCATCAAAAAACCCACTTGTTGGCCCATTTTCGGCCCTCAGGTGGGAGGTCACAGGTGGGCGCATCCGCCCACCTGAGTGACCCACCCATGTAGTTACTAGTTGTTTTAGAAAGTATAAATAACATTATTGTGTTTTTCATTTTCTCATTTATTACATTAAGGAGTTTGGTGAGAAGAGTAAAGAGGAGAGAGAAAAAAAGGGAAAAAGGGAACGGAGATGAGGAAAAGGGAAGGAAGAGAAAGAAGAAAGGGATTTAAGCGGTGCCAAGGTTCGATCTTCCCATTTCGACGCCGAAAGAGTGATCCCCAACACGAGATCTACGATCGGAGGTGAGCAAAGACTATGTTTCTTAAACTTTCACCAAACCCAAGTAAAACCCTTGTTTTGGGTAGAGTTCCTTGAGATCTTGTAAATCCCACTTGAGATGATGAATCTAAGGTTTAATAGATGGTCTATGTGTTAATTTTGAAAGATTTGAAGAAGTGTTTATAAGGTGGGAGAAGCATTGGTGATTCTTGAGCAAAGAAGTGATTTTTGGGATTTTGATAGAGTTCTTGAGCAAAGAAGGTTAGAGGGCTTCCCAATCCTTAAATCTAACTTAGATCTAGGCTAGAATCATCTTATAAGACCTTGAATGTGTAGAAAATGTGATTGAAAAAGCCCCATTTGATTCCCCAAAGGTTGGGGGAAAGTTTCAGTAAAAAACACATTTTTTCGTCCTCTCAGGTGGGCTGAGACAGGTGGGCCACACAGCCCGCCTGAGAGGGCAGGCCCTCGGGGCTGACCGGTGGGTCGACCGACGGGCCGACCGATGGGCCGACCTACCCGCCGATCATGATCGGCCCTCGGCCCCCACCGATGGGCCGATCGGTGGGCCAACTTGTCCGCCAGTCATGACTGTGGGTCGACCTGCCCACCTGAGATGCCGGTGGGCCATCACAGGTGGGCTGTCCGACCCACCCGAGAGGCCCCCAACGTGATTTTTGTGTCCAAATGGACCCAAAACGGACGTGCAACCTTATTTTATGATTCTATACCTGATTTTGTCCTCAAATCTTGTTAGTTTTGACCCCATAGTGATGAAATCCTAACCCCTTTCACTTATGATAGGTTCACCAAAATTTACGTTTCTCGCGCCGGATCTCACTCGTACCGGGCGTGAGTCTTTGTACACGACAAGTAAGTGGGGAGAGGACGTTTGGCCTTATTTTAAGGCTTGTTTGGCATTCATTCAATTGCATCTAGACTAGCTATGTCATCATGCAAACTATGTGTAGCTTAGCCATCCTCATATGAATATGACATGTGTGTTGTGTTTTACTTTCTAAATGCTAAATGATGATGTGCTTATGTGATGAATGATGGGATCATTGTGTATAGTGCATTATTAGACTAGATACCGTAGTCGGCTTGGAAACAAGTACATTGGTGGCCCATGGAATGAGACGCGGTGGCACTATGCAATCGTACTATGTCATATAGGAGCATGCGGTTTAGGATTGTCATCTTCCCGTGCTACGACCCTTCCCAATAGGGGTTGAGGTGTTGGGTTACCATCTGGGGGGAAGCAGTGGTCACGATTTTTGGGTCACTGTGGCGGTTAGACATACGTCTGGCTGGTCATTAAGACAGTCGGCAACCTCGGTGGTATATTCAAGAGGGCCAATCGTACTGCTTTTAAATTGCTGGAGTCAGCATCTTTACTTTCTGTCATTTACTTTTACGTTGAGAGCCGGTAGTCGGCATGCTTTACTTTTCTGAATACTCACGGTGGGCCTTCTTCGACAGCCTTATGGGCGTATCGCGGGATGAAGTTCGTGACTCGTATCCGGAGTATACACGCACTGTGGTTGTAGTAGGACTAAACCAAAGACTTAGTAATGTTTAGGTGGATGAGGTTTAAAATGAATTGCATAGCATGTAGTGCATATGGATGTGATTGTTGTGTGGTCCTTCTTTTCACTTACTGAGCTAGTGAGCTCATCCCACGTGTACACCTCTTTTAGATGATTCTGCAGGTCACCCGCCCGAAGATCAGGGGTCGGGCCCCACAGTTGAGTTCCTCGATGAGGATTGGTGGGTCCCCGAGGAGTATGAGCACGGTACGGATTACGCATGCAAGGGCTGTGCTACGGGACCGCAGTATTTATGGCATACAGAGTTTTACTTTTTGATTATTTTGATGACCCCTTTTTGTGTACTTGATACGTGAATTGTTATTATTTTTGTGTAAATATCATGCATACGGGCCCACATGTATTTATCTATATACTACAATTTGGATATCAAGTATATTGGGGGTATTTACAGATAAATTAAGTCTTTTGCTGAACTTTTGAATGTTTATTTTAGATGTGTGTATGCTGTGGTTGGGTACTGTAGCAGATGATCCTGGCAAGTTTGGGTTAACTGGAGTTAACCTAGTCACCAGTCCGGTTCTGTGAGAACGGGGTGTGACACGTTGTGTCATATTGAGGATGTTAGATGTTATTAATTAGCCTAGTAATCTCTCCCTAGATGATGTGGGACTAAAGTTTGGACACCCTCACTAAACTCCCAAACCTCCTGATACTTATTGTATTCTTGGTGGGGACACCTCACCAATCTCGCAGGTGGGTTCGGTACTTACCGTATTCTTGGGTCTCACAAACTTCCCCTCTTTCGTCATAGCGTTCCCGATGTGGCCCCACATGCTGTCGAGGTCTGCTCTGATACCATTTGTAATGCTCCGACCCCATTAACCTTACACAATATTGTCCTATTTGTCCTATAGGCCTCAAGGCTTTAAAATGCATTATGCCATGTTAAAGAGGCTAGAGATTATTAACATGCTCAGTAATCTTTCCGTAGGCGATATGAGGCTAAAACTTACACACCCTCACTGATCTTCCAAACCCCTGGTACTTATCGTATTCTTGGTGGGGACACCTTATCGGTCTTCCAGGTGGGTCTGGTACTTGCCGTATTCTTAGGTATCACAACTTCTTCCCTTTCGGCACAACGTCCTCGCTGTGGCTCCACACGCTTTTGAGATTTACTTTGATACCATTTGTAACGCCCTTGCCTCATTAACCTTGCACAATATTATCATCTTTGGCCTATGGGCCTCAAGGCTTTAAAACGCGTTGTGCCATGTTAAGGAGGTTAGAGGTTATTAACTAACCCAGTAATCTCTCTCTAGGCAATGCAAGACTAAAGTTTACCCACCTTCACCGATCTCTCAAACTCTCTAGTACTTGCCGTATTCTTGGTGGGAACACCTCACCTATCTTCCAGGCGGATCCGGTACTTGCTGTATTCTTGGGTCTCACACGTTTGTTTTGCCTGAGTCAACAAAACGGTCGATTCTTGTCAAAAATTTGAGTTGATATTTCTGAATAGTTTTGATCTAAAATCTATTCTAATGATGTTAAATATACAGAGGTTGAGGTCTTCTGTGTTTAGTCTATCAATTATTGAGTATATACATCTAAATTTTATTTAAAAAAACATGATTTATGACCATGATATCTTCAAGTCAGATTTTATCACCTTTATCTAAGAGACAATGAATGAGGGGCTTCATAAATTTTTTGAAAAACAAATACTTTTATTCTATCTTGTCTCATTTAATTTATTTATTAGCTATTTATTTGGATTGCTTGAGAAAGACTAGTATGGAAATGAGAGGGGAAAATTGACGTGACTCGCCTAGTTTTTTGTGACTTGCTCCAACTCACTAGGTTTTAAAGAGGATGAGTCAGATCACAAAACCTGATTTTCCAACAATGCTAAAAAGTAGTATTACGAAAGACTCAATAGTCAGAATACCATAATTTACATAGATATACAAAGATGATACATATTGATAAATAAAGAATAAATGATAGAATTAGATTAAAACTAATCCAAATAATAATTAAAATTACCATATCATCATTGTATGCAGGCATAATGAGGTAGATCGTCAAATATGCCAGAAAAAAAAAAATGCCTAGTTAAATCTTTTGCAATTCCATGGTGATGAAGCATTTATGTATAAGGATTATAAATCTTGGGTACCCTGTCCTTGTTTCACGAGCATGACTTGACTGGGATATATAGTGTCATTCATCATTTAGAAATCAAAAAATAATTGGAGTGGATATGCTATGATTAATAATTAAAGGTGGCTAAGGCACCTTTTGCCTTTTGGGGTTTTTTATGTTTTTTTGAGAGTATTTAAGTAAATAGCTTTTGGAGGCGGCCTTTTCCTAGTAAGCCAAATATCATAACTATAAGACACTTGTCATTTGCCACCATCAAGCAATCCTCAAGTCCCCAACAATTTTCTTATCACAATCACTCCGCAGCCCCTACCCCACACACTCAATCCTCTCGCTTAGTGTACCCAAAAGGCTATCAAGGGCATATTCAATGCACTGAGACCGTTGGATTGGAATATTTTAACTCCTCATTATTGAATACAATGCAATCCAATGGTCTTCCAAATAGGATTTACAAATTATAGATATGTAAGTGGAGATGAAATATACCAATCCAATGGTATGAGAAATGGGTTTTGCATCATTGGATGTATCCCATCAGATAGCTTTGCCAATTATTTGAAATTATGAAGAAGAAGAATGGAGCCTTGAATGGTTCCAGTGATGAGGGGAATGGTGGGGTCCTTTTGGATTGTGGGTGACTGATTCATCACTCCATCGACAAAGGGGCCGAAAGCAGAAACCCAATAGCGACAAGGGATAAGGTCATAAGGAAGGGGTAGTCAATCCAATTCCCCATAAAAACACCTCCAACCCCTACAGTTTTTCCCACATTTTGATTCAAATAGACCATCTTTTTTCCTAAAGTCTTTTCCATAACCTCATTTCATATCTATCTTAAGCTAAGTTTATTATATTTTCTCTGGTAGTTTAAATGAAGTACTATTCGACCCTATTCTGTTAACTTTCCGTTATATCCATTTGGAGTTCACATTTCCAAAGGCCCCCTTTTTCGTTTTTGGGAAATTTTCATTTTTTTCCCCCACATATTTACTCCTCAGCAAAAGTTTATCTAAATTGGATAATTTAGAGGGTATCTCCATATTAGCACCAAATTTGTTGAAACTTGAAATGTCGACATTCATTAGGTCCCAATAGGGTGGATTAGGTCTACATCTTCTGCATTAAGTGGCCACCCTCGAACTGGAACATACTCTTCACATTAAGAGCTTGTGTTAAATAAAGTAGGATAGCTCACTAAATACCACTTAGGGATTCATCCAAAAGCTTAAGTTATCAAGTGAAGATAACCCAATAGTACTTGAAGACATATCGAAGATCCTAGATAACCGATGTGGAACTATAACTCTATAACTCTTAATATCTCAATGGCATGAAATTGTAATATTATATCAATTGATTTCGAAATGCTTAACTTGAACGAATTGAGAGTAATGTTTTAAAACTCATGACTCATCTGAATTGATATCGGGCTAGATTAAATGTATTTACCATTCTTTTATGATCTTAGTCAATATCAATCCGATTTTAAAAATTGAGAGAGAGAGAGAGAGAAAAGAGTTAAATAAGCCAGTTCAATCTTAGGTTAGGTTAGAGGTGTCAATCGGTCAGGCCAGGTCGGTCTCGGTCGACCTAGCCAGGCCTAGTGGGCCTATGTTCTCATACCATAACCTACATATTCAAGGAATGAGTCGGTCTCGATTGGTGTCGTGTCGGGCCTGGTCAGGTTCTAGGCTTTAATCGGGCTTCTCCTAATGAGGCTAATCTAGCTATAATCGGGTCTTAAACGGTCTTTACTTTCATTAGATTTAAGATACTTTAATTTATTTTTTTAAATCGTCAACAATTTTGAAAAGATATTACACTTAATTACAGTCAATAATTGATAAAAATATTAATATATACCCTATTTTATCCTAAAAAAAATTAAAATACCCATATAAACAGTCAGGCTAAACATGTTGGTTCGAGTCGAGCTTGTAAACGAGCTGGGCCGGTTGGGAGACACATCAGGCTTACCCCTTGCACCGTGTACTACTGAAGGGTAGGGTCAGGGTTGAAGTTTTACGGCCCTGAATCAGGGTCAGGGTCAGGGTCAGGGTGGATTTGTGCCCAATTAAGGGGACTCAGGGTTGGGCTAGGGTTTTAAGAAACCCAACCCAACCCGACCCTGTTGCACCCCTAGCTTTAATGGTGGGAGGGATTAGTTTATAAAGACTGGTGATTTCACTTTTGACAAATTTCAATCTTGTTTGGATACAACTGTGAAGAAAAACCAACTTCAACCTGACCTAGGGGATCAATTTCAGGCCCGTATCAGTAGGCTCAATTGAACTTGACACGTTTATGGCCTGACTTAGACCAGCCCTATTATTAAACGTGTTGGGTCTAAGCCCGATGCATTTATAAATAGGAGCCCAACCCTTACGCACCCTGAGTGACCCTGATTTTTAGGGTCAGGCCGGGATGACCCTGACCCTGACCCTGATTGACCCTAACCTTGGTTTGCCATCAAAGGCTGGGTATACCTTGACCCTGACCCTGCAAAATATGAAATAACTTAAAAATAAAAAAATATTCATAATAAAGAGGAAATAAAAAACATACAAAGTTACAAATTTCTTGATAAAAAAAGCAAGAGATATCTTTTTTTTTTTTTT
>NC_056562.1:20539562-20540642 GCF_013358625.1 Macadamia integrifolia
TTAATTTTTTGGTAAAAAAAAAAAAGCAAGAGAGACCAGTGAGAAGATATATTAGGAGTTTTGAAGTGTCAATGACTCAATGTCAAACAATTTATAAAATTAGGTTAAATTCAGAGTTAACATTAAGGTCACAACTAGGGTCAACATCAGGGGTAAAAATTAGGGTTGGGTTCAGGCTGGGTTGGGCGGGCCAAAGACATCAACCCTTACCTGCCCTGACTCTGACTAAGGGTAAAAATTTTAGGGTTGGGCTGGCACTCAAGGCCAACATTTTTGGATCAGTACTTATTTCGGATCAAGGCGGGTCAAGGACAAGTTCGGGGTGTAGGGGCTAAACTTGCACCCCTAATTAAAGCTAATACAGACAAAACATGATCAATTTCCCACAATATAGCATCGACAAGAATGTCTTAGCTCCAATAAAAAATTATTAAATAATATATATAAAAAATAATTACTCACAGTTAATATCTTTGACTAAAAGTCTAAAAGGGCATATTAGTCATCCAAATGGGCTCAAAATCGTAAGCATTCCATTACTTCCTTTTGAACAAACAGCAATGTCTTTCCAATGTTCCTTGAACGCAAAATGGAGGGCCCACGAGCCATTGCGCACTGGCAACATGTAATTATTAAAGAAACTAAAAAGAAGTTTGCCCTACTCATGGTGACGTGGAGAAAGCACAAAGTGAAAGTCGACATCAAGTAACAGGGAAAATCGTTTCATGTGAGATAGTAAGGTTTCTGTACATGCACGAGGTCAATGGAAACACCTGATGAAGTATTCACAAAAAAACCTCTTCAATATTAACTATCTTTCAACGACTCATTCAAGGGTTGAGAGAGTTTAGACACATATCGTTAGGTATTGAGAAATATTTAGATACTTGTTCAAGCCGTACCAGCTCTTGAATGGTCGTTGGTGGAGAGTAAGTCATTAGAGGAATCGGATCCAAAAAAATCCTTAGAGGTATCATTTTTCATTTCATGGGACATGTCGATCATTTCGCAACCCATATGTCTAGTTTTAGAGGCAACCCCCCTCCCCCTCCCCCTCCCCCTCCCCCCACCAAACAGAGG